>NC_051157.2:221474885-221774885 GCF_013339745.2 Dermacentor silvarum
AAGCTTATTGGGATGGCAATAGACCAACACACATCTACAATCGAAATGTCCCAAAATGAAGTGTCTGTGAAGCTAACGTTATGTCTTTATACTATTCAACCCGTTCGCCGTGACCGCGGCGTTGATAGCACGTGGGCTTCAAACTTGGACGTCCGTCGACCCGGTAATGCGTTTCGTGCAAGTGCGGTTTCATGCCGTGATGACCGTCTGAAGATCTCATTTACATATCAGCCTCGTTACGCGCGCATTAAGCCATGGACTCGCGCGCTCGTGGGTCAATGGCTGGACCAAGCCTTGTAAGAGAGGGAGATAAATGAAATTTAATAATCGGGCATCGTTTTAATCGCAGTGCCGTCGCTGCTGGTCATTAGTCGTTCTCTCAGCCCGTCACGCCTCGTTCTCTGCCGTCGCCGTTCGAAACCCACGCACTCCTCGCCACGCGTGTTTGCGCTCCATCAGCGAACCAAAGCGTGCAGAAACCGAAGCCGAGTCCAGCGTATCATACGCCCGATTCCGGTCTCGCATCGCGAACCCCGAGTCCGGTTTATGTAATGTGCGTCCGCGGATGCGCTTTTCGCCCCCGTGCCCCGTGATCGCTGCGCGCGCATTACTAGATGGAGCAGCGCCGAAGCGCAGTCACAAGAACGGGAAAAAAAAAAAAAAAAGCGAGGCGGGAAAGTTGAACGCAACGCACGCATACGACAACAGGTTGGGCAACACATTACGATCGCATCTTGCGTGCAAACCGATGAGTCTCCTACATCCGTGCCGATCGACGCGAGAGATTCCTCGGCTGACAGAGCGTCTGCAAGCTTATACGTATACGTACTGCTCGGTTATTTGAAGGTCCATGCCCGTTTGATTTCTCTTTTCTATCGGTCGGTTGATGGTTGCATCGTGTCGATTTGTCGCATCATTAGTTACGCGTTGTTCGTCGTTGGCTTTTGGAATCGGCAGCTTTGATCAGACGCTTCTGTTTGTACCGTCTGCACGATTCCGTACAGATCAGCAAGTTTGTGTGTGTGTGTGTGTGTGTGTGTGTGTGTGTGTGTGGTGTTGTGTGTGTGTGTGTGTGTGTGTGTGTGTTGTGTGTGTGTGTGTGTGTGTGTGTGTTTAAGTACGAATGAGGAGGCAATTAGAGGTCGAATCTGATATCAATAAAGGAAAATAGAAATGACGCGGAAGAAAAGTCGCCGACGAGAGAGAGGGAAAGAGGGAGAATAAACATGTTTATTATGTAAATGCAGCTTTGGAGTGGCGTGCTCATTCCAGAATGCCTTGAGCTCGGGCCGCGTCCTGGGCCCTCGCAATCAGCCGTTGCTGATCCTCGAGGTCAGGAGCTGGCCAAGGCTCTCTCCCAAATCTCGTTCGAACCAACAGCCTGCGCATGACGCATCACTGTATGCGATGTTCTGCCAAGTGACCTACGGTATGTCTGTCCCTGTGTCCACTTGTGGGTATTTGGTATGTTTTTGGTATGTCATTTGGTAACCCGGCAAGACCAAAGTGACATCTAAATACCGTGAAAGAAAGTGAATCTAGACGAACTATCGAAGAAGCGTTCTCATCCCGAACAGTACTTGTGAGAAGGCCAGAGCCGAGCAAAGTGGAGCATATATTTCATCCACCCTTTTCACTAAGTTTCTTTAGGCCGACTCGCTAGAGTGAGTATGGGCACCCTGCACTGTTACATAGGGCGCTACGACGTTTTTCATTTTTCACCCCAGCGTCGCCGACACCGGCCGCTAGAGAGGGGATGAAAATGATACGCCATTCCAAACGATAGCGGTCCATTTTGTCGCTCGTCGGAGTGTTACGCCCTGCGCATGCGCATTTTCAACGTTTTCACAACTCGGACAGCTCTTGCCCCGCGATAAGCGATCGAAAGTGTCACGGCGAATATATGCAGCGTCACTCCAGTTTTGCTTCCAACACTCGTTAGGCTGTGTGTTCTGGCGCTGCTGTCTGCTCTGCAAAGCTTTAGCGCAGGGTGCCTATATCTGAAGAGTGTCGTATTCCCACACATTGAGCCCACTGACTAGTATACTGCACCGAATTAATTCCCACCGAAACCGCGTGCCCTCCCCGACTCCCCGTGCTTGTCTCTTTCATTGATCTGACGCGCGTTTGATTCGCTCATGGGGCGTTTCGACACTATTACACTGGCCGTCGACAAATGTGCGAGTCCGTCCGTGTGTTTGCCCGTATCCGCTATAGGCGCTGTACGCGCTTTCGCAATGGCGTGTCTCGGAGTGTCTGTCTGCGAGGAATGGCGTGCTGCAGTGGCGCCGATTGCGGGAGATCACGCGAGGCTGCGATTTCTTTGTTTGCACTTCTTGGCCCCCCACCTTATAATGGCGCCTAAATGTGGTTTGCGGACCGCTGCTTCGTCGAGGTCGGTCGTGTCTTGCGCGCCTTCGGTGTCCAGAGCGGACGCTCGTTTGCGTACGCATGTTCTGTATGTAAGCGTGCGCGGTCGTCCACTTCCTGCCACATTGCAGTGGACGCTGGTGGCGAGGTATGAAAACTTTTCAGCGGAATGTTCTGGGGCCTCTATGCAGCCGTGTTTCATCCACCCCTCGTAATTAACGGTTCATGTACAATTGAGAACCCATTACCACGGCCTTGGCGCTCTTCGGTCGCATTCCGGCCCTCGCGCAAATGAACACCATTAATCATAATCAGAAATGGAAACTTCGCGAGCCTGACGACGTTTGCCTGCATCAGTCCTTCACCTGCATTCACAGTAGCGTTGTTCTGTATCCGTCGTAACGGTATTTATTGCCTACAGTCGCATCTGCTAGGAGACATTTACTCGCGCGAATGCTTCCGGTGTCGCTGATATCTGTTTAGTGACACTTTCTATGCGCGTAAGTACGCACCCCCCGTATGACATTGTATGACCTTGAATGTGAGAATGAGCCGAGGTTCTGATTATCAACGAAGAAGACAATTTGGCGCGAAGAATGCGAAAGTGGTTTTGGCAGCCATCTTATATATGTGCTACCGTTGCCCGCAGCTTGTCACTTTAAAGACGTATTTTTTACGCATCCCCGTCCCATAACAAAACTGGGCGTTTTACGTAGCTTGAACGAGACTAGCGGCATTTTGTTTATCGATCTGAAAAATACGAAAATGGCGACGCCGTCCACGCTATGGAACGCCAAAAACAAACAGAATTATAACAGAAGACGTAACCAAACAAGTTTGGTACGAGCTAGAAAATAACTTCTGTGAAGAAAACGTCATTGACTTTCGACCATAAACTACCTACAGAGATGTGTGGTTGCCTATAGACTTCCAGCGTGTTTCTAACGTATGCTTTACTTGGCGACCGCATCTTGACTTCGGGATTCATTCTGAGTGTCTGCGCAGCTAAAGAAAATAATGTGCGGTATTAGCGTATCGGTAGAAATGCTAGAAAGGACTAAGGGTGACGTCACAACGGCAGCGTTTATGTACTTCCGGTGCATGCCGCATAAAAAGGAATTAAGAACAAACGTCGCGCGAGCGTTTGCTTCCTCGCTCCGCCCACGCTCAGATACGGCGCTCTGCAAGGAACGCCTAGAAACCGGGCATATATAATTCACCCTCCTATCTGCTTTGGCCGTCTTTCGGCGACCCGCTCACCGGCGGCAGTACACAAAGCGAGAGGACATTGTGGTTGCAACACAGGGACGATTCTTTGTGAAACGCCGCTCCTCTGATGTGATCGCTTTCCGCGTCCACACATCCGACTCGGGATCGCTAGCTGCTGCGGCTGTCACAGCGGCACGGACGACTTGGGTCCGAGGAGTCGATGCTTTTATGCCAGGCGAGAGGCCACGTAAACGTACGTGCATGCGCATATAGGTGCACTAGACAACGCAAATATTATACATGCGGACATATATGAAAGTAACCGCAAAGTGGTGTGCACATATAGAGTGGTCTTTGACAGTTCCAGTCAGTGCTTCTTGATGTCGAAAACGTGGTGACTTGTTTACGGCTCCGCAATCACTTCCGGCGCATGCAGCCAGCAAAAGCGTAGCCTTTGAGATCCGTTTCTATTACATAGAGGCAACCGACGCCGGGGCGTGGATTTGGACATCACCTATTGAAGGCCCTCCTCCTGACGCAGCCCCTGGGGTTACCTAACAGTGTCAGTGGAACTATTTGCCGTCGATGCAGGGATGTTTTATGATGGGTCCACAGCTTGTCACCGTGAAACACTGGTAAATCGGGTGTCCTTCTTTGGGCTTGGCGATCAGAAACAGAACTTGAAACAAAGGTTTCTCTAGTCCCCACGGGATCAGGGCAGTTCAGAATGGTGTTTGCCTGAGATCGTTGGTTGCACATAGCAAAAATGGTTTCCAGCAGAACGTACTGACACGGACAGAACGGGACGACGACACCAAGTCGCCAAGGCTGCGTTTAGTAGCCGAGAGGGAGTGAGAGACAGTCATCAGGGAAAGGCAGATAGATTAACCAGGGTGAGCTCGGTAGGCCAGGCTGCACTGGGGAAGGGGGAAAAGGGGTTGAAAGAAGAGGACGGGAGAACAAGCGTTCATCGCTGAGGAGCCGAGAAATAAATCTCTGACGTGGTAGTTCATAGAGAATGTGCATGAGATTCGTTCTAGATGCAAACTTACAGGAATATTCGAGTGCCGAAAGGGTGCAGAATTAATTGTTTGTGTGTTTCATGGCTGCTTTCTTTTAAAGCGTTTTGCAATAGTGCCGATACTTTTGCATCATTACGTCTACAGATAGCTTTCACGTGACGTCGCAGACGCAGCTTCTCACCGTGCTGGTGCTCGAACGGCTAGGATGACGTCATTGCAGTCCTATATCTGTTGTACAGAAGCGGGCATGCCTTGGCGCCGTCAGGAGGCAGTGACGTAGATTCCGTTCATTTCTGGTAACGGAAATGTGTGGGAGGCCTAGCCGTGAACTGCTCCCATGAACCACTCGCTGCAACTCTCGACGCGCGGGCCGCACTTGCCCTGTGGAAACCGAAACAGCACGGCGGCGGCGGCGCAAACGCTCCTCGAATGTCCCTATAATTTGTATATCGCAATTACAGTCAGTTTGCCGTCGCAAACAACTGCGAAGTGGATAGCATGTACATATCTACTCAAGCGCACACGCACATACGGCATACGTGCAGTCCGAGCATAAGTTCGGAGATAACGAGACGTCGTTTTCAAAACGCCGGATTGGTCGAACAGGTTGTCGCTTCATTTCAGCCGGCATACCCAGGCTGCCAAGAAAAACAAAGTAACCGTTGGCTCTCTAAACTTTGCTCGCGACTGTACATGCATGCACATACATACAAAGTAAACGTACGCGTACCTAAAGTACGTAATATTACATGGGTGTGCGACGTGTAAAGTTGCCCTGTGGCCATTTTCTCGTTCCAAGTATACGTTTTCGAGTCTGAATCAAGCTACTGTTACAAGTGCAGGGTAAACTGGAAACGAAATGCACGTTAGTATTATTGCGGTTGTTATGAGCACTCTACGTACCGACACAGGTAAGCGCGCGCACACGCGCATGAATGCGAGACTTTCGAGGGCAGTCGACACGGCATGCCGCCGCATCGCTCTATCGTACAGCGTAATCAAAGGGGGGCCTTTGTCGCGGACATCTCCGAAACGGATAGGCACACGCGATTGTTACGGAACGGCGGTCGTCGTCTCGTAGCAGAACGCGGCTATTCGCCTTTGTGCGATCCAGACCGTCACCGTAAGCCCTCGGAGGTCTTCCCGCGCGCAGAGGAGCGCGGCGCACGACTTCAAAGGCAATCGTAATACACGCACACACGGCGTTCGTCTAGTCGCGATAGGCCGACGGTCGCGTTCATACATCGCGTCGCTGTGGCAATCTTCTGCGGCCTGTGGTGCTTGTGAGTCGGGCGCACCTTATCTGAGCTGCTTCCTGGTGCCGCGTGGATATTTGTTACCGAAGCTCCCCCTTCTATACCTATTATCTCCTGCGTCACTGTTGCATAGTTGTTGCAGGTGGCGCTCGCGTAGCGGCGGCGTCGTTAGCCACTGTGGTGTCGTCGTCGACACTTCCAAGAAGAACAGAGACGCCGGTGCATTTCGCTTTAGTGTGTGTATATATATATATATATATATATATATATATATATATATATATATATATATATATATATATATATATTTCAAGGCAATGGAGTGTCTGTATTTGCCTGTATTTGCTTGCTGTTATCGCTCGAGCCATCGCTATGGGTTTTCAGTTTGTATTCTTATTCCTCCGAAAGAGGTCTCTCGCAGCACAAATGCTTTCTGTATCTCCGTTCGCCGAGGTCTTGAAGAATACGCACGTATGGCCGCTGATGCGGAAGAGGAGTCGTTTTGTTTACGACTGAATCGTGACAGGTGTTTCTCTCAAGTCCGATGTGCTGTAGAAACGCAAGTTCGAGTCGTAGAAACACTCGTCGTTTCCGTTTTTATTTCCATTTTTTTCTTCTTTTCTCTGGTGCGGAGATAGCCGTCCTAAAGGAATGCTTTACTCCTCGGTACCAATCCGGTAACACCATTAGAAAAATTGAGGCAAGATAAGTTGTTTGTTATTTGCGGTGTTCCCTATTCCAGCGAAACCGGAAGTTAGCTTAATACGAAATCCACTCCACCCGGCGCATTTAGATTGCTTTTTGTGGCTACACTGGTCGTGCCCAACAAGCAGAGGTGAGCTCTTTAAGGCGCTACGGGATCTTCCTGCGGACAATGACTTGAGAAATTCTTTTTGAACAGCGGGTGTGATGTAGTTGCTGAGTAGAGGAAATCGTAGAGAGTTCATTGGAGCATGAAGATTCGTTGTGGCGACGGGTGGCAAGCCGAAGATTACAAAGAGGGAACTAGGTGGAAACTACCTGTCGTAGCGACGATAAATGACGCTTAAGGCTTTCTTTTGGACAAACGCAGTTTTGTGAATGTCAGGTATGGATTCCATACAACCGAGCCATACTCGTGTACTGGACGAACGAGTGTTTATTAGTGGGAGCGTTATGTTAAGAGGTGCCAGGCGTAGGGTTCATCGTTCAGTTCATCACAAGCCTCATTGTAAATTTTAATGCGTTAGCAATCTTAGGTTACTTCACTCACTTTCGGGGACTAAGTATGTTTGTATGTATGTGTCAAACCTTTTTTCCCGCCGACCTGGATCGCTTTGTAATCCATGATCGAATGGTTAGAGCATTGAGCTGCTGTGCCCAGGGAACAGCGTTCGAAACCAACTGTCGGAGCTACTTAAGTCACTAAGTTAAATTAAATTATGGGGTTTTACGTGCCAAAACCAGTTCTGATTATGAGGCACGCCGTAGTGGAGGACTCCGGAAATTTGGACCACCTGGGGTTCTTTAACGTGCACCTAAATCTAAGTACACGGGTGTTTTCGCATTTCGCCCCCATCGAAATGCGGCCGCCATGGCCGGGATTCGATCCCGCGACCTCGTGCTCAGCAGCCCAACACCATAGCCACTGAGCAACCACGGCGGGTAAGTCACTAAGTATGGGGCAGAGTATACGTACATGTTCCTCTACAACGAACCTCTTTCGAACCGCAAATGGGTTACTGTAATCGCGGGAATGGGTATAGGTACCATTGCTAAAAAAAATCACAGAATATCCACGGGGTGAATGATGATGAGTGGGCGAAGCTCCGGAGGGAATCATCGGATCTCCCGCTTAAGGGGACGCTAGCACAAACGCCTTAGAAACGTGCAGTACTCTCTAGTAAGGGGGAGCGGCCACAGCGTCTTACGCAGCCATTTACACATGCCGGAACGTGCACCGCGTTTGCCGACGCCATCACATGACTGCTGAGAGAGTATACCCCCCGTAATCATAAACGCTCCTCGACTTGAACTTGACTTGCCACCGCCTTGGGCAGCGCGGTCGAAACGCGTTGATGGTAAGGCGGAGAGGCCACAGCGTCTTACACCAGCTTCTTACACGGGCCGTAACGCGCTAGCACAAACGCGTTAGAAACGCGCTAGAAACGCGGCCTTTCGTTAATGTTGGGTATTTATTGCCATCGTGGTGCGTGTGTCTATGTGCGCTTCGTGGCGTAGTGGGCTAACGCCGCGCGCTCGGAAGCGAGGGGTCCCTGGTTCGATTCCGCGCTACGGACACAACTTCGGAATTTTTTTTCTCATTTTTCTCAGACTGGTTACACACTACTACTACTGCGACGGGGACGGAACGGGTGCCGCTATAAGGAGCTTCGCCCACTTGGAGTACTGGGTATTTGCCATTCGGCCTGTGCTGGTCTTCAATGAACCTATTTTTTGTTTCTTTTTTTTGCCAATTTGGGTCACTGGGTGTGTGCCAACAGGTGTGTGCCGTTCTTCGGTGAACGTCTTTGACGCCAACTTGCCTAACTAGCCACTGGGAATGTGCCTCTCTACAATGACGAAAAAGGTCCCTTTAATTTCTCCGATGCTGAGCGGAAGTCGAGTCCACGTTCCTCAAGGTCAGCAACCCGAGGCGTTGCGAGGCTTGCGCCCCAAGTGCACTGTATATGCGTGCTGCTTTTCAATGAACGCCGTTCACGCCAACGCTTTAGCGAGCTGCTCTGTGAATTTCACTGGGTACGTGCCGCTCTTCAGTGAACATCTCGCCCACTTGTGTCACTGAGTATGTGCCACTGAGTGTGTGGCCAAACGACGCGAACAATTATCGCCGTTCGCGGGGGAACCGGATTGCCACGCCTCTCGTCTTGGAGGCCACGCGCGGGCTTCTCGGCAGTGCAGCTAGATGGCGCAGCCTGTCCCGAAAGGAGCGCGAGAGAGGATCCCGGTTGCCGCATGACGCGTTTCTCAGCGTTCGCACGTGAGGGCGCGCCGCGGATTTCGGAGGACACGCGCAGGCTTCGCGGCGGCGGCGCTAGATGACGCCGAGTGTTCTTAGGAAAGCGTGAAAGAGGAGTTCTGCTGCAGTGCACACCTCCTACATAACTCGTTTCGGCGGTGGCAATAAGTTTTCTCGCCACATTGATCAATTGCTAACGTGTTACCGTGGACAGTCATCGCGAGATGGGTTCCGACGCAATTTATTTCGTATCATCCCCATAATCGGCTGCAGACCGGGTCATATCCCTGTCTAGCCAGGGTCAGTACGTACGCGGACTCGTTCGAGCCCGATTGTCCGGATTGCGGCGATCGCTTCTGCACTTTAGAACACATGCTCTCGCGGTGTTCCTCGTTACGGGACCACGATAATCTCACCACAGAAGAAGAGTGGGTGGAGGCGCTCAAAAGCTCCAACCTCACCGCTCAGCTACGGGCTGTCCAGAGGGCCCACGACGCGGCGGTCAGGCACGGCCTGCCCGTCCCAACGTGGGAGTGGCCCGCGGTGGCTCCTCCCCCGTAAGGGGTTCTCGGAGTCGCTCCTCAGGACCTAAAATAAAGTTCACTGCCTGCCTGCCTGCATCCCCGTCATTCTATTTCGATGTCCGGCCTATCCCTGCGATCTGCAATTACCCCTGTCTTGCGCTAGCTGATTCCAGCTTGCGCCTGCAAATTTCCTAACTTCATCACCCCACCTAGTTTTCGGCAGTCGTCGACTGCGCTTCCCTTCTCTTGGTATCCATTTTGTAACTCTATTGGTCCACCGGTTATCTACCGTATGCATTAAATGGCCTGCCCAGCTAGATTTTTTTCTCGTAATGTCAACTAGAATATCGTCTATCCCCGTTTGCTAGCTTTCTGATCAAAACCGCTCTTTTCCTGTCTCTTAACGGTATCCCTAACATTTTTCGTTCCATCGCTGTTTGTGCAGTCTTTAACTTGTTCTCGAGCTTCTTTGTTAACCTCCAAGTTTCTGCCCCATATGTTAGCACCGGTAGAATGTAATGATCGTACACTTTTCTTTTCAAAGACAGTGGTAACCTCCCAGTCAGGATTTCACAATGCCTGCCGTATGCTCTCCAACCCAATTTTATTCTTCTGTGAATTTCTTTCTCATGATCAGGGTCCCCTGTGAGTAATTGACCTAGATAAACGTACTCCTTTACAGACTCTAGAGGCTGACTGGCGATCCTGAATTCTTGTTTCCTTGCCAGGCTATTGAACATTATCTTTGTCTTCTGCATATTAATCAATTCCATCTCACTCTTACACTTTCCCGGTTAAGGTCCTTAACCATTTGTTGTAATTCGTCCCCAGTGTTTCTTAACACGACAATGTCATCTGAAAGCGGAAAGTTTCCGAGATATTCGCCCGTTGATCCTCGCAAGCCTTCCCATTCTAATCGCTTGAATACTTCTAAGCATGCAGTGAATAGCATTGAAACTATTATATAGTTTTTTTCGTATAGTTATGCTTAACAGCCATAACAGCTGAATAACCCACAGTTTTCATGTGGCCGCCAGGCTGAACAACCCGACATCGGTGGATAGGATAGCATCGGTGGGCTGTTTCCCGCGTCAAAGCCTTCACGATACGAGGTAGCATCACGAGGTAGCTTGTTTCCCGCGTGTTGAGATAAGTGTTATCCGGTGTTATCCCGGTGGACTTCGGAACAGTTCTTAATGCAGACTACTTAAGTCAACCTCTTAGGCTTTGCAACAACAAGATGTGCTTTGTTTCATTATGTATTAGAAGACAGCCTATTTTTATTCCTTTGTCGTGCACCATTAAATTCGCATTTTTCTTCAGGAGACAGCGCCCGTAATTCTGCGACTCTGCAGCGTCCTGTTTGGACAGCACAAAGCTGGAGTATAGCGCTCGTTTTGGACGTGATCGGGAAGGGAAGAGCCGAATTACGGCGGCGCGGTTTATCTGACATCACGTTTTGTGCGCCCTTGTGGGTTGTCGGTAAATACATATTTGGCCTGTCTCCAGTGGTACAGACCAAGTATTCGGAGGTCTTGTTGATCCCCCTCTTTTTTCTCCTTCTTTTTCGCCGTCAGCGTGTGATGGAGATAAGAGTTCTTACCTCACGTTCAATGCATCTCACGAAGCCTTCGTCTCGTGTAGCTTTCCTTCGAGGCAAGAAGTTCTCAAGTGTACATCCATTTACCCCTATCGTTGTAATGAATAGTTGTGCTTCTCACTAGACGTGGAGTGGAGAGGATTTCTGGGTTTTGGTTCGAGACGATGGCGTCGGTTGGCGGGCACGCACCTGCATGTATGTAGTCTGCTTACTCGTTTGATCTGGTATGATTGCTTCTGTTTTAGAAAGACATATCGTTGAACTTTGCACAAAGGGCGAAAACAATAAAGGCGAGAATACACATATGTCGCTGTCTTGTTTCTTTTTTTCTCTTTTTATGCGAAGGATTCTTTGCCTCGTATCAGGATCCTTATAGTGATCATAGTCACACAGGCCACATACGTGCAGCCTTCGTGTCAACTCCAGCTTATAGCGCTTCGGCACACGAGCATACCGAGAGCACTTGCGGGCGCGTTACACATGTCTGAATGGAGCGCGCTAACAGAACTGTCCTTCGAATACTTCACGTTGCATAGGAGCAAGTTGTGTATAAAAGAGAAAACGGGCTAGTTGCTTTATAAAACAAGCGCGTTGCTTTATACGTTTTCACTCGTCTATTATAGTGGAACGTACAAGTATGAAACGTACAGTCGTATCTAGTGCTTCTCACGCGACGCATTCGATGCGGAGGGCAGCAGTAGATGTCGAGAAGCGCTTTAAGTGATCGGATAATGTAAGTGGGCACTCTTGCATGTGGGGAACGCTGGTGGCACAGCAAAATCGCGAAAGGGCGCAATTGGCAGTGCGCATGCGCATAACATCAGCGTATTTTGTTTTCATAGGCGTGTAGTACAACCGCATAGACAGACCCACTACTCCAAGTACGTACCTCTGCTGTGTGTGCATGTAGTTGTGGAAGGACTGCCGATGAGAGTGCTCGTTCGTGAAAGGGGGCGTCTAACACAATCTGTGTTTTCCTTGCCTTCGGCAATCGGTGGCGTCTTTGGTAGTTTCAGTGCATGTAACCTTTAATATCAGCCTGCACCCACCCCCTACATCTACAACCTACGTAGCCGAAATTTCTACAACGTGATTAATGACCTCTGCATGTACAACCTACATATATCCGCCAGCATTCGCCGTTGTCGCGGAGCCAGAGTGCTTACCGGTATCTCTGCGTTTCGAGTTCTGTACGATCGAGGTTAGTCTTGTACCCCTTCCGCTACCAAATATCACGAAGTGTTTCTTATCTCCTTGCGTCGTTTTCCTGCACGCGTTTGTGTGTCTACGAGCAACGAGATATACGAGGACAAATTGAACTCATTTCCGTGCCCCAGGGCCTGCGTGCATATCGGTGTTATTACAAAGAAATACAATAAACACTGACGTTGCGGGGTACCTTCGCGCTATTATTCACCTCACGCTGAAAGCCCATTTACCGGACATATTTTTATGCTAGGGGCAATGGAAGATAAGAACATCACAGAAGTAAAGTGGGAGTTACAGAGAGGGAGACAGTGTCAACTTGACCAAATAGGAATGGAAGGCTTCAGTTAGCACACGGACATGCACGTTGCGATATAACATGGAACTGGGCGATTCATATTGAGGTAAACGAACAGCTACAGGAAGACCGGACGAACAACTACGTGTTGTGCAACGCTTCTTTTTCATTTTTTTTAATGTTTAGTTGACCTGTCTTTGCTTTTTTTCTTTTTTTTTTTTTTCACCTCAACACGTCGCGAAACGTCCACCTATCTTGGCCCGAAATGGGAAGAAGAACTGCTCGCACCGAAACAACAGGTGCGGCATGGCTATTAGTCTGAACCCCACCCCCTCGTCATATACGTATATGCGTATACGCGCATTTATCAGCGCCTCCACCTTGTTTTGCGTTTATTGCGCAAGCTGCAGTGAAGGACGGGCCACTGGTCCTAAAGCGAGGCCCCGGAGACTTCAGAGAGAGGGGGAGAAACAGGCGGTGTTATATATGTACGAACTGACGTCAGTCAGTCTTTGAATCGCTATGGAGATAACACGCGGTCTGGTACTCCCGCTCATTCTTCTTGCTTCGCTTCGTATCTAGCGCTCGCAGAAGCGCGGAGAAGCGGTCTCAAAGAAATAAGAATTTATCTTTTTCTTCCAAAATTACCTGGACTTATGCACGCCATACGTCAAAAAATAAAGAAATACAAAACAAAACCGGCGAGCTCCAATCGGGTATGCACGTCGTCGTCGTGACCGGGGCGCGCGAACTCCGGGAATATACTATGCGTGGCGGCGCAATCGTGCGGGCGAGATTTCGAAACTTGTCAGCGAACCGAGAGTGGTCGTCGTTTATTCCCGGCACGTCGTCATCAGGTTGCCCTCCACCCCCCCCCCCTCTCCCCTCTTTTCTTTCCGCGGTTTGTTCTCGACTCTACTTTACGTCCCCCCCCCCCCCCCCCCCCCGCCATATTTATTTAATGCTTTGGATTCGCTCGTTTTTGAGCTTCGCACGCGTCCGATAATGGGCTTGCTCGCCGAGGAGCCATGTTCTCCCCCACGGTCGCCGACGCCGTCTCGGCAATTTTAGTGCGCAAAATCTGGACCGTGAGCCTGGCGTGCGGCGTGTCGCCACATTCTCAGCTGCGCCCTTTCGCTCTCTCTCTCTCTCTCCTCTCCCCCCTTTTTTTTTTTCGGCTCCCCGTAATTTGTTTGATGTCCCCGTGCACCTAATGTCGATATCCTCTCGCCAAGCCTGCCATCGCGTGGTGTTTATGTGAGCGAAACTCGCGGCTGAAATGGGAATTATGGCGAAAAACGTTGACAAAGCGGCTGCAAAAAGGCTAGAAACTCTGACATGCGCGTGCCTTGCGCTTTAAATGTACGCAAGGTACACGCTTGTCCACATTTATACGAACTCCCGTATAGGGGTATACGGGTAGGGCAGCGTCTCAGCCCTCACCCCACCCTTTAAAAGAAAATAAAAGGTGTTCGTGTAGTATCAACTATCCATCCTCTCACCTCAATCTCCACATTTCTCTGAACACAACAAAACCTCCCTCCAATTCACAACTTTTCCCCCATTCCCTTTGTGAACATCCGCGTTATTTTGAATAATACCTATATTGTGCCCCCGTTAACGTATTATGCGTCGCCGTTTTATTCGCCACAATTGTTTCAATAGCCTATCGCGAATTCCCGTGATTTTCCTTCTCGAGCATCCCCAGTTCCCCACATATATTCACTAGCGTGACCTTCTTCCTGGTACACGTCCCCCAAGTCTGCTCTCTTAGGCACGTGCCTAATTTTTCTTCCTTTTTTTGTACTGTCTGGGGATGAACGCAAACACGCGCAGGGCCGGTGAATTATGATTAGGGATTGATAGATGCCTGCACCTTCAAAGGGCGCAAGCTTTGAGGCGGAGGAGGGAGATGCACAGTTCTCGGAGCCTGAGAGATAGGGAAAGGGGGGAACGGTCAAGGGAACGTTCGTCGTCCCGTCGTGTCATGCCATGGAGCTCTCTCTCTCTTTCAGTTCCACCTTCTCTCGCCTCCGTCATCCGTCCCTGTTTCCCGAAGCCGGCCCGGGAATCTGGTCACGCCATCCGGCCGTTTAAAAACGGGAAGACATTTTCCTAATGGGCTTTCACCGTGCGATCAGAGCGCCGGTCGTTCCCGAGACAGGTTGGAGAGCAGGCAAGCCGAATAGCGCTGCTCGCCACTGCAGCTTTCCTTTTATCCACGTTATGTACGTGATACGTGGACGTTGGCACGCCAATATGGCCCAGGCTACCGCTTGTTACATCAGCAAAACTTATGTGGACCGCAGGCTCGCTTAAACAAAACAAAAATATTAATTCGTAGTTCAGACGCCCGAAGTGAAATTGACGAGTGCACCGGAAATAGTTCGCAATGTCAAGTTAGGACTACAGTCCTCAATTTCAGGGTACATCCGTAGGCGGGCAAAAAAAATCGCCTTTATTGCGGAATCCCTGGCCCGTCGCTTTTGCTCAGGGGCGTAAGTTAATGCTGTGCACCTCTACATATAAGCACTTAGATGGGGTAACGGAAGGATTTTGTTACAATTTATTCCTGATTATGAGTTGGAATCAGCTAGCGCAAGACAGTGGTAATTGGAGATCACAGGGAGAGGACTTTCGTCCTGCACTGGACATAAATATAGGCTCATGATGATGCCTAATTACGATGATGATGTGGGCCTGGCCTCAGACACACAAGGATGGCGCAACGAACACAGATAGACTTCAACGACACGGGGACGGGACTAGGGCAACGTATACGATAACACGCACAATTCACTTCATGGTTGTCTGTCGCTTAGATAGCCGTGCACCGCGTCACTGTAGGATGACACCTGATCCCGTGTCGGTACCACACACTCACGGCACGAGAAATCGCAACGATGAATCTGTCGCAGTGGGTGGCGCAGGGGATGGGGCCGGGGCGCAGATCCGGCACACGAAGAGCCACTAGCGTGACAGCTGGGTCGTGATGTGTGCCCACCACAGGGTAGACCGTCCGGAATGCTCGGCTACACCGGAATACGCCTGGCGTCGGATGCTCGCACAGCAGTGGAGCAGGCCAGATCAGGCACTGCCCGACCTACTCTCCCAGCTTCGAGTTACTACATATGGCTCCCGCAGGGAGTTCTGTATGCTCCCCTAGGGAGCATATAGAGTAACTCTATTCCAGCTCAACCAGGAACACCGGGTTGGGTAGACGGACTGCTCGGCTCGTTCGGGACGGAGGCCCATAGGGAGCCTACGAACAGCGTTGCATGTAGGCACCCTAAAAGCTGTTACGATTCCCTTAGAGCTGCGATACCCGGACCACGTGTAGTCAATTCCGATTCACTTTGAGCGGCCATGCTCGGACCACGTGCAAACGCATGGTAATCGGCGTGCCTAACTCTCTCGCTCGTCAGCATGAATAGACGTGTCAGTCGCGAAGGTCAGAGACGAAACCTGTCGTTCCGCCCTGCAACCTTTCCTCCCCCTCTGAGGATGTTCACCCCGCTACGGTCACTCACCATCTCTACTTCACCTGGTTTGCCCTGTCCTGTAGTGGGGGAGAAGAGAGGGGGAAAGTGCCCGGGTGGTGGAGGGTATAAGAAAGCCAGCCAGCTTTGCCCTCACGTGCAAGTGCATGCACGCTGAACTTTTCTTGTATGTTTTCTTTGGAGCACACCGCTCACCCATAACCATGTATTACTGTTACTCTGTTACTTGTTTTTATGTCGCCTCGTCTTCCCTGCCGGACCCTCTCCGATGGTCAACCTCGTTCGAGCTCCAAGCAGACGCTTTTGAAGGTTCCCCAAACCCCGTCCCAGACCAGGCAGCTCAGGCTGGTGGCATGGCGATGATGATGATGATGATGATGATGATGATGATGATGAAGCCTCAATTATGGCTGCCGCTTCAGTGCCAGACGCCCACTCCTCCTCCTCTTCGTCCATCGCCGCACCACAACAGTCACGCGCATTCGGCCGCGCAATTCAAACAGTATCAATTCAATAGTATCATAGAAACATTCTTCGTACCATATCCGTACTGAAACCGCGCGAGATGTATTTGTGGCACCAACAGTTTGATTTGGGCGAGTCGGTTCATGCTGACTAACGCAGGTACAGCGCAACAATTTTTGGATGGAAACACAGAGACAGGAAAACACGCCGAACAGCGTTCTTTCCTGTGTCTTTGTTTCCTTCCAGAAATGGCTGCGCTGTACCTGCGTTATTCATACATTTGTGCCTTGATTCTTCGCGCCCTCTTAGTCTGTGGAGTTGGTCTTACAAAATAATGGAGAATAGGCGGGCGATTCCAGAGACGGTATAGCTAAACGGGGATATAGTCCTCCGCGCATTAGTAGCGATATTTTCCATTCGAATATGGATCTTCGATCCAGGCAAAGGACTTCGGATTATCGAATATTTTCGTATTACTAAAAGAAAGTGACAAGATGAAATGTGGAGGTTGAGTATAGATACGTTCGGTAAAAATGCACAGTGGCTGATGTACAGTCGCGTTCAGTATGCGCCAGTAGTGGCTGTGTTTGAAGGGGCTCCAAGATTGCGTGGCTGCCTGAAGTATGATCGATACTACAGCACCGCACATATTCTTAAAGAGAGTCAATCGTGGTGACACTGGCCAAACAATAAATTGCTACGCCCAAATCGAGACGACGGTCCGTACTGCCTTAAAAATCATGATATTCTTCTTGTATGCCTGGAAATCTTTTGCGCAGGGGACATATGGCCCCGTTCGTTCGCTCAGGATCTGGCTTTTGTATGCCACAACCGCAGGCTCCCCCGCGGCTTTATAGTTACTCCTGTTATCCATAATATTCGAACAGAGTAATATCCAATAGCTACGAATCCTGAATTCTCGAATCGACTACGGATCGAATATAGCAAAGAATATATCGATTCGTATTCGAAATAACGCGCACCCGTATAGCAACCAATCGTAAAGGGCAGCTTGAGCGTGAGCCTCGGCAAACAACACTTGTTTGCGTCGTTTCTCGCTGTCGTCCTCTGCCAGACATTTGTGGCGCGTCATCCCTCCCCCCCACCCCTCACCCTACCCTGCCCCGTTTGCTTTTTGTTCTTCAACGAAATAAAAAAAATTAAAAATGAGAAGGCGGCTTTCTGCAGCGACAAAAGCGATGGCGGTTGTGCCAAGGCTACCGCAGATGGCCGCCCGGACAGCTACTATATATACACGTCTCCACCGACCAGGGGTGGCTCTCTTATGCAGGCATATACGACTTCGGCGGCAGCCAGGCCTATATCTCTCTGCCGCCGCGCGCACACAAGAAGTCGGCGCGCGCTCTTAAACGCGGCTTTAGAGATTAGCGGCGCCTTAGAATGTGTAATTTAGGAACCGAAGCACGTAGGCGATTGTCTCCGCGGCGGACAGGACGTTAATTTGCTGCCTTTTAAGAGACGCGGGCCTTTGAGCGATGCACGCGCGCTGAACGCGTGCATCGTTCCAGCCACCGCTGCTGTCCAGTTGCGCGCCCCGCTAATTCCTGCGATCGGAGGCTGTTTGTCCCCGCCGCTCACGTACTCTATTCGGTGGCGTTCGGTGACAGATAACGGTTTTTCCTGCTGCCTTTGGGTCCAGAAAGCGCGGCGAACCGAACGCGAAGATTCGACCAGTCCGTTATCACCGCCGCGCCGCCGCTGTTTGCGCAATTGTCCGTGTCTGCGTGAGGCTCGGCTTGGCCGCGGCCCGACTTGGATCTCTTTTTATGACCGCGCGCGCACCTTCCAGAGTTCGGCACCTATCTCTTTTCGACAAGCGTTTCTTTTTTTTTTTTAACCCTTTTCTTTCGAAAGATTTTGGTCTCTGGTCGTTTCGGGGGGTGCATTTCCTGCGTGGCTCGCGGATTTTGTTTCCGGCAGCAAAAACAATCCTGTGGTCGGTGAAATATCTTCGCGGATCGCCCGGCGTATCTTACGAGCCTTGTTTACGGGCGTTCCACTTTGTGTACGATACGCGGATCCTCAGATGCCCTGCGCGTCCTCAAGTGCGGTTAGCGGCATTCGGGCATACATCCCTCATCGCTTAAGCCATAAGCTTTTTTTTTTTTGTTTTGTTTCTCGCGCTTGCGCTGCGTCGCTAAATCTTTATGGCATTTTTTTTTTGTAAGTCCTTATTGCTTACTGAGACTGCGCTGTATAATCTTTATTTTGCAGCGAGCTATACACGATCCATTTTCCGTGACATAGACAGCAAGAACCATGGTTTCAAGAGGTCAGGAAAAAAAGAACCAATGCTGTATATATGTACTTACGCTTGATTCTCTTCTTATCGTCCACCATTCACAACCGGCCGGTCCTTGGGGTAACGGGGGCTGAGCGACGCTCGAACCACTAACGAATAACATTGGAATAGAATCGTACGTTACATTATCCTGGTCAAGGATTCGTTCTGCGATGCGGGACGTGCGAACCCACATACCGTCGTGCCTTTCCTTCGTGTCATCGTGCCGTTCCCTTGTGTCAATGTGCCGCTCGCTGTTGTCATGGTGCCATTCCATGCTTTCATAACGCATCGGCCGCATTTCGACGGAGGTGAAATGCAAAAGAAAAACTTTAGTGTGCCGTGCGCGTTAAAGAACCCCAGGTGGTCAAAATTAACCCGGAGTCCCCCACTACGGCGTGCCCCATAATCAAATCGTGGTTTTGGCACGTAAATCCCCAGTATTTAATTTAACAGTTTTTCTATGAGCTGACGTACCGTCATTCCGTATGGTCGTGCATACCGTGCCGTCGGCCTTGTCGGGCTGACGCGATGACCACTCTCTGCTTTCGTCTGAGTAGCCCCGTACATTTTCTCTCCCGGAGTTCGCGCCACACACTGAGTCACAGTTAGTCGTGACTCGTCACACCCACAAAAGTATCGGTCTGGTGTACTTGACTCGGTAAGAAAGAAGCGAGCGGTTTTATTAAACCACGTGCACCAGTGTGGACGATTGGTATTCCTTGCGTGCTCGTTGCTCAAAGAATGGATACGGTCTAAAATATACTCTTGGGGCGACACTCACCCTGATCCTCCGGCCGAAGCGGCTCCTGTAATGGGACGTGGAACATAGTTTTTTGCTTCGAGTTCGCAGCAAGTCGCGCGCCGCCGATTAGTCACTCGAAACCCTTCGAGGCCTTCTCATGCGCGTGGTCCTGGTAGTTGCTGATTTCCAAGTGCAAATGAGAAGAAGGCACGGTCAGTTACAACTGCGACCAGAGAGGCTCTCATAAAACCGAAGGTGTAGGAGCGTTCCACGGAACGCGAGGCTTCCGTGGAAGCCTCGCGTTCGGAAGCCATCAATCGAAAAAAAAAAAATCATGAGACAAAGCCAGCTTCGCGTTCTTCTTGCTAACTGCACTTGCTCTCACTCGCTTGCTCTCACTCGCTCATGTTTCCTCTCGCCTTTATGCTTGTTCTTCGGCGTGTTTCTCCTCCTTCTTGGAAGTTTGCAGGAGAAGCTACCTGTAAGGGCATTTATGCAGCTTGAATTTAGAAACTTGTGTGCAGCA
The DNA here is from genome assembly GCF_013339745.2 of Dermacentor silvarum. Lineage (NCBI taxonomy): Eukaryota > Metazoa > Arthropoda > Arachnida > Ixodida > Ixodidae > Dermacentor > Dermacentor silvarum. The sequence continues at coordinate 221,494,868 of NC_051157.2, forward strand.
CATGATATGTTCGCAGCTATGTCTTGTAGGCGGTGGTAAATTCGCCAATTACATGACACAAACAATCGCCCAGCCTTACTACCGGTGAATCATCGGAGCGAATCATAGAAACAAAATTACAGGAACTCTGAAAAATAGAGAAGTGGGGAACCGTTGATTTGAGACCGTTGATTTGACAATGTTGATTTGAGACCGTTGATTTGAGACCGTTGATTTGAGACCGTTGATTTGAGACCGTTGATTTGAGACCGTTGATTTGAGACCGTTGATTTGAGACCGTTGATTTGAAACCGGCGAGTTGAAACCGGCGAGTTGAAACCGGCGAGTTGAAACCGGCGAGTTGAAACCGGCGAGTTGAAACCGGCGAGTTGAAACCGGCGAGTTGAAACCGGCGAGTTGAAACCGGCGAGTTGAAACCGTCGATTCGGAGCCGTCGATTCGGAGCCGTCGATTCGGAGCCGTCGATTCGGAGCCGTCGATTTGGAACCGTTTATTGAGGTCCCCGCTGACGGGGGAGGGGAGGGGGTGTTGGCTGGGGCACTTGACTGAAAGGGCTGTGTTGAGGGACGGATGGCACTTGATTGATGCAACGCCATTACACCTGGAAGCATATTTTCTGCTGTACGCATATTCCACACTTGATTCATCACCGCCCTTCACAATAATATCACTTCCTATTCTTCTCTTCGGTTCTGTTTCTCCCCATTTCTTTTCACTGGCGTGTAGTAGAAGGACACAGGCATGCTCTTCCTCCAGATTTCTCCACCCTTGTTGCCGTGCAAATATTTATATTTCCTCCCTGCCGCCGCCCTTTTAACACCTTCATGCAAAGGAGACTTGGCAAGTTCACCTGCAACCCGACGCGCACGTGGCGTCCGAACACAACGGCGGTGTTTCGATGTAAATATGCGCCATGCGACTCGAGAGAAAACACTTTAAAGACGAAACTAAATAAGAGACATTTGGCCCCGTTCCCAGCGCGTAAATTTTCCAAGCAGTCTCTTCGGTGCAGCTTGGTTTTGTCTCTGACGACTGTTAGTTCTACAAGCCACGCCACATCACGCGTGGAATGTCGTCGGCGGGCCTTGACGATGACTTTGGACAGTCCTTGAAGGAGCGTCAATGGCATCCGCTTTGTTTATATTCTGGAAGCCAACAACGAACATGCACGTCTTTGCTTTCGCCTGGTGCACGTTTGCCGGCTTCCACTTGAGCGGGAAAGTGTTAAAAGGTTTCGAAAGCAGCAGCTGCTTATGGTACCTATAACAGATTTCATAGCTGCGAAGGAGGTATCACCAAGTTTTTAGCAGATATGCTTTTTTTTATCTGCGTGTGTTTCTGTTTAGCAGACATGCTGGAAAAGGAAAAACGCCGGAATTAAGAACTCCACATCGGACACCAAATCGATGTTGCCTTGGCGTCAACTGCCGGTCTAATTTCGAGGCTGTAAAATCCTTACCCCCGTATTCTCAAAGCATCCTCAACTCGAAACTCTTCCTCCAGTCTATGATGATGATGATGATGATGATGATGATGGAATACCCTTTGAAACGGGGCGGTGACAGTCACCTAGCCTGCTTGATTTAATCAGGTATGCTATACGTTTTTTTTATCTAGCGTTTTCCTATACATTTCATTAGTCTTTTTTTTTAACAGCCTAGCTGTTTAAGCTCGAGGTTCGCTACAAATCGTTCGCAGAAACTCCGCCGAGCTATGACGTCACTGCGTTGCCTAGCAACCACTTGGCACAGCTGCGCCTAGCTTCGCGAATACACACAAAATTGCCGCGCGACTGGCCGCTCGAGGCAGTTTGCGTGTATACGCGGGCATCTTTCACGCTCCTTTCATCTCCTCATCTCCTTGGCCTGCGGTGTACGACACTAGACGAATGTTTATACCCATTTATACCCCAGTGGTTGTGCGTCTCGACGTGATCAAGCTCATAGCGCTCTCCTTGCTTTTCTAGAAGCAACGAACTTAGGGGCACGTTTGTAACCCAGCAACTATTTCTTATATTTTACATTCCTTAGTAGCGTGACCTGCAGGGCCGTACGGGCTCTATTGTATGTTGTACTTTATCCTTTGGGATTTGTCATCTCGCTCTGTCTTTCCTCTTTCCTCCCCTCCTTCCTATCTTCCATTTCTATGTTTCTGTCTCCTCCTTCCTGAAGAGTATAGGCAGGCGTTGTGCCCCTTCTGGTGGCAGTTGCCAGCCTTGCTCCTCGCTTTCTCTTTCCTGCGTGTATGTTTACAAATCAAATAGATAAATAATATTCACGCTCGGAAAAACATTTTTATGTAGCGCGTATTGAGCAACAAAAAAGCTGTATCGAGAGTTTCTCAGGTTGCTGTACAACTTTCTCATCGATACCTGTGTTCTAATTATTCTAATTAGGCGGATTGCAAAATATAACCTGAGTATCTACAAGCGACGGCAAACAACATTACCTTGCTTTTGTCGAGCTACGACGCATTTGCATGTTTTTAATGTTTGGCCCAAATTAACTGAAACACCCTGTATACCAGAGGTGATCAGCTCATGCTCGTATTAGATATAATCGCTACGGTACAAGATTGAGATGCCAGATGACCAAAATAATGTGCTTTCGTTGCAGCCAACTACGGGTGTAAGAAACGCAGCGCGCATTTTCTTTTATACTGGCTGTTGGCACACGGAGCTGGATCGAAGTGCCTGCTGTTTATTTTGACGTCCTTCCGAACATGAATAACAGTCGCCTTGTTTTGAGAGCGCGATGCTCGTGGCGTTATTGTAAATCGAGAACGGCGGACGCGTTGTATACCACGTACGATCCGGGCCGCGGACCTCAGTGTGATCGCGCTGTCTATATTGCAGGCTGCTTCGCTTGTTAGAGCTTTTCCAGAGGCTTCCGGCCAACCACTGGGCGGTCCCTTTAATTCTTGCCCTCAACCTTCAACAAAGGTCAGCGGCACTGACTTTCCAGTTCACGTACGATGCTTATGATTCTGAGTTTGCGCTTCTTCTTTTACTGTTCGTCTTCTCTTTCTTTGTTTCTTTTTTTTTTATCGTTCACGTATAGGCCGCTGCAGGAATTCGATTTCCCATCGATCATCTCAATGGCGATGCACGTCGTGAAGAACATTTTGAACCCTGCGTAAGCGCGTATACTTTATACGCTATAAATGTCCTTATTTGCATTCTTCAAGGTCTTTCCGTGTACAGCCCTGCCTTAGTATATTCCCTCACCATGCTTCGCAACTCTGCCGTCTTGCCTCATCTCTCTCCTTCCCTCTCTTCGCTAGTTCCTTTGTATGCCACCCACCCCAGTCTTACGGTGACGTTCCTCAATTCGCTGCTCGTTATTCTTAAGTGGATCGTGTGTTGCGGAGCTGTCGGCGAAGATGGAGCTTCCCGATAGCGTCAATGGTTATAAATCATCGAACGCTCGAGCGCCGAATAGAGACTTTAAGTAGCAGAGCGCCGCATAAAATTCCGGAAAATAAACGCGTTCCGCTCGAGTGTGATGGCGCTGACGTGATAAATGTGACGGGGGATCTGTGGCCTTATGGCTAGACTGTATGTACGATGACGATCCCATCGAAATGGCTTGTGGCCGGATGTTTACGTCGGGCTGGCTTGCGTTGGTTTTACGTCGTTGTCCTATCGCGTTCTCTTGCTCCTGTAAAGCTGGCGGCGTTCGGTAACATACCCCCACCTGGTGATTATTTAAGAGCGTGCGGTGAGATTATGTAGTCTGGTGTGCTCGATTCAGCTGTAGAGGGAGATGCACTGGCAGCGAGTTGTCTAAACTACGTTCGTTGTTTTCGAGAAGGTGATATTCGGGTTCGACAACTTCTGGTGGCCGGGAGGGAAATAATGACAGCCATGATAAAGCGAGACGTTACAGGCTGTAAAGGCGAGGGTAGTTTGGCGTCTACGTGGTGCACGGCCCGTCGGAGTTACGGATAATATACCTCCGTTTTGGGCGTCTTGCGCGTTCCGGGAGATTCTTCGCAAATCGGGAGGTTCGCGTTTACGACGAGGAAGACATTTTTTCCGAAGCGCTAGCCGAGCAACGATGGACGAGGACTCTAAAGCGGTTGTAATGCATGGTTGTTGGGAGGTGTTTGCTTCTGTCAGTGGCGTCGGCTACTCCTTTTATCGCGTAAAAATAATACCTCATAAAGATGCATGGCGCCACCAGGTGGCACACAGAAAAAATAGACGCCACAGGCACAACAATGACGAAGAGTCACACAGTGATGTAAATACGTTAGCGTGAATCCGGGAGACATACAGTGGTACATTACACCAGGTGAGATTAAAACACGTTTCACAGAAATCAGAAAAAAAAATTCAAGTCAGAAAGGAGCCAGTTCACCTACAACACATGAAGGCAGCTTGCAACGGCTGGTAATTTGTCTACTCTTTGTACAAAAACTTGTTAGTGCTTTCATGCCTGTTTACTGATGACTGCTTCTTAGACTGTATGGGTAAACAAACCATTGTGCATCTTGAGTCGTGTATCGTGCACCACCTCCAGATTAGGACCACACCAACTTCGAGTGCAGTCCCTGAGGTAGGCTCACTCACTCCTGGAGTGGGTCACGTTGACGAAACAGGAGCAAGAGAGAGACCAGACGGGGCGGGCGTCTCTCCCTGATGATCTGCCTCTTTGCTTCGGACACTCGCATTAGAAGCCAGGCGCGAAGTCGCGCAAATTTGCCGTTGCGATTAGGGAAGGCCACCATTTTAGGACAACGTATACCATAGGGCAAGGTACGGCCACCACCTTATCTCGCGATAGTGCGCTAGAACACTGCGTCTCAGTTGGTTGACCTTTCTTTAGACTCGCGTCGCAGCGGAGGGGAGGAGCGGCCATGTGCGTTGTCGCTTTGTGTCCGGGCCAGCTTTTCACCCGTATCGTATCCGGACACCGACTCTGTTTTCGATGTGCAAAAGTAGCTGCGCTTCTTATAGTTATATATAGTTCTTATAGTTTCGTATAGGTTAGAGACCAAGGTCTGAGCTAATCTACCGCGATTGTAGATGCATCCCAAAGCATTGCCAAATTGGTGCAAAAACTGCTCCTGTCCTGTGCAAACTCCCCCCGAATGTAGTCAACGACATCGCGATGACAACGAAGGCGACACGATGAAGACGACGACGCAGGACGAAGACGGCAATGACGACAGTGATGGCGGTACGGTGAGCAAGAAATTGCACGACCACGTCGACTGTGAAGGCACGAATGCGAGTAGACGGATGAATTGGCGGCCGAACAGACGGACTTGAACTTCCCATGAACAAAGCTTGAGTTCGATCCGACTATAGAATAAAAGTTTATTCTCTCTCTCGATCCGACTATTAGTTACATTGTATTTATCATTGCTTTGTTTCTTTGGCTGAGCGGGCATAATCTTGATATGCACAGTGTTTGACTAAGCGGCAAGGAATGACAGGCATCAAATGTATGGTAAACGCTCCTAAACACACACAAGGAACAGACGCACACAGCACGCCGTCTTTAGATCTCCTAACTGCTGTCGCAGTAGTAAAAGGAAACCAAATGGAAACTCGTCGCCGATACCAGTTCTTGTTGGTTCTGCAGTTACCCTCATGCCCACGTTCAACTAATTGAGCAGCTGCCGCATCAAAACTTCCCTTCTTTCTTTCTCTCGTTTCACGTCCATTCATCCGTGGATGAAACAATGCGAGAGAACAAGAGAAAGATACGCCGTCATGATGCCGCAGCGATGACCTTTTGCGTCACAAGTAAGTGCGACGACAGACGAGCGTCCGTTGCGGAGCGGCCTGTGACAGCGGTCGGGTTTTTCGGAACCACGACGTAGGTAGGTTCTCTCACTGACAGCACCACCTACTCTGAGGGCGATGAAGAAAGCCAGGAAGGACGACAGAGGAAGGGGGTTGAACGGGAAAGAAGGGGGTCCGATGTAGAATGAGGGGGGGGGGGGGGGGGGCGGCACGATGTCAATCGCTGCCGCCCGCCTCCAGTTGTTGCGAGCAGCTCAGCGCTTGCCGAAGCGCCGCGCCGCCGTCGCTACCGCCGTCGGTACCGCCGGACGGACCTTCGCAACCGGAGTGAAAATAATAAAACGGATAGGAATGAGCGGAGGAACTTCACCAAACAAACACGTTAGGCGGAGTGCCTGCATGAAGGCAAGCTCCATGCAAATACCGGAACACTTCCATCCACCCTTCGCCGCCAGCCGGCCGGCCAAATTGGCATTTTCTCTCTCACTTTTGACCCTCTCGTTCACAGTTGCGTCTTATCTGTCGCGCCGCCGGCGTTGAAGCCCGGCGCAGCGCTTGTCGCCGAGGCAAAAGAAAACGCGAAGGATACGCGGGTAAGGCAAGCAGCAGCAACAACAACGGGCAGCCACCGTTCGCAGGCCTCGCGCGCCTAATTGGCCCTTTGCAGTTTGATTGGAGCAAGCTCGGTGGGCGGTATTCCGTGCCGTGGAGCTGTTCGGCCTGCCGTTGCGCCGACACCCCCCTTCCTCGTCCAAGGCCGCGCCGCGTCTCTCGCTTCGTCAGTGCGAACTGCTGCTGCTGCTGCTGCTGCTGTTGCCACCTTGTCCGCAAGCTTCTCCGTGTATATGCTATAGGACGAGCTAGCGCTATGTGCCCGCGGTTTCGTAATGGCTGTTTACGGAAATTGATTCGAGAGGTTCATGTGCACACAGTATGCTGCTGAAAAGCCGTCGGCCCGATAAGTACGAAAATGACGAAGAAATTTGCATTTTAACCTAAATAATCATCCTTGGTGTAACAGTGTCGCCAGCCGTTCGTTGCCGCACGAGGTATAGTGAAGACACTTCTGTGCTTCTTGAGAACGTGTGGCCTGTGCGCTTGCGTGGTGCATGGTTTCACTGTGTCTTACCTTCTTCCCCTTCACTCGTATTTTTATTCCCCTGTTATTTTCCCACGAGGCAGGGCCAGCAAACCAGACGCCTTTGTGTTTAACATCCCTGCCCTATCCCTTTCGTTTGTATTTCTCTCCCGCGAGAAAGGGCAAAGTAATTTTCGTCATGTTTGTTAGCCACTGCACGCGTGACCCTCTGCCAACTGTCGGGGTCTTGCACGATACGCTCTGCGACAGTATAGAGCTTTAGCCTTGTCCGTAAACCAGTTACCGTTTAAAGATTGCCTCGTTACCGGAGAGGTGGTAAGCTCCCATGCAGTCAGGATTTGGTAATGCCGGCCGTATGCACTCCAGCCCATTTTGATGCTTCTGTAAATTTCCTTCTCATGATCAGGGTCCCCTGTGAGCAATTGACCTTGATAAATGCACTCTTGTACAGACTCTAGAGGCTGACTGGCATTCCTGAATTCTTGTTCACTTGCCAGGCTGTTGAACATTATCTTTGTCTTCTGCATATTAATCGTCTACCCCACTCTTACACTTTCTCGGTTAAGGTCCTCAATCATTTCTTGTAATTCGTCCCCATTGTTCGTGAATAGGACAATGTCATCTGCAAATCGAAGGTTGCTGAGATATTCGCCGTGGATCTTCACTGCTAATACTTCCAAGCTTGAATACTTCTAAGCATGCAGTCAATACAATTGTATAGATTGTCTCCTTCCCTGACCCCTTTCTCGATAGGTAATTCTATACTTTTATTGTGAAGAACCAAGGTAGCTGTAGAATATTTGTAGACATTTCTGAAGATATTAACGTATGCCTTCTGTACTCCTTGATTACGCAATGTCTCTGACTGCTGGTATCTACTGAATCAAATGCTTTTTCATAATCTATGAAAGCCATATAGAGAGGTTGATTGTGCTCCGCATATTTCTCGATTACCTGATCGATGACGTGGATGTGATCCATCATGGAATATTCTTTCCTGAAGCCAGCCTGTTATGTTGGTTTATTGAAGTTCAGCGTTGCCCTGATTCTATTGGAAATAATACTGGTGAGTATTTTATGTAATACTGAAAGCAAGCAAATGGGCCTCTAATTCTTGAATTCTTTAACGTTTCCGTTCTTATGGATTAGTATAATGTTGGCATTCTTCCAACTTATACTAGTTACAATTACAGAGTTACTAGTTACAGTTACAATCTGGTACAATTGAAGCCGTGAGGCATTGCAACCTTTTCAAGCATGCTATCTCCTCCATCTGTGATTAAATCAACTGTTATTCCATCTTCTGCCGCTTTTCCCCGGGTCATGTATTGCAAGGTCATTCTAACTTCATCGCTAGTTATGTAAGGAGCTTCTGTATCCTGTTCATCACTACTACCGGTGAAGGTAGCGTGGCTGCTCTGGGTACTGTACAGGTCAGTATAGAATTCTTCTGGTACTTTCACAATATCATTGAAATTGCTGATGAGAATGCCTGCTTTTCTTTGAGTGCATACATCTTACCTTGTCCTGTGCCAAGTTTTCTTCTCGCTGATTTCTTTCTGCGGCCATCTTTTACTGCATCCTCGATCTTTTCCACGTTATAATTTCAAATATCCCATTATTTCTTCTCGTTAATCAGTTTGGCAGTTTAAATCAGCCTATTTGCAGTTTCATTCATTACCTCTACCTTATCTTCATGTTCTTGTCCTAAAGCTGTATGTTTGTTGGCGAGCAGCAGCCTTAATTCGTCTGCTTTTACCTTTATTTACGTACGAACATCCATTCACGTACATTCATGTACTCACGTCCATCCTGCACCACTACATCCTGCACTATGCTGGATTGGCAGAGAGTGCGAAATATATTTCATTTCTTGTTTCTCCATTAGAGCTTTTCCAGGTCTCCTTCCTGCCATCTCGTTGTATAATCCGGTGGACTCCATCAACGTTACCCGCTATGTCCCGCTATGTCCTTATAGATGAGAAATCCTACGCCGTATTCTCATATATCTAGAAGACCTCTGAAGCAGAGGACGTGGCCGTTAGTCAGCACTGTATAAGCGTCACCATTTCTTCTAACCTCACTAAGGCCAATAATATCCCGGGCAATGCCAGATAATTCCTCAAATAGCCCTGCTAAGCTAGCCTCACTCGAGAGCGTGCGCGCCTTGAACGTTGCCTAGTTGAGTTTCCCGTGGCGGCCTGTCCGCATCCAGAGATTCTTAGCACCCTCTGTTGCGTCGGAGGCCTGACCGCTGCTTTGGTCAGGTGCTCCGCAGCCGCTGGGGACTGAGAGCCATGAGTTAATTGCAGGAGTCGTGAGGGAGGTAGTGGCCGAATACTGCACCACGGAGGCCAATTCCTGTTCTGGCTAGGTAGTGCCTTTGTTGAAGTTTAGTGAGTTGAAGGCTAGTGAGAATTAGGAAGTGAAGCCTTCCTAATTTAGTTGCACCTGGTCTAGTAGCCCCACTGGCTCTCGGCAATTAACAGCGGGTCTGTTTAAGGCGAGGGTTAGTCCGTAACGTGCGAACAGAAAATGCAGGCCGATCCTGGCGGTAGTGCAGATAGGGTCCAAAGCACATATCCAGGTTCAGCTTCGCTAGTTCACAGGGGTAAGTCTAGCTAAGCATGGTTGGGACTACTTAAGCTTAGCCGGTCATCGATAGCCAATCAATACCTAAGCGATAATCCATCAAAATCAATAAATTCCGGAGAGGGGGAAAGAGAAGCAGAGATAAGGAGAGAAAACAAACATAATAGAGTCAGTCATTCGCAGAGTCATTCACAGAGGAATCTCCGCTGTCACAAGCGTTCGTACAATCCAGTATCCTTCATCAAGTGCAGAAGGGCTTTTGTGGCATTTTGCATGCAAGAATCCATAGGACATGGCCCACGGATCTTTGAGGTGCGAAGCACCTTATGCGCCCGGGCTGTCGGCGTCTCCTGTCGCAATCGTAGTCGTTGCTGGAGTCGTAGTCACGGTAAGCAAGCGGCTCGTGCTCGCGCTCAGCACGCGCTCGTGTCACTGTTCCCGCGTTCATCGTCGTCGTCTTCCACAGCTGGCTGCGTTGCCGCTCATCATTCCAGCGTAGAATTTCACTGCTCTTCGGTCGTCGTAATGGGGAGGCCGCGTTTACGGGGTTATGAGCCATTGCTTAAGGCAGTATGACCCCATTAGCGCTGCATCACTCCATGATTCGCACCTCCCCAGGTTTGACGTTAGTGGAGCTGCATTTCGCTCAACGGGTCATTTGACACTTACGCATAATTGTGCGGGGCGCGTTTTTCTTCGGAGAGCGCTGTGTTATCTAACAGGTAGAATTTACCTTGTAGAGTACGTCGTTGAGTGTCAGAGGATGGGGAGTGACACAGCAGGTGCCCTAGAGTCTCATCGCAACCGAACAAATTGAACGCCGCACTGTTGGCCATCCCTATTAGGAATGAATAGGCGCTGGTAAAGGCGACGCCCAACCATATGTGACATAGTAAAATGTCTCCAAACCGGGTTGAATAGTGCGCCTTGGTAATTTATTACAATATGTGACAATATGTACTAAAATACTTTATTTTCCTCGTTAAGCAAACCGATCTGACCTTACTTGGCAAAGGATAAGCTCTGCTCTTTGTCGTTTACAAAGAAGTCATGAAATTCATAAAAGTCATAAAGTCAAAACGACGTACAACGCGAAGGACAAGGACTGAGAGAGACGACAAACACTGCGCTGTATTTGTCATCTCTCTTGTTCAACCACCCTTGTTCATAAAGTCAGCTGCAACTCACATTGGCCTCAAGTTTTAATGACTTTCTCTTGAAAACGGCGGCCCTGAGAAAACGCTTACGGAGATCCTTTGTCTATTATAGTCTGCTTTGCTTTTGATCCTTCATCGCCTCTCTCCCGTGCAGGGTAGCAAACGCGACTTCCGCCTCGTTAGCCTCCCTCCCTTTCCTTATTTTCTCTCTTCTCTCTCTCACTGACGCAGTAGGGCATTTTGAGGTGAATGCAGTATGCCAGTGCGCTTGTGTACCGACGTTTTAGAGCCTGTTACAGAACGTCAAGTCGTCAGAATTCCACCTTACGTTGTTTTAGGAATTTAGGATCACAGAAATCGCACACACTTAAATTTGCGTCATTGAGCTTCTTTGCAGATTCTGGGTGTGCCTTTAGCCTACTTTTTTTCCTATTGCAAAGAAATAGCTACAACAGGGTTTTTATTGCGTCAGCTTTTCGTCATCTGCGAAAATGTTGTACATGATCGAGAAGGACAAATGGCGAAGGCCAACGGCCAGGCCAAAGAAGAAGATAGAGAACAAAGCGGAGGAATGGTTTGCAGCATCTCAATGCAGTTTTTTACATTGTAAAATGTGAGATGCCCCACGGAGATGGTGCAAACCAACGAGGTTTAAAGAGAAGTTGCTGCAAACCATTTCTCCGTTTTATTGTCCAACTTATTCCACCTTTTCGCCCTATCCTTTATCCTTCGCCCGTTGCACGAGGTCGCGGGATCGAATCCCGGCCACGGCGGCCGCATTTCGATGGGGGCGAAATGCGAAAACACCCGTGTACTTAGATTTAGGTGCACGTTAAAGAACCCCAGGTGGTCCGAATTTCCTGAGTCCCCCACTACGGCGTGCCTCATAATCAGAACTGGTTTTGGCACGTAAAACCCCATAATTTATCCTTCGCCCGTTGTCTTCTTGATCATTTACAGCCTCCGGGGCTCCCCTCTCCAGCTCTCCTGGGGTGCTATGATTCAACGTTTCCAATAGAGATTGCCTCGTCCATTTTCTCGGGTACCTCGTAACAGATTTGTCTTTAGCATTAAGGTCTATGGGGAAACGTCGAATCATGCCCGATTCCCGGAGAGGCAAGCGTGTCTCGGACATTCTAGGTTGTTAATTGTAAACATGAAGCACAAAGTAAAGCAGTGACGACAGGACGGACAAAGACACGCGCTAACTTCCAACTAAATTTTCTTTTGAAATTGCACGAATACATACTGTTTTCCTTCGCGCTTGAACTATCCCGCTCTCAAGTCTTGTTGATTGCTTTCGAATTTCTAAGGCGTGCATTTTTTTTTATTTTACCTTTGAGAAGTCTGCTGTGTTAAGCTCTGTATATTTTAGTATTCTATCATCACCTAGCCTTCGGCGATCTCCTTTTTGCTGCGCTTAGCCGGTTGGATCGCTCTCTTTTTATTGCTGTTCGGACATGAAACATGGTAAGTAAGGTCTTTAGCACAGCGAATGAGTTCACAGATAAAGTGTGCAAGAACTAATTGCTTCCTGGTCAAACAGGTGGTTTAAAGTAAACGCAGCGTTTCGACACTGTGTTCTCTCGACCGGCTGGCATGTTATTCAAGGCGAAAGCCAAACATCGTCTTTTATCGCGCCACACATTTGTCTCTATCCTCATCATACGAAGTCTGTAAATCCGATCCAGTTTTTTTCGTGGCAGTAAAACTTGTAATCAAGTCGTCGAGGATTCTCACGACCAAACAAGTCCATAGTTTTCCTTGCAAAAACATATAAAAAATAAGGGCTGTACACGTCTTTCCACCGCAAAAGATGAACCAGTGGACCCAGAAAGAAGTCGTTAAATACGAAGCAAATAGCCGACCACTTCGCCTTGCGTAATTCCATAGCATTTGTTCTTTTTTTCCGGAACCCCGACGAAGCGGACGGCGTTGTCTTCCAGATGGCGCTGCAAGCAGACCTCCCACGGAGCGAGCCACCCCCTTCGAAGGTTCCTCTCGCGGCCGTGTCAGACACATCCCTTAATCCTTATCGCCTGTCGGCTTAAATCCGGCGGGTGATATCTCGAGTTTGCGTTGGCGGCACGGCCGTAGCGATTGACAAAAAAAAAAAAAAAAAAAGTTCTCTACCCGAAGGACCGTCGGCTACGCTCCGTATACGCGATGGCACGCGTGAATGCGTTTGGATGGCGACAGACCTTGCCCGCTTGGAAGCCTTTGCTCTGGCCGGCTTCGTTAACCGCCCCTCTGTCGAGTTCGCGAACGTCTCTTCAGTCAAGGCGCGTACAAACAAAAGCAGAGGCCCACAGGCTACCTGAGTGGATGTAGGCGGACGGCCGGTTAGGTAGACAATGAAGGCTGTTCGATTTGCTCGGAGGTTTAGGTTTTGTCCGACTTTTATTTGATCCTTCCGGGGGGTTCTCAATTTTCTGGCAGTCGCGTTGTCCGTTAAGGATCTTTTAAAACTGTCGCGATTGAATGTTGGCAAATATGGAAGGAGTGCGCTGCATCTTCTTTGGCGCCGTAGACGGTATGCGGATGTTTATGGAGGTATGTGATTCCACTCCTTCGCTGCTCTTGGTATGAAACAATCCAAGTGAACGTTGGCCTGGTTTGAACGCACTCCAACGATTTGGGTATGATCAGTACTATGTGGGACACGTACCATGACTGTAAGGAAACTCAGTTCTAAAGCGACTAGGTTCTGTTGATCTGGTAGGAACAAAATACGTTGAGTGGCAAACATAAATCAATACATTTCTGACGTTAAGCGAGTTCGGGTAAGGCAAGTGATTGGTCATGGCAGAAACTCTTTCAGACCAACAGTAAACTGGCGGCGTCACTGAAATCCGCCACGTCGAAGGGTCTTAGCAAGGTGGCTACCTGAGATAATTGGTGATTCATATTGATAGTAAACAGCGCCAAAAGAACACGGGGACGAAAAGCAACCAGACGGGTGAAGCGTTGATTACCAACTGCCGACATTTATTGGCAGGAGTGCAAATACATACACATGCGCGGAAAGATTTGTATGAGACCAAAATGAAATGAGAAAGAAAAAACCCAAAACCCAGAAAGCGAAAGAGTGAACGCTTAGACAATCACCGAGGCCCGCTGAGCATGCAGGCGCCTGGGATTCCAAGCACCTTCCTCAAGAACTCAAGAAACTCAAGTATCTGAGTTCATTACTGGATAAAGCAACCGACGATTGACTCACGCAGATGGATTGCTCCCCAGCCATCTGGGCTGCCTGTGAATGTAAGTATGAGCAAACACGCGTTTGCTCATCCTTACATGCACAAATCACTGTGGTTCGCTGGAATCGTGAGGTGCATCCACACGTGCTTCCATGCAGAGCAAGAAAGCCTTCCTTTCCGTTTCGGACATTATTAGCAGTGCTCCCACAAACGCTCATCGAGCCATCCGCCCGTCTAGCCCACGTAGCAAGCACCCCAGGACAAGGGAATTCTGTTAGTGGCACTTTGTACGCAGTCCACGAACTGTGTTCTGTGCTTAACGGAACATTCGCTCCTGCTTTTCTTAACAGGGCAGGTCCTTGTTGCCAACTGAAACAGTTTGTTAGGAGCACTGAAAACAACTTTAAAGTCCAAGCGTTGTCCTGTTTTCTTGAGACGTTGGGACGCGCAGTGTACTATGTACGATTTGACGGGTACTTTGTCGCGCTTCTCGGCTGACCTTTGTTCGTCTCCGTCACGAACAGTGCCTCGCTGTTTTCTTTTCTTATGCGTTGCCTCAGCTACCGAGACAAGCAGCGGTCCTGGGTAGCCCGCTCCTTTTATACGTTTCGCCTGCGCTTGTCCCGTCTTGTTGCTTTTCGTCCCCGTGTTTTATTCACGCTGTTTACTGTCAGTGTCAAAGTGACGTAACATGAGTGTTGTTGCGACCTGAAATTCAGCTCCACGTTTGTGTGTTTATAGAAGCAGGCTGCGCTTGTGTATGTTATGTGGGAGAGCACACTGTACGAGTGGATCATTTTATGCATTACTTCAGTCTTATCACGAACTTCGGGCAAGATGTCAAGAGGAAGCTCCAGCTCGAGAGTTGCTCTCGAAATACACAACTTTAACAAAACAATAGTATAAGTACTAAAAAAAAAAAGAAAGCGATGTTACAATTCTGTAAACGGTATCTAATAATACATCTAAATTAGCCTAAATAGACTGCTCTGAAGTATTACCACTTACATGTGAAAACCCTCGTAAACATTGTAACAATTTCACGTATAAGCTGTAAATTTGTATAACAATTTTGGGCCACTTGAGGTGCTCTAACCGACGCAGTTATCAGAACTGTGATATCTGCTATTCGTGCAGAGTTAGGGATTTGTAAACTTCACGCGCTTGACTTTTCTTCCGAAACTGGCAAATTTCCGGAAATGCATAAATATAGATAGGCCCTAGATAAAAAAAAATTCTGCCGGCAAAGACGTTGGGCACAACGTAAAGAAGCTATGCGGAAGATGGCGGTGTCCGCTATGAAAGTCTTCTGCTGTCAGCTTATCTTCTTTAGTTTTTCTAGGGTTGTCCGAATAATCGCAACTTTCGAATAACGAATCGAATATTGTCCTATTCGATTTGGTCTTCGCATATTCGAATAGTCGCTATTCGTAAGCACGAAAGCTTTCCCAATAGTTTTTGAGTACTTCAGAATCGTCGACTGTGCTCAAACATGAAATCGGAACAAAAATACAATAAATTTCATCCCCACGGCCGTAGTAGGCCATAAAAAAATAAAAAAAAAATACGTAGAGGAGCAGGCTATGTCGGTCAAAAAGCAAGACTTGGTCGGCTGTAAAGTAGGGCATGCGAACTACATATTTGTTGCTAACGCTGCATTCGCGTTTTTTTCAGAAACAAGGCTCCATAATTGGCATTGTAACGACAAAAAAAAAAAAAAAAAAAAAAAAAAAAAAAAAAAAAAAAAAAACTTGGAGAAATAGTTTGCAATGGTTTATGTCTAATAACTGCGCTCTGAAAACGGAAGTCGAAAGAAAGCGTCGAGAACACAAGCGCTGAATTTATTGGAACTAAGTAAAAAAAGAAAAAAAAAACATTTATTGAAGGAACAAGTTAATATAGACAACTGCGCCTTGCAGGCGCAGTAACTTGTACGCAGGAATCGTGGTAAGATCAGTTCGCACATTAAATAAATAAATAAATAAATAAATAAATAAATAAATAAATAAATAAATAAATAAATAAATAAATAAATCGCAATCAAAAGTCCTCTTTAAGTCAGCGCTTGTGCTATGTCTACGCCTTTCTTCGTCTTCAGTGAGCTGTTATTTGCCATGAGGCAGGCTGGGGGCGCTTGCCTGCTTCTTGGTCGTACCCCAGCCTAAAGCCCCTCCATACGCGTTTTCGCCGACCAGGTTCGCCGTCGCAAAAGCGGCGGCGGCGCGTAGATGGAGGGGCTTCACCCCAGCCCAGCCAATCGGCACTTCAGCCAAAGCCAAAATGGACAGTTCACTAGGTGGTTACTTACCGAAAACCTCACTTCCCCCGGTGTTCATTATTCGGGAACTATTCGAAAGGTATTCGATGCGATTCGCTTATGATACTTTTTTTTTTGTTCTCGAAATTTACTATTCGCACATTCCTAGTTTTTCAGCTTTGCTTCTAGTACGCTTCCGAAAGGCGACGGCTACCCGCGAGGAGGCCAAAGCGCACACGTTGTACTAGGTCTCGACAGGATGACGGTGTTCCATACCATTGTCTTCTGACGCCGGCAGCCGGTAGGTTTTAGAGGCGTTCCGAACACGACGACGACTATATTCAAGGCTGTTTGGGAAGGAGAAGAAGAGGGGAATGGTTGCCCCATTGTTTGAATCGACAGTACACTTCTGAAGGGATTCGACACGCCAGTGAAAAGGGGAGACGAAGCGACATGACGTGCCGAAGCCGCGTGATTATCGTGGTGCGCATAGGCGCGATTTACGTATGTACAGGCAGGCACACCTATAAGTGCCGCTTTGATCGCAGCCGAGGAGATTGCGTTCTTTTCGTGTAAAAATGGGCGTTGCGTAAGAAACGCTTATTGTTGGGGTGATTGTTACATCGTTTTTATTCATTGCGTCGCGTCCGCTTCGAGTGTGTGTGTGTGTCACGAGTGTTGAATGACGGATTTGAGTGGGGGATTGCCATGAAGCTGCGGCTTTTCCGCAATTTGCTGTCGTCGAAGTAAGACGATTGAAATACGCGAGACCTGCCGCTCGCCATGCTTTTCGCGCTTATGTTCGGGTTTCGAAATAAATAACCTGAAGGTGAAAGCACATGCGTGAGCAATCGGCGAACCATGGGCACATCAGCGCTCCACACGATTTGTGCCGATCGTGTGGACAGCTAGAAAAATGCCACTTGAGCAGTATTGTACTGATTGCTCTAGTAGACATCGCCAATGGATTACTAGCATCGGTAACGATAGACTACCTCTGACTGGATTAGCCCTATAAAATCATTTTTTCTTTAAGCAGCACGTTGGTCCTCGGGTTATCGTTACGTTTATTCGTTGGCATTTTTACTCGCGCGACATAATCTTAGGCACCTGTGATTGTTGTCCACTCCGGAAATTCATTCTATGCCACTTTCCATCTGGTCCCGCCAAAACGACGTAGAGCACTTCCATCGCCCCTCCCTCACCAGCCTCCTCCTCCTCCCCTATCTTGCTGTTTTTGTTTACGAAATATGCTAGAGCATCTCTTTGCTTAGTTTGTCGCTTTATACATGTATATACAGGGTGTTTCAGCGAACACTTTCAAAATTTATTTAAGGTTGCCTGTGGTAGATAGCCCAATTCCAGTTAATGAGCTGGTCTGCTTGAAGAGGCGGACATTACTTGCACAAGAAATTGTAATGCATAATCGACTAATTAACAAAAAATTACTAATCAGGTTTTTAACTAAATACATGATGGCCCATATTGCAATTTACAAATTGTAGCCGTGGAGTTCGCAAGACGGATCCACTTAGAATTAATTCTCAGGATGACACCAGTTTCGAGATATTAATTCCCGAACTTTGCGGAGAAATGCATTAGCGTTCCAGTTAATTTGGTGCTTCAATGCGAAAAGCGACGTTTTCTTAAGAACCTAACTGGAACGCCAATGGACTTCTCCGCAAAGTTCGGGAATTAATATCTCGAAATTGGTGTCATCCCGAGAATTCGTTCCAAGTGGATCCGCCTTGCGAACTCCACGGCTACAATTTGTAAATTGCAATAAGGGCCATCAGGTAATTAGTTAAAAACTTCATTAGTGAATTTATGTTAATTATTTGATTACGCATTTCAATTTCTTGTGCAAGTAATGTCCGCCTCTTCGAGTAGACCAGCTCATGAACTAGAATTGTGCTATCTGCCACAGGCAACCTTTCAGAATGTTTGAAAGTGTTCGCTGAAACACCCTGTATAGCCAGCTCTCACATACCGCGCGTCTTTGCACTGTACTTGTATACTGCAGTCTTGCTTTCGACTCCCCACTGACTCTCGTCTTTGGCGGAGTTTTCGAAATCTCACTGCAGGACGTGACGTGATAGACATTATCATCGTGACGTGATAGACGCTAGCAGAATCGAATAATACGAGCGCGTTCTTCGGCCGCTAAATGAGGACGGGTCTTTTGAAAATGGCATTCAGTGACGTGGCGTGCCACTGACACTGCCTTCCATCTTGTTTGGACCGCGCTGATAAAACAACTGGTTACGTTCAGTTGTTGCTCTTGCGTTTCCCACACCGTGATCTCAAGGCATGCGGCGCAGCGCGGGTCATTCTCTTCGGCAGACCACAGCGATCGGCCCGGGCTCTCGGCGCAAAAAAAGAGTTCAGCGGAGAATAATGGCTGCTGCCCGACAGCGCGGAGCTCGCTCTTTCCGGCAAGCCGCTGCGGGGTGAATCGTTTGACAAGATGCAAATGGGTCGGAGCGAATTGAGAGAAACGTTTTCGCGCCCACAAAGTACAGAGAAACGAAATAAATATCGATGCCTCGGACGATCAGGACGGCGGGTACAGCGGACGGCGAGGTAGCCGCGCATTTTCGAAGATTGATGCCGGACACATCACACCTCCGGGCTCGAGGCGTAAGGAACGAACGACTCCGCGGCGGGGACCGACTGTTTACCGGGGATTCCCCGCTGGGATACGGAAACCCGCTTGACGAATGACACTAGAAAGCCGGGCTTTGTGTTCGGCTCGAAGGAAAAGACAAAGCGACTAAAGCGGAGCGCGGCCTGCAAGGGTTTAGAAGATGGGCAGCGCTTCGAACGTACACCCACCCAGCCCACGCGCCGCAATTATTCTCCGAAGAGGAATAAAGCGAGCGAGGACGAAAGAACGATGGCTGCAACATTACAACGTTTCTCGCGTTGAAGAATACGGAAGTGGTCGGTCTCAAAAAGTCGTTTGTTTCGGCTCTTCAGGTAGTAGCGACACTCCGTGTTTTTTTTTTAACACGAAAGTGTTTTATGCCGGGGTCCACCAAGACTTCACTGACGTATTTCCGTCACGGAAATACGTCACACGAACATACACGAACATAATACAAAGAAAGAAACCAGAAGAAAAAGTTCCACAAACATGCAAAATTTGGAAATCGAACCCACGACCTCTCGGTCCGCGACGATAGATCGCCGAGCGTTTAACCCATTGCGCCACAAACGCATTTGAAGAGAGCTACACAGACGCGCCTTATATATCTAACACTCCTCCGTGTACCCGCGCTCTTGCTCGGGGCGGTGCCGCCGCCTACGAGCAGAAAAGAGAAGTACTGCATTATGACACTAACGCGCACCGACAGTATAGTGCCTAGAATATACTTACTAGTGTGCCGACCGCCGGGAGTTTCCAATGGGAGACGCTGGCACTGCCGGTGATGCCTTCCGCCGGAGGCCCCCAGACGGCGACACTGTTTGGGACCGTGCTAACCGAGCGGCGCATGGATGGATGGAAAAACTTTATTTATTGAGGGAGGGGAAAAGGGGAATAAGGAAAGTGGTTGGGTGAAAGGGAGCTGGTGGGTGGGTCCTTAGTCCAGGACACCAGTGATCCTTGCTACCCTCTGCGCCTGGTCCAAGAGGCCCCTTTGGGCCTCCAGCTCCGGCTGGGCGAGGAGGATCTCCCACGGCTCCCTACTGTAGGTAAGGATGTGACGCGAGTTTGCTTCCTGCGGTCTATTCGTGCATTCCCACGTCACATGCGGTAGTGACGGCCATGCACCACACCATGGACAAGCGCCGGCATGCAGTGTGGGATTCATGTGGTGTGCTCTTCCTAAGTGTGGATAGGTGTGTGTTTGTATTCTTCTGTATGCGCGGGCTTCTTGTAACCCCAGTTGCCGATGCGGGGGGGCAAGGCGCTCTCTTGTGCGACGTTGGTGCTCGAGGATGTCTCGGGCCGTAATTGGGCTATCTTGGCAAGGGCTGTGGTTCCCTGCTCGGTTTGTGAGTTCTCGAGCTAGGGAGTGTGCCCTCTCATTGCCTGGGATGCCCTCGTGTCCTGGGCACCATATGATTGCATGTTGTTCTTGGAGTGCGTCGCCTATTATTTATTCTTAGCGCGATTCGTGGCAATCTGCCTTGCATGTACATTCTGCATGCTGCTTGAGAGTCGGAGATAACCAGTGCCGAGTGCCCGGCGCTGTCGCTGTGTTTGATTGCCATCGCGATTGCTGAGGCTTCGGCAGTGGCTGTGCAAGTTGTTTTTATTGAGGCCGTTATATCGGCTCTTTTTCGCTGTGTGTTGCGAACTGCTACTATGACGTGTCCTCTGGTGGTCCGAGCGGCGTCTGTGTATTGCACATCTTGATTGTTTCCAAAGCTTTTGATAAGTTGCTTGGCTCGGGCTTGTCTTCTGCCTTTGTGGTATTCGGGATTCATGTTCTTTGGTATCGGTGTGGCTTGTACTTGCTTCCTGATTTGACTTGGGATCTGGTGGATTCGGTCACTGCAATATTGCGGTCTCACCGGGTAGCTTAGTTCAGTCAGTAGTTGTTGTCCTGCTTCTGTGAGACATAGGCGCTCCATCTGATTTATCAGAACTGCTGCCTTGAGCTCTTCAAAGGTGTTGTAAACTCCTGTGTCGTGCAGTCTTTCATTTGAGGTGTTGACCGGTAATCCTAGTGCCGCTTTGTACGCGCCCCGTATGATCTGATCCACCATCTTTGTTTCTGTGCGATTTAAGTTTTGATAGGGTAGAGCGTATGTTATCCTGCTGATGATAAAAGCTTGAACGAGTCGTATTGTTTCGCTTTCGTGAAGGCCTCTCCCCTTCTTTGTGATTCTTCCGATTAGTCTTGCTATTTGCTTCATTGTCGTTTTCAGGGTTGCGATAGTGTGATCCGCTCGCCTGTTGCTTTGGATCCAGAGGCCCAAGACACGAATCTTGTTCCTTTCTGGAAGCGTGCTGTTTTCTAGTTGGAGGTGCAGGTTTGGTCTGTTACGGTAGTTTCGTCCATGGACTCTGATCCATTCGGACTTTTCTGGTGCACAGGCCATGCCGTATTCTGCCACGAAGTGTTGGACAGTGTTGATGGCTTCTTGCAGGGTGCTTTCTTTGTGGCCTAACGAGCCTTTGTGCATCCATAAGGTGATATCATCCGCATAGAGCGCGAATTTGAGGTCTTGGATTAGATGTAACCTTCTTGCTAAATTGTTCATGCCAATGTTAAACAATAATGGCGAGAGTATAGCTCCCTGTGGAGTTCCTTTGTTGGGGAGGTTTAGCTTGGGTGATCGTATATCTTCCAATCCTATCGTGGCAGTCCTGCCAGTTAGGAAGGATTTGATGTAGTCAAAAGTTTTTTTCCCACACCCCATTTTTTCTAGTTCCTCCATGATGAGCTTATGAGACATAGTGTCGAATGCGCTCTTTAGGTCTAACGCCACCACTATGTTTTCTTCTCCAGTCGCCACGTTGTTAATTACTTCGTCTCGGAGTCTGAGAAAAACATCCTGTGTTGCAAGATGTTTGCGGAAGCCATACATGTACAGCGACAGGAGGTTCTGTCTTTCGATATAATCGGTTAACCTCGTGAGTATCACTTTTTCAAACAGCTTCCCGAGACATGACGTAAGAGAGATTGGCCTCAGGTTTTGAATAGTTTTCTGTTTTCCCAGTTTAGGGATAAGGACTATGGTTGCTTCCTTCCATTGCTGTGGAATCGTACCAGTTTCCCATATGTCCTTGTTGAAGTAGTCTACTAGTCGTACGAGTTGATCATTGCTGAGGTTGTGCAGCATTGCGTTGGTGATGCCGTCCTCTCCGGGTGCTGTGTTTCGTCTGATGTCCTGTGCCGCTGCATATAGTTCCGCAACCGTAACGGGCGCATCTAGTGGATCGTTTGTTGGCCCTTTGTAGTTGAGAGATTCGACGCTATCACCCCCTGTTTTGATATACTTGTCCCTGAGGGCTTGGATCAGTGCATCGGTGCTACTTTTGTATTCACCTACTATGGTGCGCATTGTTCTCGTTGTTGCCGTTTTTGTAGAGTCCGGGTCTATCATACTACGTAGGATAGCCCATGTTTTAGCGGTGGATAGCGTCCCTCTTAATGAATCGCAAAATTGAAGCCAATTTTCTGCTTGCAGCTGTCTGGCATACTCATTTGCTTGTTCCGTTACGGTTGCTATTCTTGCCCTAAGTTTTCTGTTCAGTCTCTGGTTTTTCCAGCGCTTGGTTAAGCTGCGCCGTCCCTCCCACAGGTGTAGCAGGTGTGGGT
Organism: Dermacentor silvarum; assembly: GCF_013339745.2. Taxonomy (NCBI): domain Eukaryota; kingdom Metazoa; phylum Arthropoda; class Arachnida; order Ixodida; family Ixodidae; genus Dermacentor; species Dermacentor silvarum. Next base: position 221,517,203 of record NC_051157.2, read on the forward strand.
CAACTGCAGGGGTTTTCGCGTTAATTGATATGTTTCTTGTTGTGGCTTTGTGCGCGACTTTGAGTTCGTTTGCCCAGTCCTCGGCAGTGTTGGGGGGTGTTGTGGACATTGGATATTTTCTGTACGCCGTCCAGTTAGTGACTTTGGCCTGCTTTGGTGCGCGTTTTAGCCGGGGTGTGGTCATTGAATAGCTAATAACATAGTGGTCACTACCCAGATTTTCGTCTAAATTCCTCCATTGTCCATCCGCTATGTTTAGCGTGAAGGTTAGGTCGGGGTAGGTGTCTCCGCACACGCTATTTCCTAGTCTAGTGGGTGTTAGTGGGAGGGTTGCTAGCTCTAGATCATATTTGTCTGTAATTTCTACCAGGCTTCTGCCTTTGGGCGTATCTCGTCGGTATCCCCAATTTGTGTGGGGAGCGTTGAAGTCGCCTAGGAGTATAAATTTGTCTTTTACTTCTAGGTGGCCGAGTGCGTATTCAAGAATATCCGCAAACTCTGGTCGACGTTCCTTGGGAGGGCTGTATATGTTGCAAATAAAGGTCTTCGCTCTCCCTTTCTTCGTTGTGTGTATTTCAATGATTTGATGCTCTGTTGTGCATTGAGGGGCATAGTGTGCGCTGACCGCGATCCCTGTGTGCACTAATGTAGCAACACGCGGGTATTGCTGATTCGTAACTGTGTAGTAATCCCTCAGCTTGACTGTCCCCTTCCCTATTTCTTGGAAGCATATAATATCAGGTTTGCTGATGGCCGAATCGATGTATATCTGTAGCGCTGCCGCTCTTCTTTGGAAAGAGCGGCAGTTCCAGTGCCATATCTCAGCGGTGTCTGCGGTTCTGGGCGTTTTACTGGCCATTGTTGATCACACTTTCGACGTCCGTCGAGTCCGAGATTGTACAATTCTTGGCTTTTCTCGCCGACGGTGCGTTGGGGTTGCTATTCGCTCTTTTACGTAGTGGCCTTTGCCGGGCTAGCGTTTCTTCTACGTATCCTTTAAGTCCCTGTAAATCAGCGTATAATTGTTGTTGGAAGTTTTGGATGCTTTGCATCTGTTGTACCAGGAGTTGTAGTGTTTTGTCCATAGAGGGCGTCGCTTTCGTGTGTTCTTGTTGTTGTGACGCATGTGTGGGCTTTACTTGTACCGCCTTAGTTGTGAGTTGGCTTTTAAGCGTGGTGATTTCCAACCTAAGTTCTTCTAAACTTAGCTTGAGTTGTTTGTTTTCGCATACGATTTTTTGGTATTCTGGGTTGGATGTTATGGGAGCCGTGGTAGAAACCATCCCCGCCCAGCTCACCTTATTGTTGGTGGGTTCCTTCCTCCTTGTTGGAGTGGAAGATCTTTGCCTGGACCCTGTATCCGTGGGTTGGCGTTTGGAAGTGGGGTAGTCTGAAGAGTCAGAGTCCTTATCTCGTCTTCTTCGTCGCTCTCTTGATCCAGATCGCTCTTGCCGTGGCGATGCCGCTTGTAGGTCTTCCTGTCGCCTTAATGGTGGCCATTCGTCGTCTTCCGTGTCGTCCGTGTCGTACCAACGTGGCCTCGGTGGAGATTCCTTGCTCGGAGCTTTGGATATTCTGGATGATGTTTTCCTTGGCGTTTTGTTGTTCTGCTGCGGCTTTTTGAACCGTTTCTTGCAATCCTTCGAGCCGGCAAGATGCTCCTCTCCACAAGTGGTGCAGGTGGGTTTACATTCGTGCTCCGGCTCTGGCTCTTTAGTGCCGCATCTGTTGCATACTGAGGTATGAGGTTGAGGGCACACGTCCGTCCTGTGGCCTGTTTGTATGCACGCCTTGCAGAATTGTACGGTATTCTTGAATGGGTAACAGGGCATTTCTCCTCCCATGTAGTAAACAAAGCGTGGTATCATGGGGCCATAGAAAGTTATAACTGCTGTCCTTGATTCCCCGAGCATGCGCGCTCGTAGTATCTCCACTCCTTGCGTTCGGATGCGCAGGTTAGCTTGGAGTGTTTCCGGACTCGTGTGCGGTGACAATCCGTGCACGACGCCTTTCTTTGTGTCTTCTGCGGCCGTCACGTAAGCCTTTACTGCGTGTTGTTTGCCGTTGATAACGAGCGTCGTTATCTTCCTGACTATATCTGCTACCTCTTGTTTGGGGGTAGATATGATAAAGATGTTTGATCCTGGCTTTAGTCGTAAAGGAAGTGTTCCCCTCTCACCTTCCTTTGCGTGGCGATGATGACCGCTTCGGAGATCTGCGGTGCCGTCAACTCTTTGATTGGTAGCCCTTGATGTGGTCGGACTATTATTTTGAAGTCTTCCTTTGGTAACGGAGGTAGTCTGTTGGCTCGTGACTTTTTCTTCAACGGCGGTTTCTTGGGTGGTCCGAGGTGCTGGCTCGACGAGTCATAGCCACCCCCTGCTCCCACGGTTTTCCTTCCAGCTCTTGCCAGAGCCTTCTTCTGGCGAATGGTTAACACCGTTTGCCAGTCTCCTTCTTTGTCCTCGTCTTGCTCGATGCGTGTAGTAGGCGTATCGGTGTCGTGTGGGATGATGTCATCCCCTTCGTCGGTGTCTTGGCACTCCATTTGTTCCCGGTCCAAGTCCGAGAGCGCGGCTTGTGCTTTAGTCGTTCGAGCGAGCTTGTAGCTTCAGCATAGCTTGGTTCAGGCGCGTCCGTCGTAGCGTTTGCCGCCGTCGGCGTCGCAGCTCCGGCTGCAGCCGGCGTCGCCATCTGTCACGGCAGCGCGCCCGGCGTCTCCCGCGCAGCAGCCGACGCCGTAATGGGTCTAAGTGTTAGCAATCCGCACACGTGTGGCGGGCACGTCCTGGCCCGTATTCACGAAAAGGCGAAGAGCTCACCGGTAACAGTGGTGTCCGCAGAGTCCTTAGATGTTCCCGAATCACGTATCCCACACGAAATTCAGCACATCGTAGGAAAAACTGGTCAAAAGATGGAAAATCGCGGAGCTCCATGCAGAGCCAACCGCTCTGCTCGGCTCCACCTAGGCGTCTCCGAGCGGCGCATCACGCGTCGCTTGCGCATCACGCGTCGCTTGCGCTTCGGGTGCACTTCGGATGCGCGTTCGTAAGCGCAGTCGGTTGCGGCGCGTTGTTGCTTTCGAGCAAGTAGCGTGTGGTGCCTCCGCACGTCATTGCTGGGGTTCTTTTCTGTGCGCATGGTTCGTACTTGTGTTTGTTCACGGACGGAACCGATATGTCGTCGCAGAAAACGAGGCGTAAACACAGCACCTGTTTTGTCCCATATTGTACAACTGGATACCGCTCAAATAACGAGCAAGTCTCATTATTCAGCGCGCCTGCTGACTGGCCAGAACGTTTTGCCGAGTGGGAGAAGAATATAAGAGTGCAGATCGAAGGCTAACTCTGGCGGCTGTCGCTTGTGAAAAACACTTTAATAATTAATTGCTACATTGAGCGCTCGTTCAAAATTAGTTGACGGTGTGTCGCCTATGAAAATGTGCCCTGTTTAATTACCTTCATTTATGGTAATTAATTTAATTTATGGTAATTAGATACAACTTGGTGTGAATTTAGCATTTGTGGACATGTCTCGCATATAATAGTTTACTGTGGAAAAAAGTTACACTTCTTCGGAAACCACGTATTTATTTATTGGTATTTTTCGCAGAAACACCCCGTATCGTGTAGCGTTATAATGATAACTGTGCATACGATCGTTTGTAAGTGCAACAAAATCATATTCTTTCGATTACGCTTTGCACCTCAACCAACGTTCCGCAGAACGAAACGGGCTGGGGCAGTCCATTGGCGTCTGTCGCACACGCGCGCGTTGGCTAGAGACGCCGCTCGGCATAGCACGGTCCGTACGGCTATCGCCGTCTGGTGGCCGCCGGCGGAAGGCATCATCCTCCGTGCCACCGGAAAGCCCGCGGTCGGCACACTAGTAAGTATATTCTAGGCACTATACCGACAGTGAACGCTTCGGTGGTCTCAGCACTACGACGCCTCGATGCCAGCATTCGAAGGGACGCTGGCATCAAGAAGCACTACCAACGCCACCTAGGTGGCGTTCACCGTACTCAGCACAGCGGAGCGTGGCCTCCGCAATTAGCTCTGAAAATGTTTCTGAAGTTGATCGCGGAGGCTGCAATTACGACGCGCTGTACGCGCTGATTTGACTCGGTGACGATTCAGTTACGTGCTTTGTCTTGCGCGTTGTATTAGTGTGTCAGTTACGTGCTTCGTCTTTCGCGTTGTGCTAGCGTGTGCAGCGTAGTGCAGCTTCCATATGCACGACGGTTGCTCATGGTCATCGACGTTGGTAGTCGTGATGGAGGAGACGTGCCACCAGGCGTCAGCGTGGGTGCATCAACGCCTAAGGGCGCTTTAGCCACAAAACACCAATAGACATTATATATCAATGTGCAATAAACATTACACTACTTCTGTGAAGACACGTTTCACTTTCGTGTTCTATACCGATTCCTATATAAGAGGGATCAACCACATTTTTTCTTTTTTTTTCTTTTTTTGTGTGTGTGTAGGTGGCTCGCTGATAACTCAGCACCATCTCGCGAAGGTGTCGGAACGTATTTCTTGCATGCGACCCAAATTCCCGTAAGTCGAGAGATGGAACAACGATGGGATTGCTGGAGAGGATTCGAAACGGAGCCTCTCCAGCCAACACTGCCCAACACTAAACCAACACTGCCTCGTCGGCTTAGTGGCTATGGCGTTGTGCTGCTGAGCGCGAGGTTGTGGGTTCGATTCCCTCCTGCGCCGGCCGCAATTCGATGGGGGGAAAACGCAGAAACGCTCCCATACTTAGATTTTGGTCGACGTTAAAGAGACCGTGAAAACGTAATCAATTTATACTGGTAAAGTATTAGTACAGAGCTATATTTTTCCTGAATTTTGTGGACATAGGTCGATTATCACTACAGCAACTGAAGGCCAAAGTTGCTGCCTTTTTTAAAGTTTCTGGCCGGGACCTCAGCGTCGTTGCGTCACGTGTGTCGTCACGGATTGTTAAGCATTTTTTTTTTAGAATGTGCTGTAGTCCATCGTTACCGTTAAAAAAAAAAAAAAAAAAAGGAGCAGGAGCGAAGGCCGTTAAAATCCATGACGTCACGGTGTGCTCGTACCGGAACTTCAACGTGCCGTCGCCACCAGTTGTTTCTGCGTCATTTCTTCGTGAGTTTGTCGTTGAATGATAATGAAATGAAAAAAAAAAAAAAAGATGAATGAAAAAGAAATGTGGGGAGTGTGGGGAGCGGGGATAAATACTTGTATCGGCTGTACAATGACGTAGTACCGGCGAATGCATGCATAAAAGACAATTAAAAAATTTGCAGAACGCTTAAGCTTCGCTTTTAAGAGTGTAAAGCGATAGCATTCCCTGGCTGCTTTATCAGGCTTGCCGGCAATTGCATTATGTTTTCTCGTGTATTCAAATTACAATCCGACGTTATCACGTCTGTAGGTTCTTGCGATTTTTCTGACAGATTTTACTTCGAGAAATTCAATTGTGTTCACTAACGCCTTGAGCCACGCGGAAGGGCCTGCGTGGTCGGGGTAGTTCGAGATGATTATTTCCGCCAACGACGCCGGCGCGCCCACACCGACGCCGGATTTTCTGCGACACGGGGTCCTTAACGCTATCGCGTTAAAAATAATAGTTTTAGATTAGGGGGACGCAAGCGTTGGAACCCATTAGCTCCTGGGGCCGCGGTACTGCGCATGTGCAGACCCCCGCCCCAGGAACTAGGGGGTCCCAACGCTTGCGTCCCCCTAATCTAAAACTCTCTAATAGCCGCCTAGGAGGGACTGCGAAATCGTTGATTGTTCGGCTACCTTCTCGACCAGCGCACGAGCGCGTCGACGAATACGCGCCCAGTAAATGGTGGATGAGGAACTAATTAGCTGAAGCCACAGTGCGCGATCGGATTGCGCATGCACTTCGCATGTAAGCTGCGTGGCATCGCCAAGAGATAAAAGAAAATATGTGTAAAGGAAAGGGGCGCTCTAGCGCCCGCGTTCCAGCGCTTTCGTTTCGCGGAATCGCGCCTATAGAAGCGGGCGAACACGGTACACCCCACCGCCGGCGCCAATAACTCCTCACTTTTCAATTTGCACTCGGCGCTTTTCTAGAGCGCCCGTACGGTCGCTGAGAGAGGGCGCGTGCGCGGCGCCCTTTTTCTAGCCGTAAATTTCTTCTCAGCGGGGTGGCAGCTGCCAAAGCTATAGAGAGCGGCTCGCGGGAAGCGCCGCCGCCGCGTTGCGTGGGCCGAGCATCGTGCCGTCGTCGCTGCCTCACCGTTGGTGGCAGCTGTGGCGGCGGCGGAGGCAGTGGACTGCGGTGAAGCTCTCCGGCCGGCGCGGCGCGAATCTATCACGATTTCCTCCTGCTCGTAGTAGTAGCAGCGGGGGGTCTCTTCCCTGCCGGCCCACAGCCTATATTGCACTCGACCGACTGTCTGTGAGAGGGCACGGAAGGAAAGGAGAGCGCGTACTTGCATCGTCCATTCTGGGAAATGGCGGTTGGCATACGTGCGCCCCGAGAGAGAGAGAGAGAGAGAGACGAGACGACGCGGCGTGTGCGCGCGCACTCTTTTCGAGTCTTCCTCGCACTTCGCGCGGCGCGACGTTCGAGTTATTGCTGCTCGTTACTTCGGCCCGCGTGGTTGTCTGGACAATGGGAGCGGGCGATGCCACTCTCGGCAGGCGGAAGTGATCCGTGGATTGTTGGAAGGTTCTTTCATTTTCTCGCGCCTTAGTCCGTTTCTTAAAAGTGGCGGTCACAGCGTGGCCGCGGACGAAGCATTCTCTCTCAATGAACTGTAATCGACTGGGTGCGCTCCTTCGGGGAACGCCTCTAAGGGCGCATTTCTTAAAATTTCGTTTATTCCCTGTGCGCAGTCTTGCTCGAAAGTTCCCGGGCGCACAGCGTGAGCTAGCTCGTTGACTTAATGAACTGTGTAGCGGAGTCTGTATTGCATATTCTAAGCGCTCCTAGGTTCTGAATAGTGTAACGGACACTTGTTTTTGACCATCCACAGCTTCCGAGTGTCAGACTTGTTTCAGGAGCTCACCCACACGTGCCAAATTCACGTTCGCGCGAACGTGAATGTCTCGCAGCGTTCGTTGTGGCTTGACAACTTCTGAGCAAGGCTATAAGTACCTATAAGGTACAGCTTAAGAAGACAGGAGAGGCCCCGCCCAGATGACCGAAGCGCAGCAGCCGATTTCCACCGCGACTAAAGAAATAGTCCCGCTGCCATGTTCTCCGTCGGCGGGGACGCCGGCCGTCCGGCTCATGACGCAAGTCTTTAGTACGCGCCCATTGGTGGAGGCTCGTATGCATCCGCCTTTGAGGGGCAAAATGCCGCTGCCTTCTTAAGTTGTATCCGACTATACGTACTTCCTACCCTTGAGACAGCGTTAAGCCTTTCTTAGAGGCCGCATGCCCGGTCATGTTTTCATACTTTGTTTGCTTCGAGTGAAGCTTGAGGTGATTATGATGACTGGGGCCTACGTGCACCAGAATGAAGAATCCTTATCTCGTGATTCGCGATGTCTCACAATGTCTGGATGTCCTCGACGTTGTTTGTCTAGGCCACCAATTTACTCTTTGAGCTACAGCTCAGGGTGCTTGTACCGCGAATGATATATGAATAGCGCTTATGCGTGACTACAAACAGAAATCTGCAACAGTTGTTCCTATTGAATTATAGCACGTTAGGCCGCCCCAAACACTGATTGTGATGCAGCTGCCAAGCTGACGGCTTTTTGGAGATAGAGTTAATATTGCATAGGGAGGCAGCCATAGGGCGCATTCCTGAGAACTTGTGTGTGCTGCTTTGTCACTTCGTTTCTTCCGCTTACAAATGAATGACTGAATGAATTGTGATTAATGATGGACAAAAAACGATGACTGTGCTGTAATGTTGTGATGCCCTTTGCTTATTAAGGTTGCTTGGGCGCAGAGAGAGAGAGAGAGAGAGAGGAAAGGCAGGGACGTTAACCAGAGACGAGTTTCCGGCGAATAAGCAAGGGCTAAGCGAGGACCGACCGCATTTCTGACTGTTCTGACTGAAAAGATGAGACTATAACCCGCCGCGCTGACATTGCGGCTGTGGCGTTGAGCTGCCAAGCACGAGGTCGCGGGTTCGTTTCCCGGCCACGGCGGCCACATTTCGATTAGTGCGAATTGCAAAAAAAAAAAAAAAAAACCTCGTGCACCAAGGATTCTGTGCCCGTTGAAGGTCGAACATAATCTAGACTCCCCCAATACAGCATGCCTCATAATTTTATAGTGGTCTTGGCACTTAAAACCCCCAGAATTCGTTCATTCAGAAGAGACTATACACACCACGCAATTTTCGCTGTGGGGCGAGCTCGCTGTAACGCCGATCGGCCGGGATCACGACGGGAAGTATCGTGGCCGCTTTAACACCGTTACATTAGCCTCGGCGCAAAACATGCAGGAAAAGCGCACGAATGCATCGGAAAACGCCGCGCGAAGGCGCGCGAGCGATGGTTTCTCCTTCACGAACTCGCGCTGAAGGCCGTCATCCTGGCCGAGGCTCCCTGGCTACCACCGAGAATAAGGGAGTTCGGGCAAATTACACACGCGCCGCAGAGCCACGAGAAAGGAAAAACGCGTAGAAACAACGAAAAACTACGTTAGCGGTGGTTTCAACGACAGCTGAAATGCGATGGTTGATTCCGATCAGCGAGAACGGTCTGTCTTAGTTTATTTTTTCTTTTTTTCTTTCCCTTGTTGCGCAGCCCTTCTTCGTGAAAGCGATGCAGCGCGGCAGCGCGATCAGTTCGAGCTAAACGGCGCCGAGCTCAGTGGAGGGGGCGTGTTGGCCAGGCCACTTGCGAGCGGATCGCGCTCTACGATAAACCTCGGCGAGTTCGTGGAGGGAGGCAGTCTTTACGATGGAGATAGTTGCGGCGACGCGCCAAGTGGCGGCTTCTAAAGTCGCTGGATAAAATGTAGCCTTTCGGCGTCGCCTAACTGCTGGTTTCCGAGCAGCACGCCGAGTGGAAGGGGGTAGTACAAACAGGCTGGCTCTTATTGTTTGGAATGGGTCCTGCGTCCCCTCGGAAGAATACGTGTCAACGCTTCCTAAGCGGCTATTCACTGGGCGTCGACCGCCTTGGGCATCGTCTTCGAAGCACCTCTTAGCCGCGAAAGTGTGTTCGTGTTTAGTATATCACGGGATAATATCTCTCTCTCTCTCTCTCTCTCTCTCTCTCTATCTCTCTCCGCAGCTGTGATTCACTGCTCATCATTGAAGCACTGCTCGGGTGCGCTCGCATCGACATTTTCGAAGGCGGAAGTGTGTTGTTGATGTGTGGGCGTTCTGTCACGAGACGCGATTGTGGCCGCCAGCGACTATCTTCCTGGGTATACTGCGAAACCAGGGCAGTTCAGCGAGCCACCGCCTCCGACATTGCGCTATTCTTCGTTCATAACATCGTTCTCCGCCATGGTGCGCCAGCCGTAGTCGTCACGGATCTCGGCACAGCCTTTACAGCACAGCCTGTGCACTAAGTCATGCAACTATAAGTGGTACTGCGCACCGAAAATCTATTGCATACCATCCGCAAACCAATGACAACTGCTGACATGCTGTCCATGTACGTTGCCGATGACCACAAGAATTGGGACGATGTGCTTCCATACATCACATTCGCTTATACTACGGCGCTTCAGGAAACCACAAGTTACAACCATTCTCGTTTGCTGTACGGACGCGAAGTTACCACAACGTTGAATGCAATGCTACTGCCTGACACATGCACAACTGCTCCCGCCGATGCGGACTCCTTCGCCGAACGGGCAGAAGAAGCTAGCCAGCTTGCGGGACTGCGTATTCAACGTAAGCAAAGCTATGATGACCACTGTTACAACCTTCGCTGCAGAGAGGTACTGTACAGCCCTGGCGATCACGTCTGGATGTGGAGTCCCATACGTCAATGAGGTCGCTCAGAAAAACTCCTGCGCCGTTACTTTGGTCCATACGTAGTTTTACAACGCCTAAACCATGCCAACTACAAAGTGATCCCCGCAGACTCTTCACGGCGCTCCCGCCGCAAGCCTGTGCCCGCAATCGTGCACGTAGTTCGGATGAAGCCCTATTACTCACGATGTACCTGCTCCGTACTCTCGTGTTGACGCTACTTATGTGCTTCTTTCCATGCTTTAGTTTTCTTCTCCACTTGTCTTTTTTTTTTTTTGTGACCTGACTCAATCGTTTTAGCATCGGGACAAGGCATTTTCAGGGAAGGGAATATTGCTACGCGTGTTTTACAAGTTCATTCCATAATCATTATCATTAGATCGGTTGATAAGATCGGGCTGGGAGGATGTGTCAGCGTTTGCTTCGTTATAGAGAAACGATCGACACTTCGTTGGAAAATGCGCGAAACTTAGTCACTATTTCAGCCAATGCGGTTGCGAACACTTTGTTGCTGCCACAGAGGAAATTAACAGTTCATAAATGGGAGCGCCCCTGCATTTACAATTGACTACGGACAGTGAACGTCTCGAGTCAACCTCTGTGGTCGCAGACAGTAGGCAAAAAAAAAAAAAGAAAAAAGAAAAAAAAATCGTTCAGTCAGCGCTCTCCGCTGCGCGACAGATTTACATTTGACTCCTATCCACGTCTGTCACCCGATGATATCTAGGCTTGCGTATGCGGTTAGAAGACGAAGGACCACGAAATCCCGCGAGAAAATCACGGGTAGCTATCGCTTTCTAAAGACAAATGACGACAAACTATATCCAATTCATGACGCTTGAAGATAATACCCGTATACGCTTCAAACACTGTGCACAATTGTGCGCGCCAAGATAGTGCATCACCGATATTTAAAATCTGTCGCATAAATCTTGAAACACTACTGATAGGAGTTCCACGTGTTGCAAGCGCGATTTACATATCTCAATTGTTTTAGTAAAACGAGCGCTGGGTGTTATATCTCGCGGTCGGTGTGTCATCATAAAGTGGGTTCACTCCTTTTGTTGTTAATTCACAATCTTTGACGTCAGGCACATTTTCCAAGTGGCTAGATATAGGTGCTTTTCGAATATGCGAGGCATGAAGTAGTTGATGTGCCCATGTCTGATACTCCTGCATAGGAGTGTTCTCGCACGAAATCCACATTTCGTAAGAACTTGACAAAAGTCGCCGAATAATCGAAAATGCTCGAGTCATTGTGCAGTTGTACGCTTTTTACGACTGTGAAGTGCGAGAAATGTCTACTAATGGCGTCACTTGCGCAGTGACGTTGTATATTTACGCCGCTATTAAGAAATAAACAGGAAATTTATCCCGGGAGAGGAATTAAGAGAGATCAGCCACATGGGTGCACTGATATTTGATAATACTACTTTCTGATGTAAAGAGAAAGGGTGAAAATAACCCATTCCATCGCTCTTTGCGCGGTCTGTAACTTGTTCTCGAGCTTCTTTGTTAACATTCAAGTTTCTGCCCCATATGTTAGTACCGGTAGAATGCAATGTTTGTACGCTTTTCTTTTCAACGACAGTGGTAAGCTACAAGTCAGGATTTGGCGATGCCTGCCGTATGCACTCCAAACTATTTTTTTAACTTCGGTAAATTTCATTCTGTTGGTCAGGGTCCGCTATGAGTAATTGACTCAGATAAACGCACTCCTGTACAGACTTTTGAGGCTGCATGGCGATCCTAAATTCTTGTTTTCTTGCCAGGCTATTGAACATTACTTTTGTCTTCTGCATATTAATCTTCAACCCCACTCTTACACTTTCTCGGTTAAGGTCCTCAATCATTTCTTGTAATTCGTCCCCATTGTTCCTGAATAGGACAATGTCATCTGCAAACCGAAGGTTGCTGAGATATTTACCGTGGATCTTCACTCCTAATACTTCCAAGTCTAATAGCTTGAATACTTCTAAGCATGCAGTCAATACAATTGTATAGATTGTCTCCTTCCCTGATCCCTTTCTTGATAGGTAATTCTATACTTTTCTTGTGAAGGACCAAGGTAGCTGTAGAATATTTGTGGAAATTCCCGAAGATATTAACGTATGCCTTCTGTACTCCTTGATTACGCAATGTCTCTGACTGCTGGTATCTCTACTGAATCAAATGCCTTTTTGAAATTCATTTATAGGGGTTGATTGTACTCCTCAGATTTTTCAATTACCTGATTGATGACATGGATGTGATCCATTGTAGAATTTCCCTACCTGAATGAAGCCTGCCTGTTCTTTTGATTGATTGAAGTCAAGTGCTGCCCTGATTCTATTAAACATTATCTTGGACAATACTCTATACAATACTGAAAGCAAGCTAATGGGCCTATAATTCAATTCTTTACCGTCTCCCTTCTTATGGATTAGTATAATGTTGGCGTTCTTCTAGGTCTCTGCTACACTTGAAGTCGTGAGGCATTGCGTGTGAAGGGCCGCAAGCTTTTCAAGCATGATATCTCCTCCATCTTTTATTAGATCGACTGTTATTCCATCTTCTCCAGCAGCTTTTCCCTGGTCATGTCTTTCAAGGCACTTCTAACTTCATCGCTAGTTATATAAGGGGCTTCTGTGTCCTGTTCATCACTACTTCCAATGCAAATAGCTTGGCTGCTCGGGGTACTGTATAGGTCAGTATAGAATTCTTCCGCTGGATTTACTATATTATCGAAATTGCTGATGACATTACCTTGCTTATCTTTCACTGCATACATCTTGCTTTGTTCTATGCCAAGTTTTCTTCTCACTGATTTCATGCTGCGGTCGTTTTTACTGCTTCCTCAATGTTTCTTACGTTATAATTTCCAATAATCCTTACTGTCTTCTTGTTAATCAGTTTTGAAAGTTCACTGCATGTGTTCTGTCTGACCTCATTTGAGTTAGAAATTGTATGCTTTGTCGTTTCTTTATTAGGTCATTTGTTACTTGGGAGAGCTTACCTACTGGTTGCCTTGGTACCTACCTCCTACTTCAATTGGTGCTTCGGAAATCAGCCTATAGTTACGGTTACATTCATTATCTCTATGTTGTCTTCACGTTCCTGTTCTAAAGCTGCATATTTGTTTTCGAGCACTAACCTGCATTGGTCTGCTTTTACCCTTAATGCGTCTAGGTTAGCCATAGACAGTCTTCTAGCTACACAGCAGTAACCTCTACCTCTGCCAGCGAAGATGACTGTGCTGTTCTGTGAAGTGTGGGCCTGTTTCTTTTTGACTAACTTTACTCTTTCTCTCTTCAAATTGAAAGAGATCCTGGACCTCACTAACCTACGGTCACTGCACCTTACACTACCTAAGACTTCTACATTCTGCACTATGCTGGGATCGGCAGAGAGTATAAAATCTATTTCATTCCTTGTTTCTCCATTAGGGCTTTTCCAGGTCCACTTTCTGTTGCTGCGCTTCCTGAAGAAGGTGTTCATTATTCAGAGCCTATTCCCTTCCGCGAATTCTACCAACATCTCTCCTCTAGCGTTCCTAGAATCGATACCGTAGTTGCCAACTGCTTGCTCACCAGCCGGTTTTTCCCCCCACTTTTGCATTGAAGTCGCCCATGACTACAGTATACTGAGTTTGCACCTTTCTCATTGCTAAGTCAACATCTTTATAAAAGCTTCTATTTCTTCATCATCGTGACTGGAGGTAGGGGAGTAGGCTTGTACTACCTTCATTCTTCACCTCCTATTAAGCTTTATTACGACGACTGCTGCCCTCTCATCAATGCTGTAGAATTCATCAATGTTGCCCGCTATGTCCTTACGGAATTCTTTCTTATCTGGAAGACCTTTGTAGCTGAGGCCATTAGTCAGACTGTATAAGCCTCACCTGTTATAACCCCACCAAGGCCAATAATACCCCAGGCAATGTCTGATAATTCTTCAAATAGCCCTGCTAAGCGAGCCTCACTCGAGAGGGTGCGCGGCTAGCACGTCGTTGGTGGTCGCTTACGTCATCGCTGCAGTCCACTTACGTCACTAGGCGCTAAAACGCGTTATTGCCAGGCGTCGTCGTTGTGAAACGATGCGTGCTGGCGTCGCGCGGGCCTTGCGCGTTTCCAGCCGTTGAACAGCGGATGCCCGAAGGTGAACCGCGCGATTTTTCTCGCGTCGCGAGTTGAGAAACGCGCTCCCGATGCCGCTGGAAGTCGCCGACTCCTGTCTCTGCCCGCGCGCGCCACGAAATTTATGTTCGATTCTCCAAGCTCGCGCCATGCATGCGCGCTAAGTTATCGCTCTTTGATTTTGCTGCTATCGCGCTTTCTCATTTGCTCCGGCACTGTGCACGCTGGAGTTCAACGCTGATTTGTCAACGGCGTGTTCAAGCCGGAATGAAGAGGAGGTAACGTATGACGGTGCCACATGTGTCGAAGGATGCTCCGAGGCTTACAGAACGCGCTCAAAGAGCGAGACGTTCAAGAAGCCCATTCGCTTGAAAACGGTTGAAAGCCGCCGCCGTAGTGAACGAATATGTGCTAATCAGCGCATTAGTCTGTATATAGGATTGCTGTTTTTTTTTTTCTCTCACTTCGTGGGCGTTTGTTGGCGCGGTTAGTCGGGGAGACCCTCCTCCCTTGTCTGGCGAGCGCCAAATTTATGGCGCTGCGCCGTAGACACCTCAACACCGCCTCGCAGATACGATGGTGGTGGCGGCGTGGTGCAGACGTTGCGAAACGATTCTCTCGTTAGTCGTCGTGGCGTTCCCGGAGCAAGGTCGATATATTTAACGCCTGCTGACGGCTGCTCGTTGTCTGCTTTGGTGTTACTGCCTGCGTTGTCAATTACGGTGTTTTTTAAACTATACAGAAAAAAAAATAAAAAAAAATCGCTTGTGGCAGATAGCGCAGTTTTAGTCCTTGAGCTGGATGACTCGAAGCGGCAGACGTTATGTGTGCGACAAATGGAAATGTATAATCGAGCAATTAACAAAAAATCCCTGATTATCTTTTAAGTGATTACTTTAAGGCACGTATTGCAATTTGCGAATTGTAGCCGGCGAACACGTTGGCAAGGCGTATCCCCTCGGAACGAACGGGTTACGAGATATGCGCAATGAAACTTGTGGTAGAAATGCACTATTGTACAACTTAATTTCTTTTTTTTTTAAATCCGCCCTTCTCATGCATTCAAGCCCGTGTATTTGATCGTACGCTATCGGAAGTGATATCTCGAAAATGGTGTCATCCTTAAAATTCGTTCCAAATGGGTACCCCTTGCGAACTCACCGGCTAAAATTCGTAAATTGCAATATATGTGCCGTAAATTAATTAATTAAAAGGATAATTAGTGAATGTTTATATGGTCGATTATGGATTTCGTTTTCTCGTGCATGTAATGTCCGCCACTTTCAGCGCTCCGGTTCAATGACTAGAATTGACTGACTGCCACTGGCAGTTTTGAAAAACTCTGTATATCCTAAAAAATTACTCCATCTCCCGCTAAAGGGAACCATGTGTGGATGGGAAGCAGCGGGGAGATGGTTAGCTTTAGCGGGAGATGGTTTCGCGGCAGCGGCCCGAGCGCTCATCGCGGCGCTGCACAGGAGAGAAAATGAGGCGCGCGCGCTCCGCCATTTTCATACCGCGGAACTACCGTGGCGCCCCCAGCGGAGTATGCAGCTGTCGCACCACCTATCGTGCGCGCCGCTCCGGATTCCTAGAGGAGAGAAAGGGGGGAGCGTAGCCTGATGGAAACGCCGGTACAAGAGTGACTGCTGACGAACTGCAATTCGTGGAGGGAACTTTGGCGCGTAGTATCTATAGACGTGAACTGGAAATGTGAGGGATCAGCTAGCAGGAGAATGATGGATGCAGTGCATGGATCCGCAGAAATTTCGGCGTTCTGGTTTCGAACGGTGTCGTTAGATTGCACAGAAAGCTGCTGCTACGATTAGCTTGACGAGACGTTAGGATAGAGAACTGAGTGAGTTGGTAAGCGTTCAAGGTGAATTTCTGTGCAGCGCTCACAATTAAGACGAGGAGGAAAATTCACACTGGACAAGCGCTGCCTGCGTTTGTATTCTTCTTTGTCCGTCAACCTAATTGTGAGCGCTGCACAGAAATTGACGAGGCAGCCGCCTCCTTAATTGGCAGCAACTGGTAGGTAGAGAAACGCAACACGAAAGAGCGTTTAAGGTGCAGCAGAAATGAAATATGAGTGTACAACTCGTAGATGTACGATGTAAATAAAGGAAAAGTTTCAATGACAAAAATGAGGAATGTCGTCAAATTGAGTGTAAAAAAATAACTGACACGCGATAAAGTGGAAAATCACTACATCGGATTAAAAAATATCAACAACAAAAATATCAAAAAGAAAAGCACATTTTCTGTACATTTGAGGTCAAAAGAGAGCGCTTAGGCATAATTTGCAACTATGAAATGCACATTAATTCATATTTTCAACAATGTTTTCCTGCATTATACTTGCATCAAATCGCAATGATTAGCCCATGCATATGCGAGGAATATACGCACTAATGTGCGTTCAGTTAGATGTAAATACTTCGAAATTTAGAAAAAATGTGGTTGATCCCTCTTATATAGGAATCGGTATAGAACACGAAAGTGAAACGTGTCTTCACAGAAGTAGTGTAATGTTTATTGCACATTGATATATAATGTCTATTGGTGTTTTGTGGCTAAAGCGCCCTTAGGCGTTGATGCACCCACGCTGACGCCTGGTGGCACGTCTCCTCCATCACGACTACCAACGTCGATGACCATGAGCAACCGTCGTGCATATGGAAGCTGCACTACGCTGCACACGCTAGCACAACGCGAAAGACGAAGCACGTAACTGACACACTAATACAACGCGCAAGACAAAGCACGTAACTGAATCGTCACCGAGTCAAATCAGCGCGTACAGCGCGTCGTAATTGCAGCCTCCGCGATCAACTTCAGAAACATTTTCAGAGCTAATTGCGGAGGCCACGCTCCGCTGTGCTGAGTACGGTGAACGCGTCCCTTCCTATGCCAGCGTCCCTTCGAATGCTGGCATCGAGGCGTCGTAGTGCTGAGACCACCGAAGCGTTCACTGTCGGTGCGCGTTAGTGTCATAATGCAGTACTTCTCTTTTCTGCTCGTAGGCGGCGGCACCGCCCCGAGCAAGAGCGCGGGTACACGGAGGAGTGTTAGATATATAAGGCGCGTCTGTGTAGCTCTCTGCAAATGCGTTTGTGGCGTTGTCTGATGAAAAGAGATATGCGTGCCAGAAAGAAATCAGTCAAATAGCTAGTGGCAACGATATGACGTCGGACAGGAAGGTGATCATGCGCGTGATAGCTGATCATTTTACTGTGCTGCTTGGACAACAAAGGAACATTATGGAAGGGTTCCGGGAGAGATTTTTACTGTTTATGCCAAAGCTGGACGATGACGTTAAAGCACGTTTGGAAGAGCAGATTACTCTACGGGAAGTCGAGGATGCAATCGGCGACTTGACGCCGGGAAAAGCGCCCGGGCCCGATGGCCTTGGGGCCGCCTTCTACAAAGCCTTTAAAGGTAGGGTCGCTCCCTTGTTGCTTAATGTTTTCGCTGAAGCTTATGACAGCAAGCGAGTTCCGCTGTCTTTCAGAAGATCACACGTTGTGCTGATACCCAAAAGTGATGACCCGGAAAAACGTCTCTCTGTGGGTTCTTATCGTCCGATCAGCCTCACTAACGTTGACTATAAAATATTTATGAAGGTATTAGCCAGAAGACTCCAGGGGGTTATTACAAAACTGGTAGGGCCACATCAGACTTGTGGTATTAAAGGCCGCAGCATAGCGACAAACATACATGTAGCACGAAGTGTGCTTGAATGTTGTGATGTTTTAGGCGAACGCGTGGCAATGATGCAGCTCGACCTGGCAAAAGCTTTTGACCGTGTCTCGCACGAGGTTTTATTCGGCATTCTAGAACACTCAAATGTTGGCCATGTAATACTAGAAGGCGTAAGAATGGCGTACACGGACTGCACCACGCGTATTATAGTCAACGGTGACCTTACGGAGAGCGTGAACGTTCGCTCCTCAGTGAGGCAAGGATGCCCTTTGTCACCTTTGCTGTTCGCACTTTATCTCGAACCGCTATGTTTGGCTATTGACCACAGTGAAGCTATTACGGGCTTCAGGCTGCAGACAGCACACGTCAAGATTTTGGCTTACGCAGATGATGTTGCCGTATTCTGCTCGGACAGTGAGAGCATCAAACAAGCCACTAACATCGTTTGTGATTTTTGTGACTGCACCGGTGCCCAAATAAACTGGGATAAGAGTTACGGGTTTTGGCATGGCGACTGGAATGTCACGCCCGATCACTTCTCTCGCTTACGTTGGTCGACAACTCCAACGCGTTACCTAGGCGTGCCACTTGAATCTTATCGTGAGCCAGAAGCGTACTGGTCTGACCAGGCGCAATGCGCGAAAGAAAAGTCTACTGCGTGGCAAGGCAGACAATTGTCTATTTTTTCACGGGCTACTGTCTGCAACATTTTTCTCATTTCGAAAATCTGGTACGTGATGAATGTGTTATGTGCATCCCGAATTAGCATACAAAAACTCCATCGTGTTTTTGCTGTTTTTATTTGGGCATCCACCTGGGAGCGGACTAGCCGAACGAATTTGTTTCGCCCCGTTAAGAAAGGAGGGCTTGGTCTTGTTCATTTGTTTTTGAGACAGGTTGTGTCACGATTTGTGTATTTACGGGATCAAAATCACCAGTTCCTCCGTACTGTCATGCAAATGAGGCTGCGGCGACTACTCCCAGAACTTATAGTGTCGTCGCGTGAAATGATTAACGGTTCTGTAACCGGGTACCTACGCGAAGTGGTTCTCTCGTTCAGGTTGCTGAACGCACGATTTTCTTTAGAGTATTTATTTAATGTTAGGAAGGAAAAGCTATATAAGGACCTAGTGGAAAACATGCTCCCAGAGCCCTTGTACCGTATCCCACATAGCGGAGGCCCAGGACAGGATGTGCTCAAACGAGTAAAGAAAATGCCTATACAACCATCAGTGAAAACCTTCTTCTTTCAGTTGCACACGAACACACTCGCTGTTAAAACCTGGCTTAAAGATAAAGGCATCTTTGTACCCTGGACTACTGACTGCTCCTTATGCAAGAAACCAGAAACGATCGAGCACGCATTTCTAGATTGTTGGGACCCAATCTTTCACTGGGATGTGCTTCAGCGCACATTAAAGAAACAATTACCCCTTGACCCATATGGCATTCGTTTCTTGCCGGTAGACGTATCCGAGGATATTCCGTACGATTTGATCATGGTCCTGGGACTCCACGCCTTGTGGAAAACGAGAATGGAATATCGGCATGCTGATGAAAATGTACGCCCTGTTCGCGAACATTTTATCGAAAGTGTTGTGCGTGTGCGAGATGTGTATCGTGCTCTAGCCGATCCACCAGACTGGATCCCTGTATTTGATGTGTTGGCTTGTATGAAAAGATTTTAATGCCGCGGTAGCCAAAGTCTGGCTGCCACGTTTTGTGCCCTGTAACGTGTTATTTCGGCAATAAAGAAAAAAAAAAAGCGTTTGTGGCGCAATGGGTTAAACGCTCGGCGATCTATCGTCGCGGACCGAGAGGTCGTGGGTTCGATTTCCAAATTTTGCATGTTTGTGGAACTTTTTCTTCTGGTTTCTTTCTTTGTATTATGTTCGTGTACATTGTAAGCTGACGTATTTCCGTCAGCTTACAATGGAATTTCCGTCAGCTTACAATGGAAATACGTGACGGAAATACGTCAGTGAAGTCTTGGTGGACCCCGGCATAAAACACTTTCGTGTTAAAATACATTAAGCTTAATAAGATAACACCACTAGAGTGTTTGACACCACAAACGCCAAGATTATACAAATCCATGTACTACCAATCTTCCCCACGGTAACCGAGTGATCGCAGCGCCAGAGTTCGCCCTAGGGGTCTTTGTGGGAAACTCTATGCTCGACGTCATATGTGGTGAAGAGTTAGTGCACACCATCGTGATCGAGTATGAAACGCGGGCTGGTTTCGCAAAAGGAAAGTGAGCGCAATTTTTGACTGGTCGCCGCTATGGCGCTTCGCGACTCCGTTTATCGCGGTGTCCAACGCGGGCCCAACCGTTCTTGCGTAACAAGTGATGATGATAGATGTCTTCATTATGCGGTTATTAAAGCCTCCGTTGAGATTGTTGTCTTCCGAAGGGGGGAGGGGCTAGGCGAAGAGGTTAGAAAGGACGGCGATGTTTCGTCATCTAGTTATATTCCCAGATCCAGTGAGGCCACGGAAGGATGCACCTTGGCCCTCCATCGGATATGGCTGATGTTCTCTTACGCAAGAAAAAAAAAAAATGTTCGAAAATTGTTGAGCTTGTGGCGACCTCTAGAGGGGGGCCGCGCCACATTGCAAGGACTACAAACAAACTTGCAAGGACTACGCTGCCACGCAACGTTCTTCGTCTAGTTTAGTCACTTTGAGCTCGTGCGAATGCGGAGATTGAGTGATTGATTGACTGATTGCTTGATTGATTGATTCGTGGGATTTAATGTCTTAAAATGACAGCTGGGCTACGAGAGATCAGGACTGATCCGATGCTTGGGGTAGTTGGTTCGACTTGAGGAATGGTACAGCAGCACTGAAGGCATGTATGAAGGGAAGACGTAAGAGGCACATATGTAGCGCCTGTGTGTGTATGTGTTCCTTGTGCCATCCTTTCGCCCATGTATTTTCGGTGGCGTTACAATTCTTACGAGAGGCGTCCTATTGGGGGGGAGGGAGGCTTGGGATTAAGTTCTACCGACTGGTGTTCTGTAACGTACGTGCACCTACATCTGAGTACACGAGCGTTTTTGCATTGATCCTCCTCCGGAACGCGTCCGTCGTGGACGGGAATTGAACCCGCGACCTCGTGCTCCTCAACAGCAGAGCCTCATAGCCACTTAGGCACCGCGGTTGGCCGTGCGAGTGGACTGTATGACAGCTTACCTTCCATGAAAAGCGCGGTGATAATTGACAGTCGGCTCTCTCTCTCTCTCTCTCACACACACACACACACACACACACACACACACACACACACACACACACCACACACACACACACACACACACACACACACACACACACACACACACACACACACACACACACACACACACACACACACACACCACACACACACACACACACACACACACACACACACACACACACACACACACACACACACACACACACACACACACACACACACACACACACACACACACACCACACACACACACACACAACACACACACACACACCACACCGTGACATCTGCTGTATGATATGCGCATATTGATTTTGTTATAGCTAAATGCTGGTCGTTGAGGCTATTGAAGCGTGCGCAAAGCGAATGCTACAGCAAGAACAAATCTCTCGTCGCTTCCTACATCTGTGTGCTGCTTGCTTTAGGATACTGTTGAGACTCGGGTAGCGTTTAGGCCTGTAATCCTTCAGCCAGAGGGATGAGTACGTCCGGGAGTAAGAGCAATAGAAAGAGGGTTTATTCTACATATTTACAGTGGCTACAAATATGTAAGCCCACTCCATGAGGGAGCACTTCGAAAATCTCAGCTCACTACATGTCTGAGCGCATATCAGAACACGTCAGGACACCCCACTGCACTCAAGGTGTCTCCTTATAAAACATTCGTCTTCCCTAGTTCACCCGACTAGGGAATCAGATGACCTTGATGCGGCCAATCAGAAGGGTCGTATTGTTCACCGAACTCCGCCTCTGATGTTGCACCTTCGAAGCAAGGACGAGGCAATCCGGAACCAGGGGGTTCACACTCTTCCCACGAAAGTCGGTGACTTAGTTTCTTGCCCTCCGACGGTCATCTTGCCAGGGTCGGGAGAATGGCCTTAACGCTAATCCCCGCTTCTAACGAAGGGTGGCGGTTGTGGACGGTCGCTTCTAAGTGAGCGTCTTTGCCATCTTCTCACTGCCGGTGTCTGGCCGCGTCGCTAGGTAGGCGGCCGCTGATGAAGGGGGTGGCATCGGGGGAAGCACCCAAAGAATGCGCACTGCCGAGTTGTGGCGCTTGTTTGCCCGTCTCGTCGGTGTCGGCCACTGTCGCCGTGTGGGCGGCACTGATGAACGGGCCTGCCTCGGTGGGAAACAATCAAAGATTGCG
Source organism: Dermacentor silvarum (assembly GCF_013339745.2). Classification (NCBI taxonomy): domain Eukaryota; kingdom Metazoa; phylum Arthropoda; class Arachnida; order Ixodida; family Ixodidae; genus Dermacentor; species Dermacentor silvarum. The sequence continues at coordinate 221,539,336 of NC_051157.2, forward strand.
CCCGGCCGATTCGGGACGCAACAATACGGAGAACTTTCTTATATCATTTTTTTATCCTAGTCTGTCGATAGTGTGTATTAATGTTTGATTAGACGCCAATTCAGCGGCCAATCTTCCCATACTTCGAAGGTAATAGACAACACATCTACAACATGGAACACACAAGAGGCGCGTTAGGTGTTGAATTCTACGATTGTGGTGGACCCGTGGTGGGGCTTCATCTAGTAAAGTTATCCCGGTAAGCTTCGACGAGGCAGTGGCTATAAAACGTGTAGTCGGCGAAACGCTCCTCAGTCACATCGGACGCGTTAGTTAGTAAATCAACTATAGTTCTTTTTTTTTCTGCGCTCAGCTATGGTCTAACTTGTTAGGTTTTCTCTACAGCTTGGACAAGGCAGCGCCTATATAAGCACGCTCACTAGTTTGATCACCTCGACTTTCTCGTATACGCCTATATAGGTGAGCGCATGACCGCGATAATTAAGTACTCGCCCTCTTTTCGCACGCCACTCACGTCCGATCGACTTTGTATTACTAACGCCCGCGCTGCTACCGTTCCGCCACTTAAACCACGTGGTCGGGCACCGTCTGTCCAGAAGAACGATCGCAGGCCCGTGTCCCCTAAGTCTGCGTAGCGCGCGGTCACTTAGCATGTACAAACACACACACCACGGCTCGCCTGAGCTGAGGGACCGGCCCTGGCTCGCTGGCTGTCGGTCTGTTTGATCGGTAGCGGATCGCCGGGCTGCCCAATTACTCCTGTCTAATGAATTGGCTGTCGTTCACGCAGGGCCTTGTCTCCGAACCGAGTACCGGTAAGTGTACTAGCGGCGCGCGTATATGCGGCCGATGCGGGTGGCTGGCCGGCGCGTGGGCCGAGCTATCCGCGTATGCGTCGAGAAAGCGGCCGTCGTGTGTGGACGCGGATTAATAAACACCCCGCCGCGCCGTCAAAAGCGACCCCCCCTCCCCCTTCTTGTTTCCTTCAGAGTCAGTCAAGTTTATGTATGCGCAAGCACGTGCCGGCACGGCAACGTGGCCTGGGTGTTTGTAGTACGTATACTCTGCTACTGTGCGGCTGGAACGGTGGCACCTCGGCGCGAACTGTACGGATCCTTCTGACCGCACGAACATTGCGCCCCTAGCAGGTCCTGGAACGCGCGAGAAGATTGAGCATGCAGTTCAATCCCTGTAGCCTCGCAAAGGATCGAGAAGGCGCGGGAAGTCAATGGCTCCGAACAAGTTTACACAGCGAGCAGATTCGGGCCATGGAAGGGTCTGGAAAGTTTTTTGTTTCAGGTAGTAACAGGCGCTGGAACAAAGAATGTCGCTGGATTCTACCATTGTTACTTGAAGCCTCCACCTTTAATGTGAACACCTCTTGTTTAGTCCTAGGTATATTCACCCGCCGAACAAAATCGGACCCTATGAAGTTCGTTGCTCCGGACGTATTCGCATTACGAGAACGTCCGGACCTTGGGAACTTCGAAAAGTTCGTTGTTGCCGATGAACACATGTATGACTGCACACTCAAACCCCGGGGAGTTTGTTGTCCTTGATAAATGCGTGCAGCGACCAAATACATACTACCAAAATTCGTTCACAAAGTCCGCAAACGTCGCGGAAGGTGAGCATTGTTCGTGGTTTCGTATGCGCGCAGTCTGCAAATAAGTATAGGATATATGACGGTAAGGAAGTGCTTCCACAGTGGGATCCGTACGGTTGGCGCACGAGGACGGGCGCCTGCAGTCCGTGCCGTACAGCCACGTGTACCTTCACGAGCCTTTCGAACACTTGAAGCTGTGAAAATGTTCGCATTTTGGGGCCCCAGCTCGGAAACCACAGTAATACGCGTACATCCTCCTGAGGGAGAAGGCTTTGCTTTTGAGTTTTTATATTGCAATGATGTTGCTCATCTGAAGGCGTTGCAGTATAACTGGCGATGACGAGGTCGATTAACCGCGTTTCACCCGTGGAATGTATTCGCATGCTTATGATGGCTACAATACGAGAATCGTGCGACGGACATAGTAAGCTAGAGTCGCCAGTCTATCCTTGATGGAATGTCTACGAGCCAGCAGTAACATCGATTAGGGATGGTCGATTAATTTATTTAATCGATTAACGATTGATCATTCATCACTTTAGTATTTAATTGATTAATCGATTGATTAATCGATCGCTTTCGATCCAATGTTCTTCCTCGATTAATTCATTAATCGAAATTTTTGCCGGGCTCTTTTAAAAAGGTTGAAACACAGTTATCTACTTTTGTAGGACCTTTTCTAATGTTTGAGAGGTGGAACCAAGTTTGAAATACAGGTGCATAAACCTTTGATAAAGGATACCTTGATAAAGGAGTGGCCTTCACTAAGTCTTTTGCATTCCGAATCGATTGGGCCGACGACGCCTCGTGTGATGACTGTGGTAGCGAGGAGACTCTTCAGCACCTTCTCTGTGACTGTCCTCGCTACAATTTACAGAGACGATCGCTCGTACACGCGATAGCGCGTTTCGACCAAAGACCTCTAACAGAGGAACTTATTGTAGAATATCGACATCACAAGCCATCAGAGCGGAGGGTGACTAGGGCACTGTTGCAGTCTTTAAGGGCAACAGACTTGGACGAGCGGCTGTAGCCTGGACAGATGTTTATAGTGCTGCAAGGGTTACTGTGCTGTGTGGTGACGGTATGCAGTGACACTGATTGTGGGTCTGTGCTCCTTTCGTTATATCTACTTTGCTGTCACTTTACCTCCCCCTCCCCTCTCTCCCAGCGTAGGGTAGCAAACCGATTCTTGCCATCTGGTTAACCGCCCTGCCTTTCCCCTTTCTTCTGTCTCTCTCTTGACAACCGTGTTCAATAGTTTCTGCTTATCTTTACGATAGCACTTCCTCGGACACCCGTTGTCGCCTTCGTCGCGTCACGGTATCGACGGCGCAAGCGCGGCCTGCGCGAGACCTGTTTGAAGGCCTTCAGAGACTCGACAGACGGCGCATTGCGTTTGGCTGCAAAAACGACAAAGCGAACGCTTCTCAACCGGTTCTGGGCCTTCTCAACCGAATGGGCATCTCAACCGGTTCTGCGGGAGCCACGGTTGCGTTGCACTTTCCGCTGCTGGCATAAGCGTTGTGCGGATGTGCGCACAAACATTATTGTGCCTGCTGTGCAGCTGTGTGCATGCATTGGTCTGAGCGGAACAACACGACCTTTAACTGAAGGTTTGTGGCGGAAACGAATATATATATATATATATATATATATATATATATATATACATAAATGTGCACATGTACATTTTTTATTGCAACTTGTTGCCACTGGTGTTCGTGAGTTACGCGATGTGAGTCACGAGATTTATATGTTTTTCTTTTGACAGATAAATTATTCGTTGCTAGTCGACCGCTCTGTCGCCTCGCTTCCTTCGACCTCTGACGACCTACCAAGAAACCACACTCAGATTAGCACTGACTGACGTATTTCGCCATCCAATCAGGATGCGTGCCCCTGCTATTCCCCACACAATTGAACGCCCATTGTAAATTCTGCAACCAGCCAAGCACTCTCGGACACGCCACATATGGAGTGCGTCAACAGCCCGAACTTTCGGTTCCCCTCCCTTTGAGCAGTGGGAGATACTGCTGTCCAGCTTCCTACCTCAAGGCAAACACCGGTTGTTCGAGAGGGCCGGTCGAGCCAAGACGGTACATCGCTACGTGAAATTAGGATCCACCTCATATTAGTTGCTCAATAAACACGTTGTCTCTCTCTCTCTCCTCACCTCTTGCGTTGGCAGAACCATGAATAGTGAACTTCGTTTCCCATCGGTACCATATCGTGCACCATTGAGGGGCACCGTACTCATCAGCAGCTACTGATTACGCCAGCGTTCTGAGACGCCTGGTACCTGCCAGGGTGCTGATTCTACTGCGCAGCAGGAGTTCGTTTGGGTTTTGCGTCGCTCCAACACACTGCCCTCGCGTAGTTGGGCGAGTTGTTATACGTTATTCAGTGTTGATAAAGCAGGAATAACGAGAAGAGAGAAAAAAAAAAAAGAAAAACGTGGATACCCGCAGCGATGAGTGACCATCATGTCACCTGCAGAACGAACGCTTTTGCCTTTGATGCCCACTTACATTTCTCGTGAAAGGACGATGTGCAGCTGTAAAAGCGTTCTCCAGTGATGATGATTTCCATATAAGGAACATACCGACAATGGGGGATTGGGCGCGAAGCGGACGGGTTTCTGGACTGGACTGGACAAACTTTATTTGGGTCCTGCAGGACGCGCTTAGGGCGTAGTGGGCGTCTCCCACGTAGGGACCGACAGGGAATACCTGGCGGCCGCTTCGTGGGCCTGCTGGACGGCCCATTGCTGGTCGGCGAGAAGCGAGCTTCTGAGGGACTTCTCCCACTTGTCCGAGGTAGAGTCGGGATGAGCGTTTCTACACTCCCAGAGCATGTGTGTGAGTGTCGCTGTGTATCCGCACGAGGGGCACATGTCGCTGGTGTACGCGTCAAGATAGAGAACGTGGAGTTTGGCGGGGTTTGGGTACGTGTCTGTTTGTAATAAGCGTAGGGTTAGCGCTTGCGGTCTGTTAAGTTTGGGGTGTGGGGGCGGAAAGATGCGGCGTCCAAGGTAGAAGTGTTTGGTGATTTCATTATACGTAATGGGTGCATCCCGGTTGGTCTCTATCTCGGCGAGGTGAGGTTGCCCTGGGACGGCGCGGTCAGTTTCTGGCACAGGTTTCTGGCACAGACAGTAATCGAGCGCCCGACCATTCTACTACGGCGACGGCACTGTATTGCACAGCAATAATTGCGCCGTTTCTCACGCTTCGATTTCAAGACACTTACATTTACACAGCAAAATTCAATTTAATGTATTTTCGCAGGCTCTTCTTACCTGTTTTTCATCATTGATGACGTAGTAAACTTTTTCAACACTCTTGTGAAGCGAAAGAGGTTGAAATTTTGAATTTTGAGGTTTTACGGGCCAAAACCACGATCTGACTATGAGGCACGCCGTAGTACGGGGGACTCCGGAAATTTGGACTACTTGGGGTTCTTTAACGTGCACCTAAATCTAAGTACACGGGTGTTTTCGCATTTAGCCCCCATAGAAATGCGGCCGACGTGGCCGGGATTCGATCCCGCGAGTTGAAATTTTTAAACTCGCCTTTGGGATGCAGGTTGGCGTAGAAATAATATTTCGACTGCCTGACACATATCAGAAGTGCACCGGTGCTGTCAGCATACATTAAAGGGCACCAAAACTGAAGCTCGCAAGCGCTGCTAATCTCCGTGACGTTTGCTGAGCGTTGTGTCGATTTAGCATGTATCCGCAACTCGCCCATGCAAGGACAAGGCAAATCAGGAACACCTTCTTACGCCCTTTCGCCAAGTACGCGGTGGCTGGAGACGACACATGTGGACACGTGTCACAGTGACTTCGCAGATGATCGAATGGTGTTTTCATATGCTTTACAACAATCCGCAGGTACACTAGTTAGTTTAACCCGATTACGCATGTCGTACAGTGTGTACGGGCATCGAACGAAACACCATCAGGACACGGGACTTCCTGCAGTTCTTTTCGACCTTCTGCCGTTGTCCTTCTATGATTACACGCATAATCATGCATGTGGGGGTGACTAAATTACGGAGCGCGGTGAGAGCGCGCTGGCAGGAGTGGTTATAGCAGCGATGGTGGAACCTGGCGTGTCCCCTTCTCCATTAGTTGGCTTCTTATCTTGACATCGGGGACACTAGCTGCCCCCTGATGACGCTATGCCACGTCTTTCGCCATGAGTTATGGCGTGCTGTAGTCAGATAACTATAATTAATGATCATGCAGAAACAGGACGCTGAGCATTGTCGCTTATCAAGTCTATTAGCTAAACTGTTAGCTGCGGGCCGAGGCTACTTGGTTCCCCACTTTCGGAATCGACGTCCGACGCCGTGTCTCAGCCAGCGCTACGTTTGTGGGGGGCGCTCGGGTTATACGTATAGGCTTTCACTCCTTATCATGAGTCCACTTTTTTCATTCTTTCCGTCTGGATCAGGAACCTAGGAACTCTTTAATCGCCAATAGGCGGACATTTGCGACTCTAATTAACCCATTCTTGTAGTTTCATTGTTTTTGATTGCTTGGTTGGATTCTTTCTCCACCGCTAAGAGAAGCGACGCGTCCAGCTTGTGTCGTTTACCATTGGTGTTTGCTATAGTTTGTTCACCGCGGCTGCTGTCGGACGCCATTTCCATCCGGTCGAAATTGCGTGCTTCATCTGCCTCCGTTTAACCGCCTGCCTCTCCTTCCCCTTTACGGAAGACTATAGTCACCCATCGTGGTCACGTCATATTTTTTCCACTTCTGTGCCCTTAGCGCCCTCTGCATTTTTTTTTTTTTTAATGCGAGTGCTCGCGCTTGTACACATGCATACGACGAGGAACCCGCATGCCCCTTCCAGGGTCGCGCGTCATTTCTCAAAATTTACCGGGTCCGCGCGAGCCTGCTCTCTTGTTAATTACCACGCGCTCGCAGCGTTAATGTAAGTGCGGGGCATCAGCCAGGAATGGGCGACCAAAGCAAGAAGCTCGCGCCCGCGCTCTCCGCTAGCTCTATTTATTTTAGTTTATTATTTTTTGTCGTCCTTTATTGCGCGCGATAACATTTCTTCTTTCTTCGTGTTGTTTTGTCGCCGTTCCTGTTCTGTCATTCCCGTATGGCGAAGCGTTTTGCCTGCGCGGCGAAGCCCCGCGGTGGTCACGATTCGCCGCTCAGCTCTTGCCATGAATTGAATCGGCCCCGGCCTGGTCAAGCGGCGCGCGCGCAGAGACCTCGCGTCGCGGCGTTTTTCGGGCTCGTTGCCGCGTGCGTCGTTTGGAACTGTGTGCCGCGCCGCGCTCCAAACATGTCTCCAGGTATTTGTGCGTGTGTGCTGCTGCTGCTGTAGCAGCAGCAGCAGCAGCAGTGGCAGTAGCAGCGGTGGCGGCGGTGGTGGTGCCATTCTTTATCTGATGCCGCGGTGGCCCGCAGTATTGATCGAGCTTATATCCCACAGTTCGGCCGCCTACCGCCGTAATTGCGGCGTGTCTACTTAGGTATGCCCACATCACCAAATTGCGAGCGTTCATGCGCGCGCCCTTTCTTTTTCTTTTTTCTTTTTGAAATGCCTCAGTTCTCAGCATGCAGCTGGCTTCCTTAAACGGCGCCCGGGTCGCTCGTTGGCTCGTTCCGCAAAACGTCTGAGCACGTTTGCGCACGCGCGCAGGCTTTACGGTTGCGTCGCGCGCAAGCCCAATGGTCGGGGAGATAGACGACCACGCGAAAAAAATTCAACCTCTCGGCGTTATTACTATACGTTCGCGATTCGCATTGGAGTTTGTGCATACGAGGCGCTCAACTCCGCTGGCCAGTGAGATCTTGTGTCGCGATACGTCTGTGTATATAGGATGGAGTGGAGGACTGCCTAGCGGGAATGCCACTGTATACACTCTTTTGCCTCTGTTGTGCTTCCATACGTGTGCGCGTGTTTCGGCACGCGGGTGCGTTTGTGGTTGGTGTCTTTCTTCAGCCTGGAGTGCGTATGTGTGTTTGAACACGTGGTGGCATATTACGTGCGCTGCCACGGCAGGCCTCTCGGAGGAGAGCCTGTAACTGGATTGGCTTCGGAGAATTGTGGCCTCGCTGCGCGCGCGCTCTGCATCTGCGAGAACGCGAGAGGGCAGAGTCGACCTTCACGGAGTCTTGAGGCAAAGCTGGTCGGCCAGGGAACTAATGCCGAGATTCATCGTGCTGCTTAATAGTTGACTCACGTTTGTGGATATCTGCATGATGGCGTAATATTTCTGTAAAATGCTCGCGTCGTTTCTGGCCCAGACCGTGCTTATCATTTTCTTCTTCTCTTTTTTTTTTTTGTACTTCGTTTCGTCGGTCTTTGACGGTTCGGTGTTCCACGTTCGATTCAGATGGAAGATCCTAGCGGCGGAAAATACCTATCGGCCGCTTCTCAAACAAGCGTCGACTCTACGCTCGTCTTTAACTGCACCGATTGACGCACCCAGCGCCGCCCGTTAGACTGTAGAAGACATTGGGCTTCATAAACGCTCCTCGTTGACACCAGCGAAGAGGAGTTGCATGAGAGACGCACCTTTAGCGCGGTGCGTTTGCGAAGTCGCCGTGAGCGCCTGTCTACGAAAAGTTCGCTCAAGAATCGCTTTCAAGTGTCCATTATAGTAGATGTTCTAGAATTTATGATTATGATGATGAATAAAGGGTTATTATTATTCAGGGTTAGGAATTCTAGGGTGCACACCCTGCGGTGGACGAAGTACACCTACCTATGAACTAGTCCCTCCCAGTAACCAGAATTACTCGTCGTCACCGCACCGGTGAAGCCGGAATTAGCATTCGAGATGAAAATGGTCGGCAATAACGGCTAACGTTTCAATCATATTATATCTCGTACTTCTACATCCGTGTAGCCAATTTCGACTCCCTGATGCGTACATGCCAACTTGTACGATTTTATCTTAAAATGCCCGATTTATAGAGGTTGGTAAAGAGTGTCGCATTGACGCCAATTATATTACGATTTTTCATTCGCGGCCTATTTAGGGCGATACTGATTTCAGTAGAATGCAAATATAGTCGTCGAGCGATTTTTCAGAGCCGGACCTTTATGACCCGGTCGATTATTCTGACCTACTGGCAGTAGCGGCCACCAGTAAACGCAATGTACGCCTTGCACAGAAAACAATCTTTAGCTCTCTTCACCAAACTTTAGTATTCTTTTACTTCGACGTTAGTATTTTGTGCATATCAAGGTTGGCAGCTATGCACGGTGATGTCATACCAAACGTGTGATACCCTATTCCCCCTATCCTTTCATATTCTTCCAGGTCGTCGCTGTTAATTAAAACTGCCGACGCCCTCACAACCACCACACTTATCAGTGCTTGCTCCGTCATGTCACTATTACGCTTCATGATATGAAAAACGGTCCATCACCTGAGAGCACCACGAAGCGACAAAGGAAACTCATACCAGTTGTTTTGATGTGTCAATGCTAAGCCCGAGGTGGCGGGATCCAATCCCGGCCGCGGCGGCCGCATTTCGATGTGGGCGAAGTGCGAAACCACCCGTGTTCCGTGCATTGGGTGCACGTTAAAAAACCACGAGTGGTCAAAATTAACCCGGAGTCCCCCACTACGGCGTGCCTCATAATCATATCGAGGTTTTGGCAAGTGAAACCCCGGAATTCAATGAAAAAATTGAATACATATTCCGGGGATCGAACGCGGGCCCAATGCGTTTGTGGTGTGGTAGTTCTATCATGTGAACTAACCTACGAGGCTAATTGATGCCAGTACGCTGTCATCCTGTTTTTCGGAAATCCGCTAGGTGGAGCGACTTCCATGAAATGGAAAATTGTAATCCAGCCCTGGAGCTGAGTCGTTTCGTGATATATAGCTCTCGGGTGAGGGACAATACCGATCAGATTGTTTGCCATCGCACTCATGTTATAGTTGTGCTTTCACCGAAACCATAAGAACGGCACGCCTTTCTATTATAGTGAAGCGTTTACGTGATCGCATGCGACTATCAAACGTGGTCAGCCATTACACTGCCCGATTCTTGCTTCTGTTAAGCAATCCCGCCGATGACGCCACATCACGTGACATCACGCCACATCAGGTCACGTGACGACTTTGAGATCGCGAGCCGACGCTCGCATTTGGAACGGGGCTCTTAGCTAAAGCAGTGTTTAAGCTTCTTCGGAGCCCACGCCCCAGCTTCCCGTCGTAAAAGAAAAAGTGACGCAGAAGAATCCAGTCTGGGGAACCGCTATAATTGCCGTAACAAGAGAGTCCAGGCGCCATATGGCAAACGCCCCATTCGGTTACTAATATTGATTTCGACTCGCGAATGGTTAGTGCGCGTTACGACGTACGCTGCGCCTACATTTTCTCTTATTTTCTCACAGACCGTGCTGCGGGGACTGTGCGGCTCCGCGGATAGATCATCGATCACTCGAGAGAACGTGTGAAAGAATTCGGCGTGTTAGCGCGGCCTTGACGGACTTGGGGGGTGTCCACCCAAAGTTGCTTTTGTTGCTTGAGCAGCTTCTGCACAGTCTGTGCGCCGACTATGCCCTGTCAAAGAGAGAATTATGTGCTTCGTTTCTCAAGCTTACGCGGATAGGTGCTGTGCTGTTTAGACTACTCTTTCTCAACGCCTGGGACGCCTGGCATATTTAATGGAAGACGTCGCCGTCGTCCCGTGACGTCATGCGTCGACGCCTCGCGCTAAGCACCCGCCTGATCTGTTATTCGCGTTTCGGCAAAGCATGAACTGTGTTGCGCATAAACGTATTTTTGAGATTACAAGTTGGGTAGCAAGAAAACAGACACAGTTGGCATTGTTTTGTTCTTAGTGCTAAAGGACATCCGATCACCTCCACTTATCCTTACGTCGGTGCCGTCTTAAAGGGACACCAAAGGAAAATAATAAGTCGACGTGTACTGTTTAAATACCATTCCAGAAACCTCTCAACGCTTGTTTCGTCCGAGGAAACGACTTAGTTTACTAGAAAATTGCACCTGAAGGGTCCGAATACCTTTATGGCAATTCAAATCGCCCGCCACGCCAACCAGGGAGTGCTGACGTTGCATACGCCGTCACCGTCCTTTCGCCTTTTGCTGCTGTCGGTGAGTAAAACGGCGATCGGCAGACGGCGGTACGATGCGCCGCTGCATTGCCATTGTAGCTGCTTTTGGTCAAGTGGCGTGGAACGTTCGGGCATCCCGCGACATCACATGGAAGTTGAATTCTCTGCTACTTTGCAGTTTGTGCGAGTTTCGCGAGTCAGCGAAACGAGCGCAGCAATACGCGATAACCGAACTACTGAAAAGCGAAAGCGCGGGCAGCGCAGAGTCGAGCGAGAACGAAACCTTTCGACCACCCGCGTCGTTGGCAACGGTGTAATGTCAATGAGTTCTTTTTTCTAAAGGTGAACTAGAACAGGACAAGTAGCATTTCTTTCGTCTTATATAGTTTTTATGGCAAGTGGTTAAGTACTCATGACAGAATTTAAATGAGGAGTGCCTTGGTCATCGGGCAAGTACTGGAATGTCCCGGGGGAGTCTCTAATCGTGTCCTGCATTTACCTCAGTTTATCGACTACTCGGGCTCTGTTCGCGATAATATTGACGCCTTAGAGATACTCGAGCACTAATCGATCACTTCAGCTTGACTTAGCATTTGCCTTTAGTGTCCTTTACCAGTGTGTTGGGCACGTTAAAGAACTCCAGGTGGTCCAAATTTCCGGAGTGCCCCACTACGGCGTGCCTCATAATCAGACGGTGGTTTTGGCACGTTAAACCCCATTAAAAAAAAAAAAAAAACAGTGTGTTGGTGGTGTGGGAGAACACTGACTGCACGAATCAGTTCCTGTTCATTTGGAATGGTATTCCGCGACCCGGTGACATGATGGCAACACGGTGACAGCGCACAAACACGGGGAATGATTTGACAAAGCTTGCGTTTAAGAAACTGAAAGCCATGCACTCGAATACACGCTTTAATATTGAGGTAACTCGCTGTATGGTTGTGTGAATAACCTAAATTAAACTCACATTGAGGGTTTCGTTGACTATGTTTAACGTCGCATATTAACATCGGGCCTACGAGGTAGTGGAGCGCTCCGGCATAATTGTGACCGCCTGTGGTTCTTTAACGGTCATTGAAAAGCGGGCCCGTACGCGAACTTCTTTTTTGCACTACATCTCCACTGAAATGCGGACGCAGCGGGTGGGGAGTCGAACTCCCGACCTTGTGCCTAGCAGCAGGGCGCCATAGTGAGCACCGGGGCGTGCGCTTCAGTGAATAAACGGCGAAAGAACGTTCGCACCAAATCTCTCGCCTTGTCAAGGACAAGAGGCGCGTCCGCGTTATAGCGGTGTCGCGAATATTTCCCGCCCCACAAATAAGAGTTCAGTCAAGAAACGTTAATGACTTACGAGACTGCACGCTGAGCGTCTAGGTGGCTCTTTGCATAGCATTTTAGCGGCCTTAACTACCTGGGAAGGGTTAGTTATAACGACATGGCTGACTTAAAAAAAAAAAATTGCGAGGCGCTTTATGAAGATATATCAGTAGTGCCCTTAGTTAAAGCTCGCGTCTTTCGTGCGCCAATATGTATGCGTGTTTATCATGGTAATGGATGCAAAAAGGTGACATTGGAAAGTCAGTTTGAAATATTGCCCTTCCGAGACGGGGCGGACAAGGCGTGTGCAACCTTCGAGAAAAAAAAAAAAAAAACATGGAGGGCTGTTATTATCCCTGCGGTAAAGATGATGACCACGCCGTCACATCCTCGACAGCGCCGCATATCCAACTTTCGATAATTAGCGTCCAGATGCGCTCTCTTACGGCGTGCCAGGTAAAAAAATGCCGCGTGTGGTGTTCATCATAGTCGTTTATAATGTGGTTTCTTAGCTGCAGCAGGTGTCAACTCCGAGGATGAGTGACAGCGTGAAAGTGTGATCGTACTCTCAGGTGAAGAATAATCGTTGCTTACAAAATTGAGCCCTCGGCAACGTTTCTTCAGAAAGCTTCACTCGGCAAAGGTCGCCTTGGGGCCCAACGAATGGTTTTACATTGTGTTTGTGTTACTTCCTTTCATTATTTCTTTTACTGCTGAAGCTGTGGATGGCAATTCCTGCATCTGACTTCCGGCATCAGGATCAAGCAAAAACAGTAAACGGTGCAGTAGACGTTAGCTTCCCTTCGTGTTACCACGGCAGAAAAGTTCGGGCGTCATTTCAGCGATTTTTCTTTTTTCCTAATGAGTTCTGGAAATTGAGGGGTGAAAGCCTAGCCGCCAACGCGGTCACGTCTCTATGGTAACTAACATACGGCAAAGCCATGTCGCTCGGACTGACGTAGCTTTGGGCTGCATGCGGTCTTCTTCGCTCGTGGCAGGTCGCGCCTTGAAACGTACACAAATGTGTATACGAACGCGTCAAGACCAGCGAGATTTTACCTGTCTTCTCTTTTGTACGCTACTCAATTCTGATTTTGTGTTTACGCGTGCATTTTGCTTTGATGATGTATTACGTTTTTTCTATTTTTCTTGTGGTATTGAAAAACCGCGCGACAGATTTTCTCTTATTTCTTTATTTGAAAAAAAAAAATTGGTTGTTTAACGTGACTGTCGGTTAAGTAGCATTGAACGCTAGAAGATGGTTTTTTGTAGTCCAGGCGTCAGACTCTGAGAAATGCGTTATATATTTCTTGTCCTTCATTTGATTTTTAAGATTGTAATTGTAATTGCTATGGGTTCTGTAGTTTACTACATATTCGAAATGTCGACAAACCCACAAAGAAGTCAGGCTTCTATAAATAATTCTTAGCTCCTTAACGCACTCTCGGCGATTGCCTACCAGGAGGCCCGGACTGGGGCATTTGTTCCTTTGGGAATAATGCATGTTATTTGTCTTTCTCTTTCGGGGATTGGTCCCAATCACGTATCGTTTTCTCAGGCTGTAGCCACGTTTCATAATGCCAGCAACAACTGGCCCACCTTTCAGCAATGGTAACAATTCTATTGGGAACAAGCCTTAGTTTTTCGATAGCAGAAGAGTCGTATAACGCCGTTGTATAATCTGTAGGGTGCCCCATCTAACGTTAACCATGCAGTTATAAGAAAAAAAAAACTTCTTTAAATTTCTTTTTCTACAGCTTGACTACGTTAGCTGGAACACACGTTATATTATTGCAGTGTTGTTTCATGCAGCACTGTATAGATATTGATGGACGGTTATCCATACACTATACACTCAAACTCTCTAAATATCACCCCGACTGTTAAGTAAACAGGGGTTCGAAGCTCTTCAAGTGGATATCTCTACTCTTTTACGAGCCCTCGCCTTCACCAATGTTTTGTAGAAAAAGAAAAGTGAAGTTGTATTTGAACGTAAAGTTTCAGCGCACTGATAAACTCCACTGCTGCGCAAGAGGATGTCGACGTCGAAGTGGATTGGTAACTCGCTTATTTTACTAATTTGCGCTCCTATGCGCTGCTGTGGAGGAGAGGGTTAAGGGACACCGTCAGCTATCTCCGTGTTCTTGAGTGGACTCGGATGCAGCAGTTGTGGCGTTGTTCCGCTGAAGAGCCCTGTCTTGCTTAGAGACGCCACGCAGTCGCTCTCCCGCCGGTGGTACCGCCGGGCGCCGGAATAGACAGGTAGAGCCCGTAACAGTTCTTAGGCGTGCTTTGGGTATGATGTCTGCAATGGGCCCATATATACAAACAGGAGAGCACTTAGGTCAGCGGCAATGCGGAGACTTAACTACTCGGTCGTGAGGACGATTCCACCACTCGCTAAGCACTTTAACGCTGCATTAGTTCGACCACATTATTCGACTTATTTCTGTATTGTTTTATTTTGAAGCCATAATATTCATTTTGAAGTTTGCATTATATACATTTTTTTTGTTTTCAGTGTATTGTAATCAATATTGATATGTTGCCCCGTGAAAGTGCTTCAAAACTGCGTAACCATGTGGGTATGCCTTTCGTTGTTGCTGCTTGTGCGGGGGTCGAGGGACCCTCAAGCTGCTTGCATGCAGTTTTTACCTCGAGCTCCTCCATCCTACAGAATGGGAATGAATGAATGAATGAATGAATGAATGAATGAATGAATGAATGAATGAATGAATGAATGAATGAATGAATGAATAGCAGCTGAATCACTCGCACGCCGTGAACACGTGATCGAATGTGTGGTTTGGGAGTGTTTTATGGCTACAATTAGCTCTGCGGAAATTATATAGGCCCTGTGGCTTTCCCATTGAAAGCAACGCCCGGCTTTATATTTCAGTCAATTATGCGGACGCTCTAGGCCACGGTGCTCTAGGTGCATTCACTCCCTCGGTGCCGCCGCCTCCGCGGCCATGTGTTCCCTCCTCCTAGCACCTTTATCCGTCCATAATTCCCATACTTATGCAGAGTAGCATGTACGCGCCCGCATATACATCGAGAGAGAGAGATAGTGGTTGTGAAGAGGAAGAGACGCTATGAATTCTCAGCATTACATGACCTTTCTCTTGCTCTCTACCTTTTTTTTTGTCTTTTAGAGCGAAAGCTCTACTACGCCATGTCTCGCAAGGTCATTCATCGCGTCGCATTGACGTTGAGCCGCCGGAGCGCAAGTGTGGCAGGTGTGACGTCACGCCACGTGACGTCACACCGTGACATCCGCTGCGGAGAGGCGTCGCAGCTGCGCTCGCTCGGAGCCTCGCCGCTGCGGTACCACTTGACTAGGCGAGGGTTTAACGGCTGCTTCGTCGGTGCTTGGTCGCTCAATCTCGCCCTGGATGGCAGCGCCGACTGGGCCGTCTGTGCTTGCGCTGAAGCGCAAGCGACAGGCTGACTCCAATCATCCAGGGTTGGATTCCAATCATTCGGGGTTGGCCAACAGTTTTGGTGGTATAGCTAGACAGCCGGGAAGAAAACTTGTCTGACAATGCCAAGAGTTCTATGCGCTCTAAAAAAAGAAAGAAAAAAAGAAAAGAAAAAGGAAACATCATTAGCAGTCATACTTGTAAAAAAAAAAAAAAAAAAAAAAGTCTTGCCCGTGAGGCCTCCCGCTTCAGCGACGGCTAGGCGTTCACGATCGATGCATATAGTTGGTCGTCACTCCTCCTTTGGCATAGAAATAGCCCACCGCGGACATCCCACTCCCGGAACTGCGCTGTCAGTTGGGCAGCCCTTGAACGCCGAGCCCAGTCGTCGATGTCGTTATCCGCCCTTGACGTCGTCGCTGTCGACGATCGCTCGTCACATTTTTTTTTTTAATGCGCCCCGCTGCGCTGTCGCACTCAGTGCCACGACATTCAGCGGTAAGCCAAACGGTTTATCTGCGCAAGGTTATTAATTTGGAGCGATTACGGAGCGCTGATCGTGGGCTTCTCTGCCCGTTTAGTGCTAGAGAGGTGACATTTTCGGCGCCCTTCTAACGTGCCACGGTTCTTGCTGCGCACGAGAACGACGAGTGTCACCGTGTCTTTCCGTTAAGCCTACAGTCGCTGAAGCGACACTCTGTTCTACTTGCTCTGTCAGGCTTGACGTTTGCCAAGAAAGAGGCAAGGACTTTGTGTATAAAGCAAGGTCAGTCGGGCCGAGAATGCGGGCTGTTTGTTGGCCGAATTAACCGTTACCTGTCAACTATGCAAACTCATTTCTCTTGCAGTGCTTCTCTTTTATTTTCTCCCTGTATCTTTAAAGTAGCGCATGCATGTAGTGCAAAGAAAAGTGTTGCATAAGCGAACGCAAGCCTGCACTGTTCAGTGGTTGTCATCGTGCCCTGTATCTGCAGGGCTTATTGTGCAGCGTATACGGAAGAGAACAGTGCAAGTTGTCGCGACAGCAGCTCATCCGCTGCTGCTGCCGCTGCCTTGCGCGTCGCGTTGCGGGCCTAGACGGAGATTGAATGATAGAGGGGAGGTAGAGCGAGGGAGACCGGGAGTGGCAAAACAGGTGAATAACAGATTTGCCACTCATCGCTCGTGGCAGCGTGGGAGGATCGCTGGAGACGGGATATATAGGCGCCATCTGAAAGCATGCTTCGTTTGGGGTCTCTTCAGTGAAGGAAACGCTACTACCAGGCATGTGGCAATAGTTGCGGACGAACTAAAAAAAAATTAGCCAAGGTACGGTATGGCACGTTTATGCTATTTCTGAGAAATAAACACCGGGTTAGTTCGTCGATGGGGACAAGTGAAGCAGGGAGTGCAGACGCATCAAATAACCTCAGCGTCGCGACGACAATGCGCGATAAGTGGCCGTCCAGCAAATAAACACTACAGCCACGATGTGATGCGCCGTGTGAGGCAATGACAGTGCTAACCTTCTTGCCGGCTACGAACAATGTCGTGCAACAACGCCTCAAGCAAAACACTTCTCCCTGTGTGTTCCGTGTACTACGCAGAGGAAGCACTGTAGTGGTGCGCGCAAAGTGACGTTTAACATCACCTCATGACTGTCTGCGCCGTGAACATCACCGCCAAATTTCGTCAGTCAACGCAAACAGCACAGAAAGGTAGTTTTACTACTAACTATTACTACTACTACTACTACTTCGCGACATCGATTACCGAAGTGCGTGAGCTCTGCATTTTTTTTTTTTTCAGAACGTCACACCCAGACACACGCGACAGAGCAATGTTGCAAGCGCAGCGGTAAAGGCGTCGTGGTAGCTGCAATGTTCGAGAATGCGGTGGTGCCAATGTTAGACCGCGCTTGTACGTCATTATTTTAGGAACCTACGGGTGGGACTGTAGACCAGCGACCCTATTACCTTTTCTCGAAACAGGCCTGTGGAATAAGAACTACGACGAAACACTGGGAGTTACTTCGTGAATGCGACTAATTGCGTCATGCATTTGCTTTTTTTTTTTTCTTTTTTCAAAATAAAGTGTAGTACTACTACTTCGGGCGGCGTAGCGACCGCGCGCGCAGGAGCCTCGAAGGAACGATGCTCACTCGTCGGAGTTCGCTTCAAGACTGAATGTTTGTTTTGCAGGAGACAGGTCACGATGAAGTAAAATATTACAAAAGTGAAGAGAAAAAGAAACGCAAAATGCAAGTCCTCAGTTCGCCGCACCGACGCTTTCGTCTTTCTCGGACGCGCCGGTAATTTACTCTGCAAGCGGCGATGGGACGGCTTGCCGAAACCACAGCGGTATGGATCAGGCTGCGTGTCGAGGCGTCGGCCGGGACGCTGGTCCAGCTGGGCTTCCTTCGACCTTTCGCTGGCTCTTTCTCCCTCTTTCTTTGCGATGCGTCGTCGAGGCTGTAAGCACGGGTGTAACAAACGGGTGGTGGTCGCTTGCAATTCTCAACAAGGCCCAAGTGCCAGTCCTTCAAAACACTCATTTGGGTAGCTTCCCCACAGTACGCGCAAGGGGTTATTGATATGCTTCACTGTATGACTACGGCTGCCTGCAGGGAAACGGCAGTGTAAGGGTGGATGGGAGTGGAGGCTGCAGCAAGAAAGAGTGCCATAATTAACGAGGTAGTTAGTGTTAGTGTTAGTGTTCGATTTGTGTAAAGTTTGATGCTCCGAATGGAGTGGTCGCTAAATAAAGGAATGACAATTGTCGGCTGTCTACGCGATAGTGTAGTGTTTAATTGAATCGAATTTTGACGGAATCTTTGCGTGACTCAAAACGTGACTCGCACGCACTGTGGGAATCGACGTGAGCGAATCTTTCTGTGCTGTTAGCTGTGATTCAAGGAAAATTTGCCGTGATGTGGAGGTGAATGTTTAATTTCTTCAGCGTTTAGTACAATACGAGAATGGTCAGTTCATTGCAAAGGTTACCTTGCGTATGCACCACTGCTGTTTGTGTGCGTAATACACGGAACACACAGCGAGACGTGTTTGCTTGATGCGTTGTTGTGCACCATTGTTCGTAATCTTCGAGAAGTTTAGTATTGTCATTGCCTCATGTGGCATTAAATTATGAGGTTTTACGTGCCAAAACCACGATCTGATTGTAAGGCACGCCGTAGTGGGGGACTCTAGAATAATTTTGGCCCCCCGGGGTTCTTTACGGAACACCTAAGTCTATAAGCACTCGAGCGTTTTTTGTATCTCGCTTACGTCGAAATGTGGCTGCCGCGGTCGGGAACGAACCCGTTACCTCGAACAATGCCATAGCCGCAAAGCTACCACGGCCGGCACAGAAGTGTTGATTTGGCGTGCGACCGCTTCCAGGTCGCCCAGACGCTACGGTTCCGCGTATTTGCGTCTGCAAGCCGTGCGTCAGTTGTCCGCTTGACAAATTTCCTTGGTGCTTATTTTTCAGATATAAGCGAAACGTACGGCCCCGTGCCTTGAACTTAAGTTTATCCAGTTTTTCCGCAACCGCTGTCGTCTCTAGTAGTAGTAGTAGTAGCGTTTCCTCGCCTTCTCCAAGTCGCATTTTCCCTCTCCCGCCCTCCCCCACATGTATGGTAACCGCGAGTGTAGAGCGGTAAGGCTGTCACATTCACTCGTTTCGTGGCTGCGTCGGTTCCCGGCCTCCTATTCCTACTTCCCCTCTGGGCTGTTGCGCGATAGTAGAAATGCAAGCGCTGCAGTTTCATCAATGCTATTGCGGGGGTCACGGATAATTATAGCTGTCGAGATTATATTCTGCCGACGCCCAGGGAGTCCCAGAGGGCATTGTGACGACCGTCGATAGAAAGGTCCAAACAAGCTCTTTACGTCGCCTTTCGTCTCTGCCATGCTCTGGACCACCTCCCGACGCGGCGTGCAAGACAACAATAACTGACAACCGAGTTATGTATGGATATTGTGTATTTGTCGTATAGTTATTGTGTATTTTACCACTGCCGTGGAAAAGAAAAGTGTACAATCATTGCATTCTACCGGTGGTAACATACGGGGCAGAGACTTGGAGGTTAACAAAGAAGCTCGCGAACAAGTTAAGGATCGCACGAAGAGCCATGGAAGGAAAAATGTTAGGCCTAACGTTAAGAGACGGGAAGAGAGCGGTGTGGATCAGAGAGCAAACGGGGATAGCCGATATTCTAATGGACACTAAGAGAAAAAAATGGAGCTGGACAGGCCATGTAATGCGTAGGATGGATAACGTACCGGCGGACGATTAAAGTTACAGAATGCATACCAAGAGAAGGGAAGCGCAGTCGAGGACGGCAGAAAACTAGGTGGGAGGATGAAACTAGGAAATTTGCAGGCGCAAATTGGAATCAGCTGACAGGCGTAATTGGAGATCGCAGGGAGAGTCCTTCGTCCTGCAGTGGACATAAACTTAGGCTGCTGCTGCTGCTGCTGATGATGATGATGATGACGATGGTGATTGTGTATTTGTAGTAGCGGTTGGCTGCGCTGACTCAGGTCGATCATGTTGGTGTCTTCTAGATATTGTTACGTGGAAGCACAGTGGGGAAACTATTTGCAAAGTGTATTTACAAGGGGTAGCAAACACTGGCCAACATGGAAGCCAGCCGACATCAAACAAGCCACGTCAATGCGTACGTTCCACTACATCGAAGTGTCAAAATCATCTTCGATTAGCACGTAGCAATATAATATATTTACAAAATGCCCATTCAACAAAACTGCGCCTTGGAGTACGTCTCTGGGTTATAATAATGTTCGTTAAGAACACCAAGATATGCGAGGCGCAGTTTGCCTTGCACATTGCTGAACACTTATGTGAATACTATCCTTAGTTTAATATCAATCGTTCCGTCAATATCGGCTTGCATTTGCAGCTCTGTATACAAGCCACGCACTTGTGTGGTCGTCTGCGTCGCTCTCTTCCCTCGACATGCCCTGCCTGTTAATCCATCTGCATGCCCCCGAAACCGGACTTGCACATTTGCACACACCGACGTGGGCATATAATAACGAAGAGTGATATCGGCGCAAACGCGCAATGTATATAGAAGGAAATCGTGCTTGAATTTCGATATTCCAAAGTGTTTTGCACAATCCGAGAACGCGATGAAGACGGCTATCCAGCATCCGCTAATTGCGACAGTACATGCGATATCGGGCCCAACGTGCATCAACTAGGTGACTGCAAAGATTCATTGCTCAATTTTCGCCGTTCCGTCGGCTTTCAGTGCAGATTGCGTTGGTCGGCCTGCAATCGCGCCACGAAGGAAGAAAAAAAAATAAATGAAAAATAAGCGATACGCTCTCATTTAATAACGGCTGGCGCATGCCCAATGAAAAACATATATATATGAGAGAGAAAAGAAACCGTATATGTATTAAGGTCGAATGCAGTACGAGAAAAATAATAAAGGGGTGATTGCGTCCGAACTTGGCACCCAAGCCTCGCCATTCAATAAGGATAACGATCAAGCGACATGTATCCGCTTCGCCTTGAGAATTGACGCGAGACCATCAATTATATTTTCCTCCCGCGCGACTCTCTCCATCCGCCGTTGCAAAATCGAGCGATTCGCCCGCTACTTCGCGCACTTTTCCGGGGACCCGCGCGGAATGCATGCAATCCGCGCACCCCGTCTCAAGGCGCGCTTCGGGAAGTTCAAGTGCGCCCTGGTGACCTACGCGGTGGGTTGAGAAATGCGCACGCCAGTGCATCCGTTAGATTGCGGATTGTTATAGACATCTCGGCGCGGATAGCTTTTTATCTTCCCCCATTCTGTCTCTTTCTCGTCGTCGTATTTTGCATACTTCAGTGGGTTGGTTGTGTGTGTAAATTTGCTTCCGAGATACGACTAGAATTCCACTAAAGCTGGCAGTGACTTCGTATCGTAGTCAAGCCGGGATGAAGAATTCGCCAGAAACGGCAATACGGGTAATACGGGTTTTTGCCCCCTCCCCCCCTCCGGTTGCGCAAGACTATATTTCCGCGTCGCAGCGTTACCGCCGTTGATGAAATATTAAGCCATTGAGACGACTTCATGAGCTGCGAGAATATTAAACGTATATATAACCCCGGAGCGGAAAATTTCCTTAGCCTTAATTAGACTTGCAGGTGTTTCAGGAAACTTGCTTAATTTAGGTTTGCACATTATCTGCACCAGCTGACACCGGAAGCTTCGAGATGATCGAATACGCCAAATACCTTTTTGACAGATAAGCCAACTATTTACTTGAAGGGGCATATTCCAAAAGCGGAATTGAAACTGATCAGGGCTGAATGAAAACTTTAAAAAAATCTATTGTGAGACGAGAGACTAGCACATTGCGAGGGGTCACCCTCTAAACTTGCACAACAAAATGTATTAGATATTGACTTGATGGTTTTTAATGTGTTAGCATTCTTAAGGTACGTCACCCTATTTCCGGGGGCTGTGTATGTTTGTCTCCAGCCGTTTTCCTGCCAAGGTGGGTCACTGTGTAGTCATGGTCGAATGGGTAGTGCATAGGCGTGCTGTGCTGATGGCTCACGGTTCCAAACCAACCGGCGGACCAACTCTGGTAACTGAGTACGTGGCATTACGTGCATACGTGCCTCTTTTCAACGAACCTCTTTCACGCCAACACGGGTCACTTTAGACGCGGGACTGGGTAGGTACCGCTGCTCAATGGAACTCTTGACACCAACTTTGCTCACTGGGAACGTGCCAGTCTTTGACGCCAACTTGGGGGTAACTAGGTGTGTGCCGTTCCACAATGATTCAAAAAAGATCCTGTGAACCCGGGTCAGAAGAGTTCCTCAAAGACAGCAACCCGATGCTATCGAAAGCTGCGCCACAAATGCACTGGGTATGCGCCGATTTTTACTTACCGTCTCTGACACGCCAACGCTATAGCGAGCTGTGTAGAAAGCGGGAAGGCAGCGCGGGAGGGAGCGGGTGCGGCTTCTGCTCCGCGAGCAACTGCGTACTTGTACATTGTGCGGCTGCGGGCGGTCGCGCGCACCGTATCTTGAAAGCGATCTGGAACGCGGCTATGAATGCACGGGGTATGTGCCGCTCTTCAGTGAAGCTCTCGCCAACCTGGGTCACTGAGTACGCGCCACTGAGTGTGCGGCCGAACGACGAGAACAATTCTCAGCGTTTAGCAGGCGTCGGCGCGCCACGCTTCTCGTCTCCGAGGCCACGCGCGGACTTCCCGGCGGTGCCAATAGATGGCGTAGCGTGTCCAGAATGAAGCGCGTTGCAGGAGTCCAGCTGCCGCGTGATGCGTTTCTCGGCGTTCGCGCAGATATTTAAAGGGAAGCCTTCTATAGCCGAGTTCCAAGTACGTATCTGGCCTTTAACGCCGAACGCCACGAACGCATGCTTCGACTCGACAAGCGGCATAAACACACCCTTTCTCGCGGGAAGGCCAGCGCGTTGAGACGTTTGGCGCGCTTCGATCCGCAGTTGCACTAGAAGGAGCCGACGCACCAGAAATACCACGATTGCAAGACGACACTACGGCCCATCGCTGAAAGTTTAGAATAATATACGTAGGATGTACTGCGTGTACGTATGTATATATGATATCCAGCCTGTCTATAATTCACTGCAGATAAAATCATTTCTTCGTGTAACATGCTGCTACATTACACTAATATTTATACCTCGAAAGCCATCCTTCATAAGCGTCCGCATACGGTTCATCAGCCAATCACACCGAAAGAATGCTTCGCTTTACGTATAGATGTCAACTGCAGTTGAGTCTACCTGTTTTTTTTTTCTTTTTTTTTTCATTTGCGATGGACCCATGTGATCGCCTCTGGCGACATTACATTTGCCTTCTGCGCGCATACGAAACTTGCTGCTTAGTCTTTGCTCGAGTTGCGCTGCAAATCTAGCGCGGCCTTCAGAGATAGGCCTTCAGAGATTATCTCCCTGACAAGTTGCTGTGCGGCGTTCACATAGAACACGTTGCAAGTCTACAATACAGTTACACAGAGATCACATTGGTGAGTCTGTCAATATTGCGCCTGTAGCAGTTCGTATAGGCGATGTTAAGTCTCACGCGGTGAAGACTCGCGCGTTCTCGCCTGTGGAAGCGTCGCGGTACGTGAAAGTCACAAGCCGGAAAGCGAGTGCATGCGTGCATGTATGTAGAGGAGCGTTCGCCAAAGCGTACAAAGGTGATCTCAGAGTCCATTGGTCTTCGAGAACTTCAGCAACGCTCTTACTGGAGTCATTTTATCAGCCATGGCTCCCCAGGCGTTCCATCCTTTATAACGTCGGTCACCCAAGAGGCCTACTGTCTGCCCTCGCTAGGAGTACACGAAACGTCGGGAGAGAGCGTTCTTTATCTGTTGTCGACAGAAACCCACATGGAAGGCACGTACACGGCACTTAATACGACGACGCTGCTGCTTCTGTTGGAGCGCCGTTTGCCGCAAGGCTACTGGGACCCACTGTAGACCCCCTAACGACGACGACGGCGGGCCAGCTCCCCCCTGTTCTTATCGTTCCGCCCTATTGGTTCCGGCAAGTTCGCACCTGTTCACGCCCCGTCGAATTCGTCTGGCGGCTACGTTTCTGGCAGCTCCGTTCGGCCTACCGCCGTCCGTGTGCGGCGCGCGCGCGCGTGTGTGTCCTCCGGACGCTTATCTTCGAAATGTGCGCGCTCGGAGTGAGGGTCCCCCGTGTCCGCTACAGGGCGCTACGATAGGCGTGCTCGCAGTCCGACTTGATGCCTACCTGTGAAGAATTCTGACGTCGTTGTTTGTTTGATTGTTTTTGTCAGTCAGGGCTCGCCCACGGGCGCTTCCTTCTCCACCCGCGATGGCCTTCGGTTATCGGTTAATCGACTCGCTGAGGCGCGCGCCGTGGAGAGAGAGAGAGAACTGAATAACGCTAGCATGGGTGAAAGAATGAAATAGGTGTTTTAGGGTGAGGTGTGGATGGGGCAGGTACGGCTGGTTAAAGGGCACGCGCTGGCACCACGGTCAGCCCCCCCCCCCCCCCCCCCCTAGGTTTTGCCGACCTTTTTTTCTGTCTCGGGGGAAGCGAACCAGTTTTTTCATCGGTACATCTTCGCAAATGGTCTACGGGTGACCGCCTCACGTCGCTCTGTGCTCTTACGAACGCTAGTTAGTCCTGCTCGACGATTCTCTTTCGGCTGAGCCCTGCAATAAATCCTTTCCGGCTTTCTTTTTTTTTTCTTCCTGTCAAGTTAGTTTAAATTGCGTTTGTGTATGGGCGTAAGGCGAGACGCTGTAGCTGTGAATGTGTCGCGCTGAATTATTGTCATTACGCACTAGCGCTGAATGTAGTGCTTCGGATGGGTGAGATAGACGTCCTCTCGGGGGCAAGGGTCAGCGAAGCGGAGGTAGACGCAGGTTTGGGGTTCTGGTTGTCTGCGACGCGGGAGAGGAGGAAACGGACGACGCGTGACACTCGTTCCGAAGGAGTGGTATGTTAGGCGCTGGCCAACACGAGCCTTTCTCGTAATTTAAAGTGTAGTGGTGCGCACTCGAATGTTGCAACGGGAAGAAATATGTCTGCGAACTCCATTTGCGCCTTGTGAAGCTGCGGGGAGTACAATTTTACTTCTCTCCTCCCCCTCCCCCCCCCCTTTTTTTTTTGTTCTTTGGTTGCTTTCCCAGAGTATACCAGTTCAGCCTATGGGACTGCATTACTAAGACACCGTTGCTGTGGGTTGTGCGATGGCAAAATGTTGTGGAAGTGTCTTAAGTTCCTTCAGGAATTGCGTTAGATTTACTCTACTGTTACGTAATGTCACCCCGCACATTAGAAGATGCAAAAGTGGCTTCAGGCTATGAAACTCGATCCAGCCATGAAAGTTGATTTAATTGCAGATTCGTAGGTTACCCGTGGAGAGGTGGAATGCAGGAGGATGAATGCAGCGGGAGGGAGCTAGGTGATAAGGGTGGTGTCGCTGTCGGAGATGTACTGGCAGCATTTTCTTAAAAAGCAAAAAAAAAAAAAAGAAACTTATTTTTTGGGGTCCCTGGGCCCACAGCTAGTAATTAAGAGCGGAAGTCTGCATTATAGCTTTACTGAGACATTCCGTGTGCCATTCCAATGATTCGAAATATTTTCCGCATGATTCCCGTATAATTTCTATGGAATCTTCATGGACTTGTTTAACTTCCGTTTAATTTCGGTACCAATTGTATGTAAACCTGAGAAATATTTTACTGCATTTTGAACTGTTTCAGTATGGAATGTGTTGCGGCCAGCACAGTGTTTTTTTTATTTCGGCCATACGGGAGCGAAGAGAGTGGAAGTTGACCTTTTTCGTGGAACTGCCTCGCCGCAAACTTCTGACGCCAAATTTTACCGTACTAATATGTGCTTTGTGAAACACATGGTAGTTTATTAGGTACTGTCAGCTCAAATTGAAGCGGGAAGGATGCGAGAGCGTCCAGCATGTGTATTCGCATTTTCATATTCCTTTTTCCTGTTCGCCTTTCAATTTGTGGTGATGACACATATAGTTGACGTAATAGTTCAGCGGAAACCCGCTAGGTGGAGAAAAGTAATTAAACGGAAAAATGCGACATCCACCCAATCGTAGCAGCTGCTACAAAATCGTAGCAATTGCTACGATTGGGTGGATGTCTCATTTTCCCCTTATTTATATAGTTGCATTAGACACCGGTACACTTGCTAGCACACTTGTGCATGTTAGAGAAAAAAAAATTACCAATTACAATTAGAATTACTTCATTCAAAAATCTAATTAATTACAGTTACCAATTACTGCCCCACGAAAGTAATTGAGGAGTTACACAATAATTTTTACTTCTACGTTACTTTTATACTAACATTTATTACAATTGCATAGATACAGTAAGAACAAGCTGGCCTGGCACTATGAGGGCGGCCTGATCATGCCTTTCATACATTGCTTATCTACACTGACAATTGCTTTAAAAAAATCAGTAACCCCTGCCCTGTCGAGGAAATGGGGGTAAGCGAGCTGTCGTGTGTTTCTTCGGTGTTCCTCCGAACGAATTGCACTGACGAGTACCACGTTGTGCTCGAACCACAACCGGTCACGCGCACTGCAGCTGGCTCCGAAGTTCCGGTTGAGAAACTCGCGTTGAAACCTGGCCGTCGCACCGGGGAAGTTGGCGCTAGCGTTGCCGGAGGCGCGCATCACCGTTGTCGGTTTCCAGGAGGGCTAGACGACGCTGACGTTTGGCCTCAACATCGCGCTCCCTCAACTCGGGGTCCGCGGCTCTGCGCTGACGTTTCGCCTGGGCTTCGGAAGCCCTGACGCTGGAATCGGCACGTCGTCGACGAGTCCTTTCTGAGTCGCTTTCATTCTGAATGGATTTCCATGAAATTGCTTCAAAATTAAATCTGTGCTTTAAGTAACGTAAGACAATGAATAGCTCATACCCCACTTAAGAATGGCTCATACCCCCGTCGAACGCGGCCTCCCCATTACGACGACAGAAGAGAAGTGAAATTCTACGCTGGAATGATTAGCGGTAACGCAGCCAGCTATGGAAGCAGACGACGACGACGAACGCGGGAGCAGTGGCACGAGTCCGTGCCGAGCACGAGCCACCTGTGCTGCTCAGAGAGTGGGCGTTTTTTGTTTTTTTTTTTTTTTTTAAAGCGTTACATTGCCGGCGCAGGCTAGCGTATACAAGCTGCGCTTGAAAAAAATTCCATGATAAACGACTCGTTTTTGTTATTAAGACATCAGCAGCGACACTGAACACTTCCTCGAGGAGAAAAAAATCCGAGGACACCTAAGCACTTCTTGTGAGTTGTGAATGTGAAAGCATTAATGTATAATGCGAGGGTGACGTGGCGTCGTGGCGAAGCCCTCCCCCTCACGCAACACCTGGTACCATCCCTGGCGCGCTAGCGCGGCAGCAGGTATTCTCTTTCGCCCGATCTGCTCCGTCGAGGCCCGAGCCAGCAAGCGCGAGCCCAGTGGCACGATCGCGCGAGGCGCGCTCGTGACGTGACGTGACGTGACGTGACGTGACGTGACGTGACGTGCGTCACAGCCTATGGTTAGTTAGGTGCCGTTTCGCGGCCACAGACGCCGGAATCTTTTTCGCTCAATGGGCCATTTGACGCTTGCGCATCGCAAGAAGAAAAGACGGGGAGCTTAGCCAGTTAGCTCGATGTGCGTACAGGTGGGTAGAGTAGTGTTGTGACGTATACGGATCTTGCGCCCAAGGTTGTGGTTTCTCTGCGCCGGGGTCCTAGCTCTATGACGCGCAACGCTTCATTGTAGCTGGGACTTGGAGAAGACGCTCCTGGTTCTGGCAATGAAAAGGTGAGGAAGTCGTCCATAGCGTCCTTAGTGTACTTCGCTATCGAGACATGCCAGTGCCTTTTCAATTCGTCGTCGAACATCTGGTGGAGTGTTAAGATGCGGAAACGAATGCTGAGCCCCCTGGTCCGCCTGCCTGAACATGCGGATTTGCGAGGCTGCTACATGGCACGGCCTCTGGCGTTCTACTGTAGTTTTTCTTCAAAATCCAGGTTCTTAAAGCTGCGTCGTTTGTTACAGCTTGTCTCGGGCATAAAACAACTGGGTACACGTAATTGGTAATTAAAAAAACCTATTTACTTTGCTTACTCGGTAACGCTCATTGTAATTAATCGTTAAATTACAAAATTACCGTAAAAATGTAATTTATTACAAGTAATTTTATGTGATTCATTTCGTACAAGTCTGCTTACGCGCAAGAACTCACTGACCACACGCTCGCCGATAAAACTGAATTTATTTGTAACTTACGAGTGCACTAGGAAGTTTGTTATGTCAAATTTGGACTGCCGTGAAGAAAATGGTCTTTATCGGGGGATCCTCGGTCGGTTTAAGTTTGCTCACAGGTGTACTTAGCTAAGATTTCTGCTTTTACACTAAATGTGGGAAGTTATTCGTAAGCGGATATGCGAAGCTCGACAGCCATGATTTAACGGTCTCAATGGTTGCCGTGCCCTAATGATCTCGAACGCCATCTTGAATAGCTGATGATCCTGAGGACCCATGTGTTACGACGAAAGCCTCTTAAAGCTAAACGGGCCCTGAAGGGCTGTACGTGTTCAAAGATTTTTGCTAGGGCTGTACTGAAATTAAAGTTATATTTTTGTGGACAAGTCTGAAAGCCCGCAAGAATGAACGTCTGGTGGTACACGGCGTCATCCTTTGTGCAATCATGGATTACCATTTGGAGCCAACAGGCGGCATCACTGATCCACCAGTACGCTCAACAAAATGGTAATCCTCGATTTCTAGTTTCACGAAAACTTGCTGTGATGGAATTTCTCGTCAAGCATCAAGCTTCAGCCGCAGGAATTCAGAGGAGCCGTCGGCGTGTGTATGGCGACGTGCATGAACTGAAGGAGTTTGCGAAGATCGCGGCGAGGCATTTTAAAAATGGCCAGGCGAGCACTGAAGACCGGCCACGGAGTGGTCTCCCTCGTACACTTGCGACAGAAGTCAAATAGGAGACCGTTGATGAATCAAAGAAGACGTGCGCTTGATGATGGGCGAAATAGCGACAATGCCTTTAATAGGGCCTGTCGCGGTTCAGGAGATGACAGAGAAAGCTTATATATTATGACAGAGAAGCTTATGTTATATTAAATAGATGCATTTAATAGGAGTTGGTCTTGCTCACTTGCGGGAGCGGCAGTAGAGGCTAAATGCTACGTAGCCTGACAAGTGGCCTCTGCTCCTATTCCAGTCTGGCACGCAGGCCGATGAACACGATGATATAACAGCACGATATTGGACTTCTAATCATTCGGGAGAGAGCATAGCAGAATAAACTACGACATAGGTCGCACGTCACCAATATTCAAACGACTAAGTGAACACAGGGAACGCGAAATAGAACAAAGAATTTTGATCACACGGTGCAAAATGACATATAGAAATATTTTAAAGTTTGAGAGGACAAGCGCAAAACACCTCACTAGTTACACAAGCTCGATAATTGGACGTATCAGGGTGGACTTGAGCATGGTCTTATAATGTATAATATCAAAAGCGACGAGGCCGTGTAATCGCACAACCTCTGTCGCGGATTGCGCGGTACGCGACCTGCAAGGAAACTGATCTTGCGGCGTACACGACAAGGTGGACTCATAGACTTTTTGCTCAACAGTGGAGAGAACTCGCAGAATGGGATAAAAAATACTTCCGCAGTTGTATCACTGCCTTCGAACTATAACTCATTCGGACTCCCACTTGTTTGAGCATTTGATCCTTCAAATATCCAGTCACAGAGTGTACATATATAGATACTGGAGGCGATCCATGGATTAGTGCGTCACTGGCTGATGACGAGAAGAAAAGATGGAGGGAATGCTTATTATGTACAGTCAACCAAAAAATCTTGCGGACCACGGGATCTCAGAAAACGTTCCATTTCTGAGCAGCCTGCTCAGAAATGAGGAGTACTCAGTAAAACCATACGTCACAAAGTTATTCCCACGTACTCGTAAAAGCTGTAAATGCGAATACTAGGCTTGCCTTGTGAGGCTGCTCGGAAATCGGACGTTTTCTGAGATCGCGTGGTCCGTAAACTTTTTTGGTTGACTGTACATTAGACTGTGGCCCTACTTAAGCCTCTAGTCTAGTCCCGTGTCACGCAGGCATTTCAACAACCTTTCATTGGTGCAGTTGCATGGATTGCCGTCAGCGCAGGCCACGGGCCGGAATAAGCAGGAATGGCACATTTTGGCAGTGGTTGCCCGCCAAAGCTGGCTGTAGGAAACTGTCAGGCGTTCGTCTCTCCCACATGTATGCTGGACAATCACACATGTGTACCAGCGTTCCAGGCGTCTAGATATGCTTTCGAAATGCAGCGTAATCATTTTTGAAAAGTTGTATCTCATTAGTTTCAATGTGACCCTCGCACATGTCGGTGATGAGCACAAGACAAAACGGCTAACTATCAATGTGGAAGTTGGTGACTAATCTTACCGTGTGCATGAAGCAGCGCACCGACCAGGACAAAGCGGAGAGACAAAAGAGCGGCGAGTGTCATGTATTCTTGTGACTCTCCGGTTTGTCCTGGTCAGGGCTCTGCTTCACGCGCACGGTATGATGATTATCACGCCGGCCTTAACACTGGTTATACAGTCCTGGGCACGTAAGATTCGCCCACCATTGCTTACCGACCTGTGCAAGCGTTTAGCCTGCTCGGACCCGATGTCTGGAAGTGCCTCAACCGAATCGTTCAACCGGCTCAAATTAAGACGGTGGGAGCTACATTTCGCAATTTATATCTCTAGGTGTCGCTGTCAAACTGATAATGATCGAGCGCTTGAGAGGCGGCTATCAAGTTTAAACGTTTCATCATTAAGGCAGTGGTCACACAGAGAGCAGTTCCCGAACAACCGGAAACCCTGATTTGGCGGCAAACTTCTGCAGCATTTGAACCCCTGAAGATGCATCGACCTTTCGAAGACTTTTTTAAAAGTGCCAACCGTTGGATGTTTCCGGGGCGTTGTATTAAATTTGAGCGTGCGGTTACGTAGTGGTTAAGTGACCGTCGTCAGCACTATTTAACCTCCAGGGATACGAGGCAAGGTGGGGCCCTGTGGATGAGGCGGCGCGGTAGAGGTTGGATGGGGGCCAGGGAAGGGGGAGGCACGGTGGCGGTCGTCCATTTTTCGTCCTCGAGGCGCGATTAGCGGTGGACACAAACAAAACCGCAGGGACACCGCGTCTCCTTGCTCTTGTCGCACGCACGGTGGCGGCGGCGTCTGTGGCACCAGCTGCGATGATTAAGCGTCGCCCGGCGCCGCGCATCTTTAATTTGCAGCGACACACAGGCTTAACGACTGCCGTGGCCAACCGAGTCGATCTAATTGTCCAGTAGTGAGGCGGCGGCGGTGGGGGAAGCGAGCACTCGGTGGTTCTTGCTCTTTGCGTTTCGTGCCATGGAATGTCCGCTCTGCGACGCGCTACGCTTCTTCTCTGCTGCCGGGCTAATTGCCGCCACGCTCCCCTCCCCCCCCCCCCCCCCTCCTTTCTCTTCTCCGTTCAGATGTTCTAAGCGCGATCCGCCCCTTTGCCTTCAAGCGAACTGTCCCGCCGCGGTCTCTCTGCGGTCTTGTACGTGTCGTCCATATAGACTTTGCTTACCGCAGATGACGTGGACGCCTCCTTCTTTCAGGTCGCGCATTCCTTGTTAAGCAGAGTAATATGCGCCGGAAGCTTCTGGACACGCGATCCTGTTTGTACATCGTTTGCCTCGGAGATGCCAGCGGCGACCCGCTGGAAGATTGGCTCGTGCAAGCAGACCAGTGATTGGTGACTTGAATCAGCCTTTTTGCTGCGACAACTAGTTAAAAAGCTCTAAACTGGGTTTGC
This sequence comes from Dermacentor silvarum, assembly GCF_013339745.2. Classification (NCBI taxonomy): domain Eukaryota; kingdom Metazoa; phylum Arthropoda; class Arachnida; order Ixodida; family Ixodidae; genus Dermacentor; species Dermacentor silvarum. The sequence goes on from NC_051157.2 coordinate 221,571,137, forward strand.
AGCCTTCCGGTTACTTTCCGGTTACACCATCGTCGTCATCGCCATGTCCTCGCCCTTGTCGTGTCGTCATCGTTAGGCCTTCTCGTCATCCTCGGCCTCGGCTTAACCCTCGTCGTGTAGGACGAAGAAAACGAAACCGTTGCCGGTCACCGCCACTGGCAGCACGATGCGGTAACCACCCGACTGGCAGCACGATGCTATGAGTTTCCTTCGTAGTTTCGTACTACAATTCGGGTGAATGCCAATTTTCCATTTTATCAAAAGACATCGCAAAACATTGTACAAAAAGTATCGTCAATGACTGTCAATGTTAGCGAATGGACGAACAACGCGATTCCTCCTCTTTCATCTGACCAGACTAGCAAGACTGAGGAGTTGTACCTCAAGCCCAGCTCTCTGCTTTTCCCCAATATGTCTCTCTCTTTCTCTCTCTGTCTCTCTTGCACCCGTGCGCGTATGTGGCTCACTGAAAACGTTCTTAGTTTCTTCCTTTTTATACCCACGTTTTCTACAATCACATTTATATCCGTTCATAACGTGGGACAAAGCGGTGAAATCGGTACATGTGGTAGCTTCGTTCCAGTATATAAAATAACGTGTTCCTTACAGGAACACTCCGAATAATATTTAATCCTACAGACATAAAAGCCAGCTGCAGTTTTGTACTTTGCATCTTTCTATATTTCTTTTCGTTCCCTCGTTTCCGATCAAAAGTGAAGCCTCTGTTACGGTGTCCAAGTTTCTCCGCGGAAGGACAGTCTGGATTACACGGCGGTCGCTTCGACGTAATGCCGTGGGGAAATTAAGCTCCCTGGCGAAAAAAAAAAAAAAAAAAATCAAGCCTCCTGGCAATCGCTCCCCGTTCCTAATATGTGCGCCTTCCGAAAATGACCGCTGCAGACCATTGCCCTGTTTGTTATTACCTGTTTTTCGTTGATTAAAAAAGTAGATGCGGCTTCTAGCTTTATCAAAGCTCACCACCCCCCTGAGAAAACAATTAGACAGGGCTCAAATGAGATGCCGGTGTTTACCCTGCGTAGCTCGCAACGTGGGTATCGGCTTCTGTGCGGCAACTTTCGGGGCTAAATTGATATCCCGCCTCGAAGCTGATACTGTGTTTCCCGCACTGTGTACGTGGCGCCCCCTGCGGATGCTTTAATTGGCCGAGGCTGTAGCCCCCGCTGCGGTTCACATACACGCGACGGCACCGCAGTATGTTACTCTGTGAGCCGGCCTCAGTGCTGGCGATTTCGCAACCCTGAAAATTATACGGTGCAGATTTCTGCCACCCTAGATAACGTAGGCGTGGCCCATGGCACCTCAGGTATGTGTGTTATATATATTTTTTTCTATTATTATACTGTCTCGACGTGCACGCGTGCGACCATAAGCATGTGAATTGATGTGAGGCGCTTTTCGCCCGAAGGTGCGTGCGCAATCAAGCTCACTCAGATTCGCCATGTCTGACTGAATTTATGCGCTTTAACGTCACTGTGACAACTTTCTCATGGTCTAAATGAAGAGAACTTGTCCCAGGTAATCGTCTATACGTTACAGATGACAGGTGTGTTTGGTAGCCCGTTGATGAGATTTTCTGGGGAGCCATTCTTTGTTAGCGTTATCAAGTTTATCGGGACTCCGCCTGTCGTCGTGAAAGTTGCATCTTTTTTCGGAAGTCACGTGCTATTCTTGAAGTACCGGAACGACGTATAAGTGTCATTATCGCCCACCTGTTTCCTGCATCAGGTGTGTGCGGTGTGCCGGTGCGCACTCTCAACCTAATACCTCTGTATTTGTTCGTCTGATCGTTTGTTCGTTCGTTTGTTCGTTAATTCATTTTTACCCTTAGTGCACATATTTGAGAGATGGAAGCCGAGAAATAAGTGTCGGGTGGTGTCATAGAGTGCCAGTTTCACGGACGGTCAGAAATGCACAATATACATATTTTCAGTATACAATGCGTTAACTGGACGAAAGCATTGTTTGAGGACACTAGTTACTGATTGTGAAAGGATATTGGGCCTTTGAACTTTCTGGAATCGATCATCCCGAATTCCGCATTTTTCTGTGCGGGGTATAGTGACTCGATGCGTTAGCAGGAGGCTTTAAATTAACTTTCATTGAGCGCACAGCATTCTGCGTTAACTACCTTTCTCTGAAGTCAAATAAAAATGACTAAATTTAGTTCACGTACATAAAAGATGTTAGCATCCTTCGACTAGATCAGCTGCTTACTTTTGCTGTCCGCTTAAGTGCTTAAGCTCAACTGACACAACCCAAAGCAGGCAGGTTCAGTTATGAGTCTGGCTAGGACAGAAGCAACCGCGTTTACATGCCCTTTGCTGCCAAAATGTCCCTTGCAGATCATTAATGGAGATGGCTTCGGGAACACGGTGTGTTCCTCGAATGCTAATCGCTTTAGCGTCAACAGTCTGTTGGGCTGCTAAGCACAAGGCCATGGGACGAAATCCCAGCCACGGTGGCCGCATTTCGATGGGGGCGAAATGCGAAAAGTCCCCTGTACTTAGACTTAGGTGCACGTTATAGAACCCCAGGTGGTCCAAATTATTCCGGAGTCCCCCACTACGGCGTGCCTCATAATCAGATCGTGGTTTCGGCACGTAAATCCCCAGTATTAAATTTAAAAAATTTCTGTCCAGCACAAAGTAGTCCCTTAAGACCAAATAAAGTTTCTTTCTCTGTCTGTCTTTCTTTCTTTCTTGCCTTGCCTTAATTGCTTTTGTAGACTCTAGTCTCAAGTCACTGTTCACACACTCTTGCAAGTGCTGCGTTGCTGCTCGAATCGCCTTATGTCGCCTCCTCGTTGTATCATATAATTCATTGTCTGTGCAAAAGCCGCTTACATAATAGCTGCGAACATTTTCAGGCGAATCCAAATCGAAAAATTAATCAACAGGCTCACCAAACCCACAGTGATGCTTCCGCGGCCCAATCCACAGGACACGTGCGCTACTGATGGCATTCAGTCAGCTCACTAAAGTTTCCTATCTTTCTGGCTCTTACTTTCCTGGTTAAACGCATTCTCTTTCTCGAAGGACAGTCGTATCGACTTCACAGTTCTGCGTACGCTTTATCGCTCCGGAAAACCAGCCAGTAGTAACAGTTATATACTTTGCACGGTTTGGTCCCTTAGGGATATCAATAAGACGCGAGATGGTATGCGTTTCGAAACTTCGATCCCGCCTGATCTGCTAGTCTTTACAATCAGGAACCGCCCGCAGCGTACATTGACGTGAAAACTTCGCCTACCCTGCACAGTGGCAGAGCTACCTTTCGGGTCGTAAAATATGGCGTATCGCCATCACGATCGCTCAAAAGCTGGTTGCGTTTCGTCTGCAGCGTATATGTCCTGCATTTGGATACTGCCTGTACTTGAACCGCGTTTGCGTGTGGCTAATATACTCCGGGCACAGTAGGCTGGTTGATACTAAAGATCTCGTATCAAGTGTACAAAGTAACGGCGGGCGCCCGCTTTATGCACGGCACGCATGTATCTCGGTGAAGCCGAAACAACAAGACTAAAAAATATGGTCTGCATGCTAATATTTTATGCCGCGCTTAACAATAAGGTCGTGGTTGCGTTTTCCTGGTGGACACGGGCTGCAACGACTTTTTTTTTTTTTTTTTCCCCGTACGTAGCGGTGTGTTGAGACCGCTATACTTTTGACGTAGTGCGATCGAAGCCGAATGCAACGAACACGGATAAATTGAAGCATGCTGTCGATCCATAACGCGAAATTTACTCACCCATGTTAAACTCACTCTTAACGAGCTGCGCGTTGCGGATATGGGGGAGTTCGCTTCATGTGCTTTGTATGCCGCGAACGCAGCGTTCAGGGTAATGTTTGTTTGAGTATTGTTTGTACAGCTTTCTTTTTCGGGTATGCGTGCGAAAACGCTCGGAATTAGCCCAGGAGCAGCTTATCAGAAGCACATCGAAAGCGTACCGAAGCGCTGTCAAGTCGTCGTTCTTGGTGAGTGGGACAAGCCGTTAAAGGCACAGGCATTACTGGCTACCACGCGTGGTTCTTTCAAAATATAGATTCATTCCTCGCTTCTTATCTTCGTTGTGATAAGACATCCGTATATAACGAGTGAACATCAAAAGTCCGTCTAAGTCTGTTATAGGCGTGTTCTGGTATATTCAATTGCCTGATATACCGTTCTTTTTAATATACGGTATATATGTCTGTTCGTTACCACCAGGTTCGACTATACGACGACAGCAGTTCCAAAGTCCCCATAAAGCTTTCTTGAAGCTTTCAACCATCCTGGAGAGGTTAAAGGTTTATTTACAGGTGATGATCGATGAAAGCACATGAAGGGAGCAGTTGAAGGCGAAAACCAGTCCGGTATGATGAACCGCCCAGTTCAAGTGCGCGCTCCGCACTACGTCTTTGTCTTCTAACCTCCGCGCGTTGCCGCTATATATATATATATATATCCATTAAATCTGTGCAAAATTGAGAAGGTTTGTTGTCGCGTATCGGATTCAGATTAGAATTTGCGAGTTGCAATAAACACAAGGCTAGATTACATTGTTCTAATGAAGCGATGCTGATGTGGTCGGTGCCGTGGAGTAATTTATAATTATTGTGGTTCAGTTCATGCAGTGCAATGAGCTGCTGTCAGCGTTCATGCGGCGCATGGATTTGGTGGGGAAAAAGAGTCTTGGGCTGGAAGAGAGGAACGGGGGAACGAATGTCCAGCACTTTGTCATCCACGCCAGCGCTTCAACGAAATCCGCGGCAGTGCGAATCGGAAAGAATAGAGTAAGACGGAGGTGATGCGATGATTCGCCAGAAAAGCGCCGATATAAAAATTTGAAGAAATAAAATAGTGTAACAGCCTGTCATCACATTGTTTTCAAGAAGCTGAGCGTTCTCTAGAACCGCCACGCCGTAGTCCTATACTTCCCGCATTGATTTTTCTTTTTCGTATTCCTGCGACGTTGCAGTTTATTGCGGGAATAATTGTGCAAATAATTAATTCTTTAATTAATCATTTATGTACTTTTGCATCGAAACTGATGAAAGTGATAATTGTCGCAACATGTGCCGTCGTTTGCCATATCGAGGCAATTAGTCTTGTTGGAGTTATATTTTTACCAACTCCCGACTGTATCATGCCGATGTACGTACGCTCATCCTAAACATACTAAGGTTGTTTTTTCACTATTTACATGCTGACGATTCTACATTGCTTACATTATGAACGGGTTTTTTTACCCAAGTATTTGTCGTTTGGTCATGGAGGTGGTGGCGGTGGTGTCGTCTTTGCTGCTGCTGCTGCTGCTGCTGCTGCTGCTGCTGCTGCTGCTGCTGCTGCTGCTGCTGATGATGATGATAATGAGTTATTGGCGTCCCCTTTGAAACGGGACGGTGACAAATGGTCACCCAGCCTGCTTGAGTTAATCAGGTGGGCTTTTCATTGTAGCCTTCTAGCCGACGATCGCATGAACTGCTTTAAAAGCGCTAGTATGCTTTTTAAAAGAAACAGGACTTATTGAAAAACTATAGAATGAGTGAACTGATGCGTTTCTTTTTCTTTTCCTTTTCTTTTTTTTTTTCATCTTCTTTGTTTTCTAATATTTTCTTCCCTTATCCCATCCCCCTGTGCAGAATAGCCAACCGGACACTTAACCTGGTTAACCTCTCTGCCTTTCGCCTCTTATTTTCCTTCCTTCCTTGATTCTAGCCTTTTTTTTTTTTTGCTATGTACACCTTCTTAATCGTTTTTTTTTTTCTCTTTCTGAAAACTTCTCTATATACGTACCTCGACATATGCCTGTAAAGGATCCGGTCGTTCAAGCTCTTCCCTGTTTTTCTTGTCCCTGTTGTCACGGCATGTGCTCTTCTGCGCCGCGCATCGGTGAAATAGATGCTGCTACTCCGCGCTGCTACTACTGCTGCTACTCCGTGGCCCAGAAAAGCCTCAAAAATGCGATATTTACAGCGGTCGCTTTAATTAAGCGCAATTAATTCAGCTCTCCTTAAGGTAAAACGGACGAAAAACCGACCGTGGTCTCGTAGCGTCGTCGGGCAGTGGTCGTTCTATCTTTTTTTCTTCTTTTTTTTTTTTTTTTCTCGCTCGAGCCGGCCCTGAGATATCGGGGCGCGCGTCGACCGGTGCGATGGATGAGCTCCGCCCAGCGCGAGGCCGGGACAGGGAGCGCTTAGCGTGAGCTATGGCAGCGATTAGGTCACATCCATAAAGCGCCGAAGCTGCGCGTCCACCGTACACCCCAGAGTGGGCCGCGCGTGGTATGGCGTACCTGATGTTCAGAACGAAAACAGCGTGAAAAGAAAGAAAGAAAGAAAAAAAAAACCGTTTGCGCTGTTTTTACCGTGCTTATAGTCGATGGGCATACATTATGCAACCATGTTATGAGCAATTTTTGGCTATGGCTAGAAGTAGCCTTTAGGGAATCTTTAGCTTTCCGCATAGGAATGGCTGACAACGCTGCTTGTGATGACTGCGGGAGCGAGGAGATCTTTGAACACGTTTTGTTTGACATTCCTCGATACGGTGTACATGTACGATATCGCTCGCGATCGCGCTAGCTTTCGTTCATAAAAGACCGTTGTCGACAAGTGATTTTCGGATGCCGACGTGGCAAGCTGTCGAAGCAGAGAGAAGCCATATCATTCTTGCTGAAGCAAGTTGTACATACTCGCGGTTGGCAACTTAGCCCCTTTTTTGTGCACATATATACGTATTCACCAACACTATGTAGGTGATTTTCTTATTTATTTATTTATTTATTTATTTATTTATTTATTTATTTATTTATTTATTTATTTATTTATTTATTTATTTATTTATTTATTTATTTATTTATTTATTTATTTATTTATTTATTTATTTATCTTTAATGTACCATACAACTTTGCAATTCACTTTCCGGAACCGTGCTTTTGCTGCAATTTTATGTTTATGTGGGTGCAATTGACGTCTTGAAATATTCGAAAAGTGTTCGAAAAAAAAATCGCATTTACGAATAGTGACTATTCGATGCGAAGACCGAATCGAATAGGACACTATTTGATTCTTTATTCGAAAGTTCCGAATATTCTCACATCCCTACTTTCCACAAAGCTTCAACAACGTCGACATGACGTACTTACATCCTTGTTTTCCTGAGGCTGTGTAGGCCGAGGACCACGAACATATCGCATAGGATGCCGTTTTCGTTGCCTACTGGTAAAAATTGAATTCGTTGCATCGTTATGGGAAGTTCTTTTTTTAGGTACGTCCAAAATGAAATGTTATGTGTGAATGAATGAATGAATGAATGAATGAATGAATGAATGAATGAATGAATGCGTGTTCTATTGTTTCCGTTTTTTGTTTTGATTTTGATTATGTTTTTGCAGAGGACGAAGTTGACTGTTCATGGCACAAAGAAGGGTTTATCCTGCAGCCATGTTTTGACTGGAATCTTGCCGGTATGTAACTTAAAGAAAAAGTGATCTGTCGTTGGTTTGATTGGCACTTGCATTTTTCTTTAAGCATTGTGTCCTTGACCTTCACAGTGGAGAGTTCCGTACAGGGTCCTTGACAATGAAAAAGATCTTTATGCAGGCGCTTACGGTTCACAGACGCCAGGCGTTGCAATGCGAAATGCATTTTCAGATTGCAAATCCGACGCCTAGCGACAGACCGTACACCATGGTCTGTTCACGTCGTTGTAACCCAGGCGGTAGATGTGTCTGCACATCCAGAGAAAATGAACGCAAACGACACATGGTGAAAACGTTCGAGTCACACAGGGACACGGTAAATTCACGGGACATCAATCGCAGTCCAGCCAGAACGTCTGTTCGCGAAAGTGAAATGAAACTCGCACCTTCATTATTGGAAATGTCCATGAGCCCCACGCGCGCCACACATGTAGCTGTGATGAGACGCTCGCATACGTTATTTGGGTCTGCTCGCGCTCTAGTGCCGCGAGTGAAGTGATGTGCAGAGCGCTGGAGCTATTGGACAAAAGTCCACTATCAGAACGAAACGCTCTAGGCCAGTGCTTCCAAAGAGCCTCCTCGCAGAAGGCTTTATTCGCGCTACTAAGATTCCTGTGGTCTGCGGCTGTGTTCGATATACCCTAAGAACGCCGCCCCCTACCGCTCTATTCGCGACTCCCAACTAACTGCTCACCACCTAGCGGTCGCTCCGAAGACCATTTGATCTAGGTGCAGCCGTTTGCGATCGCATTATAACGTACGCTGCAACGTTGCCTCGTAGTTCTCGAATCGTCCTGATGCCACCGCGCACAAGCCTAAAAAAAAAAAAAAAAGAAGGATGTCGAAATAATTTTTATGTGTACCATTGCGGGCGTGTCATCGTGGTGGAAAGGCACCGATTCATAATTTCGTTTCCTGAAAGAAGCAGACGACGCGCAACGGAGAGCATCATTGATAAGAAACTTAGGAAAAAGGTGACTGACGCTATGGCCGGTGGTTTGTTCGAAACACTTCATTCGGGAAGACTTCTTTATTCCCGGCGAGTAGACCATTGCTTTCTTTTTACATATTTTAAATATGTTGCTAGCGTTTCAAATCACGGAGTGTACTTTGTTTAAGCAGGTGCTTTAATAAATTAGTGATGTACGCTTTTAAGGTAATTTGGTTTCGTTAGTTTAGTTTTCTGCCCCAGCATTGGTGTTACTAATGCCTGAAGCAGCAGGAATATTCTCGCTAATGTACTTTTGTCCTCAGGCACCGGTAGCAGGAACGATAACTAGCTTGGAAGGTGTGTTTATCATGAGACGCGTGTTATGTCGCGAGGCGAGCTATCGTTTTGATGTGTGTTTTCACAACCAAATTTCATTACAACTGGTTCGGTTCGTTTCCAAGTCAGGCATTTACACTAACACAAGTGAAACTGCTAAAAAAGAAAACCCTCGATAAATTTCGGAAACTTATTTTGGTCCGATTGACTGTTATTTACTTCTCACGTTTTACCGGGGTTTGACAATTCCTATACGGGTGGCAAAGGTCTGCTGTGTTTCCAAGCCGGGGCGCCCTACCTCGAACACTGCGTTCTGCGAGCACGAACATGCGCCAGTCAGCAGACGCAGGCTATCTTATCGCACAGATAAGCTAACTGTAAAGATAAAGGTGCACCCCGACTCACAAATGGAACTTTCCTTTGTTTTTATCCAAAGATACGCTGACCAGGTAACTTAACAGTTTTTAGCCTCGTTCTATGAGTACGCAATTTAGTATTTACCTCCTGAAAGAACGACAGACGTTAGTGCCTATATTTTGTTAGATGCTATGTCATGCACTGAAACACGAGTCACGGGGCGGAGTTGCCTATGAAGGTCGAAAACAGTCCAGTATCGCATACCTGCAGCAGTGGAGCAAAGCCTTTAGGAGGCCGGATCGGAGGAGGAGCGCAGCTGTTTAAGGTCGAGGTTGGTCACGACGGAGTGATGGTATTCGCTGTTTCGAGCGAAGTGGAGATTGTGTGAAATGAAGAAAGGAGGTGCAGAGAGCGAAAGGCAGACAGAGAGCAATAGAAATAAATAAAACAAAATAAACTTTACTTTCTTGGTGAGGCATCCCGGCCACGGCGGCCGCATTTCGGTGGGGGCGAAATGCGAAAACACCCGTGTACTTAGATTTAGGTGCACGTTCAAGAACCCCAGGTGGTCCAAATTTCCGGAGACCCCACTACGGCGTGCCTCATAATCAGATCGTGGTTTTGGCACGTGAAGCTCCATAATTCAATTCAAATTTCTTGGTGAGGCGGGATTTGAACCCGGGTACTCACGGTCTGAAGGCGAGCGTCATACCCACTACGCTATACATCCATGCTTGCACAGCTCCGCTGTTTCATCAGATTTAACAAGCATGCAACTGGCAAAATTTTTTAACCTCCGGCTCAACTGAAAGGCTTTTTGTCTTTAAAAAACGACTGATGCGGCTCGCTAGGGAGGCCGGACGTTTGCACGCACAGCGCAGTGATTTCCCCGGTTTCGTCGCTGAAATCCTTGAGACCGATCGAAATAAGCTAATCGGCAGCAAAATGACCCTTTGGGCTTCGACGCAACAGCTCGACTCTGCGCACAAACGAGAAACTTGAGCACAGCACCAAGCGAAAGAGCCGCCGTTAACCTAGATGTCGTGGCCATCTTTGTTTATTTGGACAGTGTTGCCAGCACAAGTAACCGATTCGGGAGTTGCCATATAGTAGTGTACGCTGTTTGTACGTTCTCGCCTCTCTCTCTCCTTCCGCTCTCTTTCTCCTTTTATGCCCCTACTACTTCGCATCGTGCAGGGTAGCCGACCGGAACTGCCTCTCTCTCTCTCCCTGCCTTTCTAAGCATCATTTCTCTCTCGCACTTGAGAATGCGAAAAAAGGACACAACTTCTTGTAAATACCCTGTGACATTTCTTGCCGTCTTTAATGATGTGGGTGTATGTGTTTTAATAAATCCATTTGAAACGAAATATAACTGAGTGTGAATATATTGTTAGATGCTATGTCATGCACTGAAACACGAGTCACGGGGCGGAGTTGCCTATGAAGGTCGAAAACAGTCCAGTATCACATACCTGCAGCTGTGGAGCAAAGCCATTAACTTGTACATTGAACTTGTACAGACAACAAAGAAGAAGAGGAAAAAAAAAAAAAGAAAACACACAAGGAAAAGCGAGTGAGATCCAATGGTTAGGGCATCGCACTACTGTGCTGGATGGCCGAGGTTTGATTCCAGCGTCGGACACGTAATTCGGGGACAGAGAGAGAGAGGAGAAAGGATGCAAAGTACGGACGTTTGCACGCACATCGCAGTGATTTCCGCGGTTTCGTCGCTGAAATCCTTGAGAGCTCTTCTAAATGCAAAGTAATTCGGCAAGATATGAGCAGGAGCACCCAGGCCAGCAGCAACGCTCAGGAAAATCCGGGAGGTTTGCAACGAAAGCTTCGTTTTAATAAGCGACAATAAACGTCAAGTACAGGCAGGTGAAAGGTGCGCTTCCGCCACCCGATAATTTTGAAGGGGGTCGAGAGGCTGCACTGCGCGAAATAACGGCAATCAATCAAATTGTTCGAATGATTGTCGTAAGATATATTGTATCCAACCAGTGGAGCATCTATAAACAAAATGTAAGAAAGAATGCTGAAACTATGCGGCGCTAGCTTCTCTTCCGGGCGCGCAAGCACACTACGTGCACCTTCGTTCGGAGAAAAACAGAGAGAGAGAGAGAGAGAGAGAGAGAGAGAGAGAGAGAGAGAGAGAGATAACAAGTTGCGATATGTGTAAAGTATGTAAAAGGTATTCGCTAGGATCCCGTATAAGCGTCGTGGGAGGCACACACCTCTTTGGCAGCTTCTTTATTATTAGTATTTTTCTGTCTTCGGTTGGCAAGCTTTGGGAAACGTCGTGAATGATTATATAACGGCATTTAGGAGAGGAATAGCACCCAGATAACGCTAGCGCGGGTACCGAAGGGGTGTGACTGGCGCTGATGAATGCAGCAAAGCCGCGTCTTTCTGTATCCCCTGGGACGTGTGAGATCGCAGCGTACCTGCTAATTAGTTCGCCTTGGGTGGCGGCCCCACGGCAACGGGGAAGATGGATGCGGTGCATACTTATGCCGTCACGTCCTGCCACGGACAGAAGTGAGCGCTGCGAGATTCCTGGATTCCCGGGAAATCGCACTGGTGTCGTGAAGCTAATCACATCAACACGTATACGCTGCGCTAGCTTTTGATCCCCCTCGGGCTGTGAACGTTCGGCCTGTGCCCGGATTTTATTGGCTCTGGCTTTTGCGAGGAGAGGCGGCAAGCAATGGATAGCTTTAGCGTATACCGGAGCCGCTCAACCGTCACCTATGTCCGTGTGTGTCACGTTTTAGCTATGCGTGTACTTAGCTACGGGAGAACTTGCGCGAGCGGTGGTGCAGTAGTTGCGGTATACTAAAGCTCCCTACTGCTAGGCGCCTATAGCATGCGCATGCGCAGCTGGCAGGCAAGGAAAGCAGTGGGGGTAACGCTGAAGCAGTGAAGGCATACTAAAACTAACTTCTATCGAACAGTTTCGGTATAGGGCAGCGGTTTTGCTTATGCATAACGCCAGTCGCCTCGCGCCTCTAGCGTTCGGTAATACATCCAGGGCCGATATCTGGTATACGTTCGAAAAGCTGACGTTCGGTTTCGCCTCACGCGATTGGCCTAGGTTGACCTAGGCCGCGATATCGGCGCGGCCTGGACAATCGCATGAGATGACACCGAACGTCGGCTTTTCGAACGCGTACAAGATAGCCGACTAGGTCACGCGTTCTCCAAGTCTTGTTGTTTAAAGCGCCGCATGTTGACATGCTGGTTAGACTGCGGATTCACGGGGTGTGACGGCTTATTCGATGTTGGTATGCTGTTGTACTAATACATGATGATATAATTATCCATGGGTCAGGTGCAAATCTGAGTAGCGTAAGAGGGACCGCCAAATTCGTTTTTAAGCAAGAGATACTCTGCAAAATGTTTATTACAGTCGGTCAGTTTAATGTGTAATACCTTGCGTTTTTTGTCCATGAAGCCTTTTATTTTTTTGCGCACATACGTGTGTTGAGCCACTGTGGCCTGTTGAAAGCAATTTGGGTGTTTCTGACTACGTCGCTCGAGCTAGTACCTCTCCTGAAGTTTCTTTCTTTTTTCCTTTTGTGCAATGTCGCCGGTAACCTCGTCGAATTAACCGACATCTCTCGCTAATTGAAACTTACATGTATGCACTAGAACCCCCAAGTACCATAAGTCGCTGGTGCCCACCAGTTATGATTTTTAAGGTAAAGTCGATGGGAACTTTCTCTTTGTTAGTTGCTTCGAACAAAAGATGGATGACCTCAGCTTCTTTCTCTATTATAGGTCGCGTGTCTAGCCGGATGGTCTGTATGGTCTTGTCACTTAGGCGCCTCCGGCGCCGCGCAAACCCTACTTCCACCGCGCCAGGCTTGGCGAGCTTTCGCTCCGGCGCACCGCGATGAGCTACGAACCACTAGCCGTGGCGTGATAGCTCGGGAAAATAAGGAACCAGTGCCCCGCGCTTAGAAGGGAAGGGATTTCGACTCCGGGAATATCGCGCCAGCGACGCCGTCGTTGTCTCCCCCGGCGCCATACCACGAACGGGGCTAACAGCTGACAGTCACGCCAGCCACGTGCACGATGCCGCGGTCACCGTTTTGCGCCGTTTTTTTTTTTTTATTATTATTATTAGTCGTCTCTTCTTCTCTTCGCTATGTTCGCATAACCTTCATCTCGTCGTCGTTGTTGTTATGGTTATTGTTCTGCTCTTTTCCCGTCGTACGTGTCTTACCTTCATCGCTTAGCTGTTCCCTCGGATAAGTAATGAGCGCTTATCTCTGGCGGTGCCCGCGTTCAACCCCCCCCCCCCCCCCCCTCTCGCTCTGGCGCCTCCTCCTCTACCACAGCTATTACCAAAGCCCTGATTTTCTAACTGTCGTGAGCTTGGATCCGCGCGCATATATATATATATATATATATATATATATATATATATATATATATATATATATATATATATATATATCCCGTCTTTGTTGTATTTGCCCATTTTTTGCTTGTTCTCCCGTTGTACTTGCTTCATGCTGGCGTGTTCCTGTAGGTTTGGCGGAGAGAGAGAAAGCAAGGAGAGGAAAGGCAGGGAGGTCAACCAGACGAGTGGCCGGTTTGCTACCCTACACTAGGGGTAAGGGAAAGGGAGTAGTGGTGGTTGATATTGACCCTTTTCGCGGCGCTCCCGTTGGCGCTGCCATGTTTGATCACGTGGTGACGCGTCCATTGCTTGCCTCAGCCGCCTCCGTTGCCTCCGCGTTTACACTGCAAGCGCGTGACGCCGGCGCGGCGCAGCAAACCTCTGTTTCGACGCGTATCGTAGACGGCTGACTGCGTGCACGACACGAAGCTTTGGCAACAGCTTTAGAGGACATGTAAGTGCTTTCAGAGCTCATTACGCCTTGTCCAAACGGCGTGAGCAGCGTATACGGAGCTTGTGCTAAAAGCGGTGCTAGAAATGTATTCCAAGCTGTCCAAACTTTCCGCTTATGATTAAAATCGGGATCAGTGTGCTCTGCGTTCTTTATTTGGCAAACATTTTGAACCAGCGGCTTGTCATATTTCTGACTCAGTATAAAGTTCCTCGGTGCGGCCACTATCTGATTGTTTATTTTCAGCGTAATCACTCGCGGGTGTGCTCTGCTGCGATAAATTTGTTCTTGCTGCGCTCAAAGCTTGGAATTTAAATGTTCTGTACTTTGCCGTAGCTCGTAGCAAAGACGTATTATCGCTAGTCCCTCGCTTACTCTGCGGACTGTCACGAAACAGTCAGCTTCCAACATATTCGTGTCTTGTCGGTGTAGTCGCCGTCACTCATGCTTCGGCACATTGATTCAAGTGTGCGCCTATTCACTCACACGTTGGCGATAGGGTGAACGTAAGTTTTCGTGCGGGTAAGTGCGGATGTGTGTAGATAACGTACGGGAAGCTTACTATGCCAGTAAGTGGCACTACTTTATTTTGTAACGCGCGGTACTCACTCCCAAGTGCCGACGTTCCGGAGTTGAAGTCCTTTCTTTGGAGGTTAGCTATACAGCGCAGGAGAATGAATTATATCTTTTTATCCTTGAGGAAAGCCGTGCATCGCGAAGGGCCGCAACACGGGCAGTCCTTAAGTAGCAGCGGCGACGCAGGTTGATTCCATTCGTTAATATGTGAATCACTATTTTTGCAGCGAACTAGCGCACACGTCTTCCCTTTATCGTTACACATTTTCCAGTATGAATTGGGCACAGTGCATTAGCGCACACCCAGTTGCATTTTCGACAGCTGATTGCACAGTAGCAGAACAGAAGCAGTAATGGTTTCGTATTCGTGCGCATTCGCTGAGGCAACGTATGGCGCGCGGCCGCAAGCGCCATCTCGTTCCTCTAGAGCAAACTGCTCCTCAAAAATGGCCAATAGAAGGCACGAGGTCCTTAAGAGGAAGCTTTAGCGCGGGATCAACTCTGATGCTGCCTTTTCAAATACATGTATAACGCATGAACGCTTTTTCCTGAGATGACCACTGGGCCGATATTAATGAAATCTGGTACACTTGAGAGAGAAAGTTAAATTCTGGTGACTCTTGGGAGCGGAATTTTTATTTAGGACCTGAATATTTTAAAAAGAATTCTCGAAAATTGGTAAGTTTAGGGGAAAAGAATAGAAGCACGAATTTAACAAATTTGTAGCTCTGCACCAAGAACATATGTCGCATTTGTGTAAACTGCATCCGTTAGAGAACCCAAAGCGGTCAAATTTGATTTACCAATTTATATCTTACGTGAATTTGGTAGTGTTTACTGGGGTTTTGCAAAAATCCCACTAACATATTAGTGGTTTATTCGAGAGCCACGCGTAATATATAAATTTTTGACCGCTTTAGGTGTATTATTATGTACAATTCACTAAATATGGCAAGTCACTTCCGCGGAATTTCGCAAGGCAGAGAAAGGTTCGTGAAACGGAAATATTGACGTCCATCCGTATGTAGCATGAGTAATTCTTACGCTGGAATTTTTCGTAAGTGCGGACACCGGCAATCGTGATGTTGGACTTATAATTAGCGCAGGCGGTGGATCGACGACGAATAGAACTGATACGAACGAAAAGCTTCGTGATTTCGGCCCCAGGTTCCAGCTTGTTTCGGACGAAGGGGATTGCGCCATATTTTATTTATACCGTGATGCGCTGGGAATGCAATGTGTATACTGTCGTATTCTTGTGAAGACGGCTGCGTAGATTGCAGTCGATAACTGTCGATTTGAAGAACGGTTGCAATGCCCATGTCACTTTCTCATGTCGAGACTCATGTGGCGGTGGTACAATGAGCTTTGCCAGCGATGATGTTCTTGAGTCCAAGTTAGCCAACGCGGTTCGGAGTTGAAGGTGCTGGTCGTCTTGACTGGGACAGACAGAGATGATTTCGCAAAGGTTTTTGCAGCTAGCTGCCACTTTACTCGTTTGCATAGGTTGGGACTGACTAGCATGGCGAGGAGAGTGGAGCACGTGTCATTGCGACTGACAATAAACGAAGAAGACGACGTGGTGTTTGACGACGTGGTGAGAGGCGATGGCAATCGTGACGTCAAAGCAGTGATGGTAGAGAACATAGGGAGGGGAAAGCGAAGAACTATGGAGACAAAAGGGACAATGATATCATCGACTGTACGAAGCTGATATGATCGAGAAGGAATGGATACACTTCATAGGCGGTGCGCGGGAATACTAGTAAATATGAACAGTGTGTGTGTGTGTGTGTGTGTGTGTGTGTGTGTGTGTGTGTGTGTGTGTGTGTGTGTGTGTGTGTGTGTGTGTGTGTGTGTGTGTGTGTGTGTGTGTGTGTGTGTGTGTGTGCATATACAGGGTGTTTCAGCGAACACTTTCAGAATTTATTTAACGTTGCCTGTGGCAGATAGCCCAATTCCAGTTAATGAGGTGGTCTACTCGAAGAGGCGGACATGACTTGCACAAGAAATTGAAATGCATAATCGACTAATCAACAAAAATTCACTAATTAATTTTTTAACTAATTGCCTGGGGGCCCATATTGCAATTTACAAATTGTAGCCGGGGAGTTCGCAAGGCGGATCCACTTGGAATGAATTCTCGGGATGACACCAGTTTCGAGATATTAATTCCCGAACTTTGCGGAGAAATGCATTGGCGTTCCAGTTAATTTTGTGCTTCAATGCATAAAGCGACGTTTTGTTAAGAACTTAACTGGAACGCCAATGCATTTCTCTGCAAAGTTCAGGAATTAATATCTCGAAACTGGTGTCATCCCGAGAATTCGTTCCAAGTGGATCCGCCTCGCGAACTCCCCGGCTACAATTTGTAAATTGCAATATGGGCCATCAGGTAATTAGTTAAAAACTTAATTAATGAATTTTTGTTGATTAGTCGATTATGCATTTCAATTTCTTGTGCAAGTCATGTCCGCCTCTTCGGGTAGACCAGCTCATTAACTGGAATTGGGCTATCGGCCACAGGCAACCTTTAAGAATTTTTGAAAGTGTTCGCTGAAACACCCTGTATATGCCACATTGGTAGCGCATGCATATTGTCAGTGGTGATGTTTAATGCGCGGAAAAAAAAAGGCTGCCAGACCATTAAGCATTTTTCCCGGCAATGAAAAATCAGCGGACACCTAAGCTCTTCTGATGAGCTGTGAATGCGGGAGCATTAATGCCTAATTGAACGCCGTTGAGCGGTCCTTTCGCGCTGCGAGTATGGTACCACAGCCGTACGTGCTGCCCGAGTCAGCAGGCAGCAGCGGCCTGCGGTGCCAACGCCGCATGCCATCGGTGGCTTGCGCGACCAGAGACCGAGCAAGCGCGTCACGCGACTGCCTCGCCGACGGCAACCCGCCTAGCCCCGCGGTGTCGTGACGCCGTATCTGCTCCGTCGAGGCGTGCTAGTGACGTGGCGTCGCTTCTGTGCCCTCTCCCCTCACGCAACGCCTGGCGCGTTACGGCTACAGCAGGTGTTCCCATTGGCCCGCTCTGCTCCGTCGAGCCGCGCTCGTTACGTGGCGTCGCAGCCAACGAGAATTTTGGTGCCGTTTCGCTGCGACAAACGCCGCCTCCTTTTCCGCTGAATAGGCCATTCGATGCTTTCTGATCAAATTAGGTTGCTTTGCCCTCACATAGGTATGTGCTTTTGGAAGTCTTTTAAGTCCAGTGACCAGCTTGGAACACCCCCTAACCATTCTGTATTTAGTGTGGGCTAGTTGTTGTCCGCCCTCACTGCTTTGTCTGCAGACGGTATAGTGACATCCATACGGCCTTAAGGCTTGATCTCAACTTAAAAGATTAACTTGCGCCGCAGTAAAGTGATTTTCATGGAGGGGGGGGGGGGGGGATACTGCACGTTTTAGGTGTCTTTTTCTGGTGTACTTGCTGGCGTTTAGTTTTAAGTATGATCATGCCTGTTCAGCAACACAGGGTACGAATTACAACAAAGGATTGAGGACCTTAACCGAGGAAGTGTAAGAGTGGGGTTGAAGATTAATATGCAGAAGACAAAGATAATGTTCAATAGCCTGGCATGGGAACAAGAATTCAGGATCGCCAGTCAGCCTCTACGAGTCTGTAAAGGAGTACGTTTATCTAGGTCAATTACTCACCCTGATCCCTGATCATGAGAAGGAAACTTACAGAAGAATAAAATTGAGTTGGAGTGCATACGGCAGGCATCGCCGTAACCTGAATGGGAGCTTACCACTGTCGTTGAAAAGAAAAGTGTACAATCACTGCATTCTACCGGCTGTTAACATATTGGTCAGAAACTTGGAGGTTAACAAAGAAGCTCGAGAACAAGTTAAGGGCCGCGCAAAGAGCGATTGAACGAGAAATGTTAAACTTAACGTTAAGGGACAGGAAGAGAGCGGTGTGGATCAGAGTGCGAACGGGCATAGCAGATATTATAGTTGACATTAAGAGAAAGAAATGGAGCTGGGCAGGCCTTGTAATGCGCAGGGTAGGTAACCGGTGGACCATTAGAGTTGCCGAATGGGTGCCAAGAGAAGGGAAGCGCAGTCGAGGATGGCAGAAAACTAGGTGTGGTGATGAAGTTCGGAAATTTTCAGGTGGAAAGTGGAATCAGCTAGCGCAAGACAGGGGTAATTGAAGATCGCAGGGAAAGGCCTTCGTCCTGCAGTAGACATAAAGAATCGGCTGCTGCTGCTGATAATGATGATAATGCCACTTGCCCCATAACAAGCTTTTGTAAAATGCAAAAGGAGGGCGAGGGGTGGGGGGCGGCTTACCTGTGGACGGTCGGGCTAATGAAAGCGAAGAGCAGCCGTGCGTGTCACGCACCTGACCGCGCGCCTCACGACCATGCGCGTCGCACGCCGTATGTGTGCGCGTGTCTAAGCAAGCACGCGAGCTAAACTTTGCGTACGCAGGCTGCAGCATAGAGAGCGTCGCGTCTAAATAGGGGAGAACCCCTAAGGAAGCAGGCGCTTCACGTTTACGCGAAAAACGTAGATGCGAGCGTCGCTGTTTCTGTTCTGTTCTGTTCGTCCAATTGGTGTCCGTGTTTCTCGAGGAGTGTTCGAAGGCACGTAATGGTCAATGCGATGGTTTTAACAGCGGAGCTGTTTAAGCCGAGCGTTAGTCCGTAACGTGCGAACAGACAATGTGGGCCGATCCTGGTGGCAGTGCAGAAAGGAGTCCAAGCGCAATGGCGCGTACCCCTGTGAACTAGCGAAGCTGAGCCTGGATAAGCCTGTCTAAGCATGGCTGGGGCAACTTAAGCTTAGTCAGTCATCGATAGCCAATCAATCGATAATCGATCAATCGATCAATAAATTCCGGGAAATGCTGGGGATAGCTTGGTAGTGCTTAGCCTAGCCCAAATACGTGGCCAATACCTTGCGATAGCCAATCAATAGCTAATCGATCAATAATCAATAAATTCCATGAAAAGTGCTCCGGATGACTTGGTAGTGCTTAGCCTAGCCCA
Source organism: Dermacentor silvarum (assembly GCF_013339745.2). Taxonomy (NCBI): domain Eukaryota; kingdom Metazoa; phylum Arthropoda; class Arachnida; order Ixodida; family Ixodidae; genus Dermacentor; species Dermacentor silvarum. The sequence goes on from NC_051157.2 coordinate 221,590,691, forward strand.
AAAGCCAGGACTAGCTAGGTGCCCATCAGCTCCGTTATCACTTCAGCATTGCGCCTGCTCATTTTTTAAAATTATTATCATTATTATTATTATTAGTGTTGTTGTTGTTGTTGTTGTTGTTGTTGTTGTTGTTGTTGTTGTTGTTGTTGTTGTTGTCGTCACCACCACCATCATCATTCTGGGGATAATCGAAAATCATCGTTCTGAATATAACGAAAGCACAGATCTTGGAGAACACTATATTAGTCTAAGCGGATTTGGTGTTTCTTTTTAGTGTCCCCTTAATGATATGTCATGCTTCCTACATATTGTGTTCTTCCTATACATTTGCGCCATTATAATCTTCCAGACGTTTTCTACTAGTACATCAGTGGAGATCCATTCTGCTTTTCCTTCCTATCGCCAAGAAGAAAGGCTGCGTTCAAGTGTGAATATCCGCCCTCACAACGAAGCATGCTCAGTGCATTCGACACGACTTCCGTCCGCTGTTCGTCGCCTGATTCAACAGTTGTCGCCTGATCTGGCATTCTATGCCCTTGGAGTAATCGTGAAACATTTGCTATCCGATTGAATTATTTGCTTTTCGGCGGCTTTCCTAGGCTTGTTCTCTTCCTTACGGGCGTTCCTGAAGAGGAAGCTCTAGCTGAGCACCAGGTCGCGGGATCGAATCCCGGCCACGGCGGCCGCATTTCGATGGGGGCGAAATGCGAAAGCACCCGTGTACTTACATTTAGGTGTACGTTAAAGAACCCCAGCTGGTCCAATTATTCCGCAGTCCCCCACTACGGCGTGCCTCATCATCAGATCGTCGTTATGGCACGTAAAACCCCATAATTTAATTTGAAAAAAAAAAAAATGAAGTGCATTTCAAACGCAGAAATGCTTTTCTGAGATACCCCGCGGCCGATTCTAATGATATATGTTGCATTTGAGAGAAAATGTTAAATTACAATGGCTGTTGGAAGGGTAATATGGATTTATTACCTTAGTTTATTTTTACGGAAATTCTCGGAACCTTTCAAGATAAAAACAAAATAGAAGCACGAAGTTTGCGAATTCGTAACTGTGTCCCAAAAATACATATTGCAGTTCTGTAAATCGCATCTGTCAGATGCGATTGTCATCCAAAGCTGACAAATTTTATACAATAATTTATACCTTACGTGAATTTCTTACAATGTTTACGAAGGTTTTGTAAAAGTCCTACTCGCACATTAGTAGTGTACTTTGAGAGCCATCTATAATACATCAAGTTCGTCCGCTTTAGATGTGCTATTAGATGCACTTTACAGAATTGCGGTATTGCTTCTCATTGCTGAGTTACTGGGCTGTAAACTTTATAGCTTTGTTTTCTCTTTCGTTTTGTTTCCTCTCATGTATTTAAATAGGGGCCCACATGCTAAAGCTTCCTCTTAAGCGTGAAAATTCCCTACGCGCATTCTATTGCAGAAAAAAAAAGAAAGAAATAACCTAGAAGAACAAGACAAATTACGAACTTGCTTCTGTTATGACCTGACGTAGCCGTACGCTGTCCGTTTTTAATGACTTGATAGGAGCGATAAGTTCATGGAAACGTCTGACTTCCATTTAAAGCGCGATTAGCACGCATGCTGTTAGTAACAACGCTAAGATGCACTGGAGTGGCGGCCACATCTTGATAGAGAGTCCCTCATCGTTTTCCACTTAACTTTCCACTCGTAACTTTCCACTCATCTGAAAGGCTATACTTGGCGGATGATCTTTGGCGGTTGCGCACTATATATTAATGAGCATACCCACATGACCAGTCAGCTCTGCCTGGAACGAACACGCAGCTATAGGAAATGGACTTGGCACTCTTCTCCACACAGTTCGGACATATCTTCGCGATGTTGAAACCCGCAAGAAGAGCAAAGCCTATTACTCTATACGTGTTGTAAACGCGTGTGCGGCCACTTGCAGTGACCACGACAACATCGCGTGATTCCTAAGCTGATAGAGAGACAGGAAAAAAAAAAAAAGTGCCGGTAGTCAGATGGAAGCGTAGGGACGCGTTTAGCGCCTGACGAATCGCATTTGGAAGTCATTACGGTAAGCACTTTGTTCCTGTCACCGGCGACCGAAAGGTCGTCATTGTGCCTATTTGCGGCCGAACGTTTTCCACGCCGGCGGCGTCGTGTAGTACAAATCCGAAACGAGTTGTTCGCGTGCAACGCGCGTATGCATCGATGTGTGCCGGTGGTCATCGTAGCTTAGCGCCGCCCCCGGAAATAGGCATTGCGCGGGCCCAGAACAAAGGCTGCCCTAGGAAGCCGGCTGCCTGCCAAGCGGTCGAACGACAACGGTCAGCGCGGTGATCAACCAAGCGCGAGGCAGTTGCTGCGCTGCGTCTCTCGTAGGCATGTGTATAGGTGTCGCTTACGGAGGCCTATAACTGTCAGGCCTGGTATGCCGGTTGGCTGGCTGGCTGGCGTGTGGCGCAGCTTGTAAGCGACAGTGTCGATTACGCGGTGTGCTGCTCGTTACGGGTCGTTAAGTGCGTCTTTCTGTTTTGTTTATGCGCTTGCCTTTTCTAATTTACGTAGCACCCTTGAACAACGGCGTGCATTGCTTCTTCCCTCTGGATACTTTCTTTTTTCTTTTTTCTTTAATGTATCGTAGTTTATTCCCACTTTGGCGACTGTTCGATCACTGCCACGAACGTACCGTGGTTGTCGGCGTTTTATGCCCCTCGCCCCCAGCTACAGGGAATGAAAGGTTTGAAACAATTGGCGGCAGTTGTACTACAACGTCTGTTTGGCGCCTGCAGTGCGCTCGCTTTGAAGACAGCAGCGACATTCAATTAATTCAATTCAATTCAAGTTTACTACATACCTTAGAAATGATAATAGTTGTGCATATACAGAAGGAGGTTGTCAGAAGGAGATGCCTTAACCAAAGACACCTTTTTTCTTCTTTTTTTTTCAATTCTCTAGTGGGAATTTTAACCGCCACATACTTATAAGTGCGCGCAGCTGGTGCCAGTTATTAGAGTCTGTACACAATTATATTCATTCGGGTCCTGCGCTAGCAATTGTGGACGGGAACGCGGTGCGTTGCCACGCACTTCAAATTCTCGCATCATCATCATCATCGCATCATACTCAAAACAGACAAGTACACCGAACGACAAAAGCCCGCTCAGTGATTCATAATTGACCCCGTTAAGGTATTTCTGATGCTCTGCTCTGCATACTTGCTCTGTGTGCGTCTTTTCGATCGGTTTTGTGAGAACGTTCTTTTTCACGGCACCTTCTGGTTTCCATGGTGTGTAAAAAACTTCATCGAGTAAAAGTTTTTCGGAGTTGGGCACTGAACAAGCGATGCTGTCCAACTTTAATGCCACGACCGTGCCTTATGTCGTTTACGCCACGGTGCTCTGCAAAAAAGGTATCGCAGAACATTGGCGTGTTCATTAGCTGTGGGCGTTCGAACAAAACGTTTTGCTGCGGTGAGATGGAAACAACCATATGGCGAGGTGCGCGTAAGGTACGGGCAGGAGCTGTGGTGAGCACGCCCTGATCGAGTCACCAGCTAGTCAGAGCTAGCCTAGATCAGCAGGAAGAGGTAATGAACCATGATTGTTATGGACGGTCTCCGGTTGCTATTCCGGACTTCGCCGAATTCCCGGCATATGTTGACATTTTCGGCCAGTCAGAGATGGCTTATAGACCGCCCTGTGAGCGAATCAGAACTGAAAAGATGGCGAATTTGACGATATGGCGGAACCCGAAGGCGCTAGCCTAGATCAGCAGGAAGAGGTAATGAACCATGATTGTTATGGACGGTCTCCGGTTGCTATTCCGGACTTTGCCGAATTCCCGGCATATGTTGACATTTTCGGCCAATCAGAGATGGCGTATAGACCACCCTGTGAGCGAATCAGAACTGAAAATATGGCGAATTTGACGATATGATGGAACCCAAAAGTCCCCTAGAATCGAAACTCTTGTCGTCATTCCTGAAATACCGGACTGAGTCCAGTAACCTAATCAATTCTTCACACTGGCGCTCAGCGTGGGATGCCGATGTAGGGAAGCCGCGTCGACCGTCTCTGAGCTAGGTGGTGGCTAGATTTGTTCTTGTCTTCCGCAACGTCATTTGAACTGGGAGCCTGTTGTAGAGTGTCCTCCCTTCTCAAACAACTCGTGATGAACTGACGTGGGAAATCATGGAACTCAACCATCACTTGAGATATTCTAGCGCTTTATTTTGTTATTAGACAAACAAATGTACTCCTAACAACGTGTTTAATGTTTGCCAGTGGGGCTACGCCGCCGCGCTACATACATACTACAGCATATTGATTTAAGCTTATTGATTCAGCATATTGATTTAAGACACAGGACGAGAAAGTAGACGACGCCCATGCCTGTTAAAATGTAACTATGCTATGTACAAAAGTGACTGCAACTCCTAAAAAGTTTGTGGTGTCGGATTTCGGCGCCTTTCGAAATATTCAGCGATGACTTCTGTACATAATTACAGCACAAACACATTGGTGGATGAACCAAGCTAGCGCTAAGATTGAAGCTCACAACACAAATTCCATTCCACGTTCAGTAATCATACACAGATCAATTGCGGCTTCCTTGAGGGGCAGACGTGGGCTTTAGGGTTGGTGCTTCCTGCTGCGTTCGGTGCGAGAATATGGCTAGGAGCAGGTACCGCTTATGCGCAATTACGAGAAATGTACATACATCGTTTCTTCGGAAGCTGACGCTAAGCACAGGTAGCGCCATTGTCTCTCTCCGCTGCAGCCGAATTCCTAATACATTGCATATGCGATGACAATAGCTATACGGGCTCGTTTATAGATCCTCTTGTAATTTGTTGTAGCGCAGGCAGAACCACACGGACATAGAAGGCACAGAGACAGCACACAACGCTGAACGAACACTGCAGTCGTTGACGTCCTCCATGTCTCCTCGCACTGCACTTCAGAAACCGCTGATGCGCACTCCAAAACAAATTTAAACGTCGAAGCGTTTTTAAATGACAAAGCACGTATATTTGCTCGTATTAAAGACTGTTCAATGATATTGTAACGCGCAGGTTTTTTTCATTAGATTTGAAAAATTATGCACAGGGACACTATCCTCCCACGTGCATTCCGTGCTCCTCTCTCCCTGTTCCTCCTTTCCCTTACCCCCAGTGTAGGGTAGCAACCCGGGCGCTCGTCTGGTTGACCCTCCCTGCCTTTCCTCACTTTGCTTTCCATCTCTCTCCTGAAAAATTATGCGGCATATGCCGCAAAATCTGTAAGCAAGCAACCCTAGGCGTCGCACCAGCCGCATTGTTAAAATCGCAATCGTGTGAAATGAGCTTACATCGCAGACATATTGATTGTCCAGTTGTGCGCAGCATTACTGACTCTGCAAACCAAATTGCATCGCGTGGGGTACAATCTCTCGTTGCCCAATGGATCCCTTCACAGCTATAGGGATCGCCGGAAATGAAGATGCTGATCGGCTGGCTTCAACTTGCGCTCATGACGACTATGCGGATCTGCCCTGAAACATTGTACAAGCTTGATGACGCTCGTCTGCTGATTCGTCGCCGCCTTGATAACACATGCATGCGCAGTGTGGTACTGATCCAAGGCATCTTCAGCATCTACTGAGTTCTCGGTGATATGTGTACATGCGACCGCATTTATCAGTTTTTCATGGCTTATGGCTATGTCTATCGCGCGCATTTGCCATGTGTTGATTTCGTGTACGCGTCGTTGGCAGTAGAAGGTGAAGTTTCCTTGTAGAGCGAGTACACTTTGAATGCAATGCATTCCCCACTCTTGCCTGAGGTCTCTGCTGAAACTGCCAGTAACTGGAAAGTAAATAAATAAATAAATAAATAAATAAATAAATAAATAAATAAATAAATAAATAAATAAATAAATAAATAAATAAATAAATAAATAAATAAATAAACCTTTCGCTGCAACTCGGGTCTCCGCCCGTACCGCGCCGACGCGAGGCACCTCCTTCTGTCAGTTGTGGTTGGGAGTTGCCTTCACAGTGCTGATTCAGCACTAATTGGGATGGCTGACAGTCCTGCGTGTGATGTCTGCGGCTGCGAGGAAAACATTGACCCCCTGTTGTGACACTCTCCTCAATTTGAGATACAAGGGCAATCAATGTGCAATGCATTGAATCGACAAGATGATCGTTCGCCGAGCGTAAAGACACTACTGAAGCAGCGTCCCCACCGAGATCACCGGCCCAGAAAGCAGTGAAGGCTCTTGTGTGCTTTTTTTAAAAAAGAATAACTTGCTTGTGCTTGCGCCCTTAACTGCGTGGTCTGTCCGCGCATGCACACATTCACATCTCTCTCTCTCTCTCTCTTTGTCTCTCTTTGTCTCTCTCTATCCTGCAGCAATTGCAGGGAAGTGCCTGTTGTGGTCCCTTTTGGTCAAGATTCTGAATGCTGCGCAGCACGGGCAATTATGCATTGTATGCAGAATTGCAAGGAAACTGTATACGATACCTTGTGGGATCCACGTCATGATCTCTTCAGTTAGTGGCGGCATGTTTTAACAAAGCATAAGTTCGTCATTTTCAGGGGACCCGTGTTTCGTAAACCTTTTGACGTGGACCGTACTTGCCGACCGTGTACTTGCTTTTAAGCGAAGCTTTATAGGCTCATAAGTGTCGGCGGTGGTGGTGGTGGCGTCACGCTGAAAAGTGGGCCGATCCTGGTGATACAGTGCAGAAAGGGTCCAAGCTCAATGGCACATACCCCTGTGGGCTCGGGGACCTGTAACTACCCTTATCACACGTGGGACCCAAAGACACAAAATCACCAGCCCTTCTCCTGTCGAGAAAATGGGAGTAAGCGAAGCTTGTCATCCGATTGTAACGTGAGGGCTTCCGAAGCCCAGGCGAAACGCCAGCGAAGAGCCGCGGACCCCGAGTTGCGGGAGCGCGATGTTGAGACCAAACGGCAGCGAAGAGCCGCCGACCCCGAGTTTAGGGCAAACGAAGCGGAACGCCTGCGACAGTGTCGCATTGCCACAAGCTTCTCTCACCCCTATTTTCTCGACAGGGGAAGGACTCTGAATATTTTTTTTCGCCAGCCGTCTCTCTGTTGGCCCGCGAGGCACAAAAGCGCGTCTCGTTGTATCCGCGGTATTACGGTGCACCCGTCCTCTTGTTGGTGGCCGTGCGAGTGTTCGCACAGCGGAAAAGCCAGGCGGCCTAATGCGCGGTTGCCGAGGCGCACACACCGCCGCGTTGTAGGCACGGTCACGCAAACCTTACACCGTCGCTCCTCCCGAGGCGCGCACTTCGTCTTCGGCTCGCTGGATTCCTTCTCCCGGGACCTTCCCGCTTTCGCATCGATGGCGCGCACACGCACAGATTGCCTGCGTCCTTGGCTATCGAACGTTTGGTATGCGAATTTCATTGTCTTCGGCGCCGCGGCACGCAACGTGATGTGTTTCGTCGTCGAGGGGGTCCCCCTCCTTTGTTTCTGCTCCGATTCGAGTTTAATCGCCTGTCGCGAGCCTGACGGATAGAGAAGGCGTTCGCGGCCGCGGCGCTATTGATCGGCCTTTGCTTCAGACGTGCGATCGGGATGCAGTCATACTTATAATCCCTGGGGAGCAAAAAAAAAAAAAAAATATCTGTAGGCGTGAAGTTGATTGAACCTTTTTTTTTTTTTATACCTTTCTTTCTGTGGTTGGTTTCGATGCGAGGCCTTCCGCTTGTTTCTGGACCGTTTTTCAGCAGCGGCGGCGGCGTCCTCGCACGCTCGCAGTCCGAAGGCGTGCGTATAGGGAGGAAGGTCTATTGGGCCACTCCAAGGCCGTTGGAAGTAATTGGAGCCCTCCGGATGACAACTACCGGAATGCGTCGCTTGCCTGGCCGATCTGGACAAACGATCCATTTTAGGCAAATATTCCCCATGCATGTGACCCTAGTACTTGCGTTATACCAATGTCTTCTGCCTGGGCTGGGGTGATTGGATTTGTGTTTAACGCCGCACGAAAGCAACTGCAATTATTCTTCTTCGTGGGAGCTTGCAAGCAAGCACTGATGCATTCATGACTGCCTTTGTGTGTGTGTGTGTGTGTGTGTGTGTGTGTGTGTGTGTGTGTGTGTGTGTGTGTGTGTGTGTGTGTGTGTGTGTGAGTGTGTGTGTGTGTGTGTGTGTGTGTGTGTGTGTGTGTGTGTGTGTGTGTGTTTTAGCGCTTCACAGACTGCGCAACGGGTGGGGTCATTAAGAGCCGCGCCTCCACTCCACTCCGTTAATTCTCTCCGCAGGCCAGTGACGTTGCTGCATTCACTTCACGTCTTTGGAAGACCCGGCATTTTGTACCTCCTAACAAGTACCCGTGAGCTTGTCATTGACTTGTCGTGATCGTGGTCAGCCTGTCGCTCCCTCCGTCACTCCCAATAAGGACCGTTCGTGTCTCTGATGGCGTCACCTATACCGATCATCCTATCGTTGCTTGTCTCTTAGCCGGGATCGTCGAGACGAACGCTTAGACATAGCCGAGACCGCCGCTGTCAAAGGTGTCACAGTCAGCCAAAGAAAGCGTTTAAAAAACACGATTGATAAATTGAACGCATTGTGGGAAGGCGCACTGTAAAATATTTGCAAATGGGAAGGCTTGCGCTGAGGTTGAGGTAGACCGTGCGATGTCGGCACGAAAGTTGCGGAGTGGGGCCTTCCATTCCATTCCAACTCCATTCCGGATATTGAAAATCACCGTTAATTCAACTCACCTTAACTCCTCGGAATGAAGAGAGTTGGACCTATTCCCACTCCTGGAGTGACTGAGAGCGTTCATTCCACTCCTCCAGTTCCAGTCAATGAAACGCTTTCTCTCTATTTGTTGACTACTTGCACTTGCGTGCCTCGTAAGGAAAACATATTTTTGAAGCATTAACAACGTTATATATAATATCACCTGCTATTTTGTACCCTTGCGTGCTGATATTGTTCAATTATACACACGAAACGCACATTTATGCTTTACAGCGCGATCTATTTTGCTTCATAGCGTCACGTTGTTGTGACGTTGAAGAATAAGATGGTGGCACAACAGTGAGTTACGTAACTAACCTCCGTTTTCAGAAATGCATCTAAACTTTAAGCCCATGCTTGATTTGATCTAATAAACGCCTGGCATGAAAGTGCCCAGGACGCTCATTGCGTTTTCTTCGACGCGTTCACGACAGGCGTCATTTACAGTCGAGCATGGACTTAAGATGCATTTCCGAATGCGGGGGTAACTATTATTATTAGTAACTATATTATTATTATTATTATTATTATTATTATTATTATTATTATTATTATTATTATTATTATTATTATTATTATTATTATTAGGTTCGCCCATTATTGGGTGAACTTGTACCCACAAGGCAACTAACACTCAAGCACAACGACAGCGGCGAATAGCGACTGCGATCGTCGAAATGGGATCTGCGGATCAGACAGCGTTTGCTTTTCAAGCGAAGCTTGTACATGCTAGCCTGCGCCGGCGATGTAACGCCAAAACTCCGGCTCCAGCGGCGGCTTGCCGGCGCCGGAGCGTGAGCCATTAGGCACGGTGCCAACTGCGTAGGAGCACGCTCACGCCACGTGCGCAGCCAATCGGAGCCGTTTCGCTTTCGCCGGGGAGAGAATGTACAGGAAAGGGTATCGCGCGCTGCGCCCGCTTCGTTTCTGTTCAGTGCAGTCTCGGAAAACCGATGGGACGGCAGCGCATTGTGCGTACTCCCGAACAACAGGCAGCTCTCGCCGAGTGCCGACGGGCTGATCCTACGGTGCGAGCCGCTGCAGCTGAGGCACTCCGCCAACGCCAAGCACATCACCCGACCTTCCCTTGGTCACGTTCAAGTTACTCACAAGAAGCATAACCGTCAAACACAAGGTGCACCCAGCACAAGCTTCGCTTAACCCCATTTTCCGGTAGGGGTAGGGCCGACGATACATGGCTCAATGAACCTCCCAGCGTAATCGCTGCGCTCGCCTAATTTCTAGAATGCACACCACTGTTCGCGTCGCGCGCACAATGTGATTACACAAGGTTCGGCGACAACGTATAGACAACAGATAGAACCCGCGATAACATGCCAGAAACTTCCGGTACGGAATGGCACGTTTGCGCCGAGCGACAACGTTTAAAAATTGATTGCGAGTCGGTGAAAAGTGGTCACCGGGAAGAGCTAAACGAGTACACGTGTCAATATTTACTGGTATATTTTAATTAGCATCATTTATTTTCTAGCAAACCGCTTTGACCGCCTGTTATCGCGCCTTCTGGGTGCTAAACACTGTGCGAAAAAGCATCCGCGTTGCCATTCACCATGAACTGGTGCAGGATGCATGCCACCGTTTACGACATCGTTTATTGCCTCCATCCTTTTGCCATAAACCTAGCATGCGCTTGCTAACCCGAATCATTCTTGGGCACTAAAAGTCACTGTCTTTAAATGGACTTAAAGTTTTTGTGCAGAATGTGTAGAATATCGTTCTGTTTATAACGCGACGGAGACAGTCACCTATATAGCTAGATACTGAAATATGCGGTATACAAGTAGACACAGAGAAATGTAAGAAATACGCCAAGTCTAGTTTAGGGCAAGTATCAAATTTATATGTACCGAAATTGGGGACGTTAAAGATAACGTGATGCTGCATAATTGCGTGTTACTTTTGCATAATTTGCAATATTTTCTTCGTTGCATTGTCAGACCTTGCATTTTCTTTTCTTTCTTTCTTTGACGAAGAGGTCAAGCGGGCTGTTTCCGGAGACAGTGCAGCCTAAGGTACAATGTGGTACTATGTTACCTTCTCGGAGAACGATTCTCGCTTGACTTCATTTTGATACCTTTTGGGACTCGCTACGACATTGCAAAGAAATGAAAGTGCCGCTTTTGTTTAAGAGATTATAAACATAACAGATCTCAGACATACCAAACCAGTATGAAGTCAGCCAGAAGACCTCCAGAAGGATGTTTCGTTGGGCAAGTTGATTTTTCATTTTTGAGGCGAGAGAGAGAGAGAGACTTATTACGAAGGCAAGCGGTGTGTCCGTCTTCCTTACCTTCATATAATAAGTCATTTTGTTGCGCAGCTCATTTCGAGAAAGAAGACCTTGGCTTCAAAATGAATGTTTAGCGCTCCAGGACTATGTGCTCATTCTATTCCAGCTCAATTCCGGAATCTCGCGCTCTCATTCCATTCCCATTCAATCTGCCCGATTGGTGTCATCATTCCATTCGAACTCCTATTCCAAGGGTTTGAAGATGTGGAATAATCCGGAATCATTCCAACTCTGGAGTTGCCACTTCGCAACTCTGGTGAGCACCGCGCCGCGACTGTGCTTCAGAAATGTCTCCATAAAGAAGGTATAACGAGTAAGAGTAATCCTTATCCGAGTGTGTAATGAAATTACATTATTATAACTGCGTACTGCTTACTTTCACAAATTGCCGAAGAAACGTAAGAAAGGCGTTACAAGTTACAACTTACTTGTAATCGTTACAAATTTGGTTCCGTACACGTTTTGAGTCGCCTGCGTACGTCATGCTTGCCAAAAGCGCTGGGCATCCAATGCACGCGCGGGCTCTAGGTATTTAAATAACCATAGATCAACGGCAGAGAGTTTAGCCATTACGCCACTCATCGCCGCGGTCGGTAAAAAAAATCACTTCTACTTTACGCCCTAATGTTATTTCTAACCGACCTTTTCTTCCTAGCGCCGCTATGCGGATCCCGGTAGCTTGCGCGACGTTCTCTTTGAGCTGCGTAAGAACACGACCAGCAACCGGGCTTATCCATTGTCCACGTTGCGCTCGCTCTTCGCTCGTCCTAAGCGAGCGCTCGGAGGACGCCCGAGCGCCCATTCGTCTTCCGTGACGTCCTTTTCTACCTCTCACTCGCTCAGCTCTCCTTGTAGCGTTATGCTATCGAGCGAGAGACCAGAAAGCAGTTCGCCTTGGATGAAAAAGAAAAAAAAAAAAAATGTGTGGCTCGGCAATCGGTTTTCCGTGGCGCCTAAAATTGGATGCAGATTGTTTCCACGGGAGGCCCTTCCCTCCCTACCTCCTCCTCCTCCTCTTCTCTCGTCCTGGCTGCAGCTCTTCTCGAAGAGCACAGGCGAGCGGAAGCCCAGCAGGAGCCCAGCTGCGTTGATCTCATTTAGACGCCGCGTCGCCTTCATCCGCGCGTACGAGCTTTGAATACAAAAGCGCGGCCATTGTGCCCGGACCGCTGCTCGCGCGCCATTGGCAAGCATGAGCATGCGCGAGCGCCTCGCGTAATCTCGTCGAGCGATCTCTCCTTTTGACGCACGCTTCTCGGATTGCGGTTTCGTGCTGTTGGTTGATCGGGTTAAGGGATACGCGATGATCGTGTTGGCCCTAGCTGTTCAAAGAGAAAGAAACGAAACGTTCGTGGACGGTAAATTTGTGCGACCCTCTCGAACATGCATCTCCGTGATGTCAGTCATGGTGTCTTAGGATGATTTCACAAATTACGCGCCTTTCTTGTGGAAAGGGTAAATGCGAAGGGACCTACACTCGAGGGAGCAAATTGAGCGAGCGATCAGCTGGCCGATTAGCAAAGCCCGGGGTCGGTAATCGTTGCCTTCAGGCCGGCAAGGAGGCCTCTTAGCTTGACGTACGATTTGGCTACGCGGACGTCGTGCTCTCCGGCGGGGGTCATAGTTTCAGGACTGCCCCCCCCCCCCCCTTTTTTTTTTTTTCGCTTGCAATGACACGGCTAGTTCAGCTCAGCGTACCCGTAATTGATTAACTGTACTCGGCCCCGTAGAAAACGGTAGTGCGGAATACCAAGCAAATGCGCGCTTTACTAACTTACGGGTAGAGTGAGAGAAACGAAGAGGGAAAGGTAGAGAGGTTAACCTAAAGGTTAACAAAGGACGTGCCCGGTTGGCTACCCTACACTTGGGGAGGGGAAGAGGGGTAGAATAGGTAAGGAGAGAAAAGAAAAATAATAGTCAGTCATTTGCAGAGACAGTCACAGAAGAATCTCCGCTGTCACAAGCGTTCGTACAATACAGTATACTTCACGAACTGCAGAAGGGCTTGAACTTACAGGTAGGGTAAGCAATATTTCTAACAAAACGAAAGCATGAGAGAATGTTGGCTTGTTTCGTTTTGTTTCTAGTCTGCCACCAATGCTGGAATCCTCGGAATTTTAAATATTCGGCCCGTTAACTCAGGTACTGCTGTACATTGCACGACGTAACCAGACAGGCTAATATTCTATAGTTTTGGATCTGAATTGGAACTTCTGAATGTCGCGTCCCTACGACATCGTCAGGCTCAATAAATATTAGAAGAGAGTCGCAGATTAACATATACACATACAAAGGAGACAGGCCGAGCACCTTTGTATGTCTTAATTTGCGATCTGTTCTAATACAGCCATGTTATGCATCAGCAACTAGACACGGATAACAGGTTGGATAAACATAGCTGTCACTGACCATCCAACTATGCCGAAGATACTTGTAAGCACCATAAACCTGCGTTTCAGATTCCGTTATCTCACGTTGCATGTGAGTATGCTTGTATTCGCAGCGACGTTTACAGAATGCATAAACTGAGTTATAGCTGATTGCTGTATGTCTGCGGAACGCTATTAAGTCTAAAAGGCCAGTGGGATACATTATGAAGTCTAGTGAGCAGTTGATTGAAGTTTTCCACTCAGATAAGTTGACGACACTAATTAACCTAATCTTGGAAATAGCAAGAATGTGCACAGGTGAATCCCCGCAGAGGAGGACGAGTTCTGTGGCTATTTTGCGAATGTTTCTTCAGCTTACGATTTTTCTCGCTACTTATTTAATTTTTGGCCATGTTAAGGCTATCCAGGGGACTGCGATTCTATTTGCCATTAATCTGTTTCGTGATGCTTCTCCCACTTCTTTAGTGTGAGGTACACAATCGGGAGTCGACATTATGAACCTCGATCTGCGTCTTCGCTTTCTCTTTGCCTCGCTTAAAGCACATTAACCGCCCAAGCAACAACATCATCGAGTGTGCACGTACACGAGTAATGTCGTTGGGCCCAGCACGACACAACATTTGGCTCCATTGCGGTGTCTCACGCACACACGAACGCTTTCCCGTCGGCTTGTGACTCATCCCGCTCGCCTCCAAGCATTTTCTTCATCCGCTTGCCGGATTTCACGGTTGGTGGAAATGCTCGGCCGTGGTCACCTCGGTGCAAACCTCACCGCCTCCCTTGCGAGAGAAAGGACGCTCGTTGACGGACAACAATCTGCCCGCATACGGGCGCTCGCTCCTACAGCGAGCGATTACCTCGCAGGCGCTCGGGAAAAAAATCGCGCCAGAAAGCCCCCCCCCTTCCATCGTTCCCTTCGTCCCGTTCTACTTCCACGTTTCTACGCCGATCGGCGGCGAAGCCCGGGGGGCAGTGTTGGGCTCCCATTGTATTCTTAAGGACCAGCGCAACGGAAGCACGCTGTCATCTTCAGCCGTCGTCGTAATCACAACAGCTGGGCAAGCCGGCTGCGAGTGTCGGCGGCTGCCTGCGGAGCCCCGCTCGGTGCAATTTTATTGGAACGCCGCGGCGTCGAGGCAGGCCGTGCGCCAATCGAGACGTGTATCGATGGCCGTTTCGGCGCCTTCCGGAGCAGCAGCCCTATCATCATCGTCACTCTCTCCTCCGACCGACGGTGTCACCGCCTGGAGGGCTCCGCTGCTGCGGCTGCTGCTGCAGCCGATACCGCCGAAGCTGCGCGCGATTCTCGGCTTTCGCATGCCGAGCTCTTTTGTCCGAAACTATTGTTTACGTGATTGAAATAGAGAGAAGGGGGGAGGGGGGGGGGGGAGGCGCGAGTACACCTCCTGGAAACACGGAAGCGGGTTCGTCTCATCTTCGGTTTCGTCTGTTGCCTGACGAAGACTATGTGCGCGCGCATTGTACCGTGTGAAAGTCGGACACCGACTTCGCTTTTAACGCGACAGCGTTAAGGACCCCGTGTCGCCTGAAAATCCGGTGTCGGCAGTCGGCGTGCGGTGTCCGTGGCTGAGAAAATGATCCCGAACCACCCCGACCAGACAGGCCCTCCGCGTGGCGCAGAGGCGTTAGTGAACTAATTGAATTTTTCAAAGTGAAATCCGTCTGAAAAATCGTAACGATAGCGTAGGATTGTAATTTGAATGCAAGAGAAAGCACAATTCTGTTACGAGGAAACTCGAACACAAATCCCTTATCCAGCGTTTCTACGCTGGAAATGGCGCTCGCCTCATCGGAAGCGTAAAATGGCAGCGTCGCGCAGTGGCTAAGGTGGAGAATAAAGAAAGCTGCAGTTGGGGGCCGGGAAGCCAGACAAGCATCCAGTCACCTTTGAATGCTATCGCGTTCCACTCTTAAAGGTGAAGCTTAAGCGTCCTCCGATTTTTTTTTTATTTTTTTTTGCTTGGGGATTACAGGCGGCTATGTAGATCAGCTAAGCTGTCAGCGGCCATCTTAAGCATCGTTCCAATGCTGCTGAAGCCGGCAATATAGTTTTGTGAAGGCAGCATCGAAGTCACAAACTTAGCGGGCTACTTCGCTGTCCGAACATTATACACCTGCTGAGCAGAACGCTTAGAAACTCGACGTGAGAGTCGCCTGCGCTCAAGATAACGCGGTCGCGCTTTCTTATGCGTTTAATGTAAACTAACGTTGTGTTTTGTGAAGGTTCCCACTCGCAAAATGTTCAAATGCAGCTATAATACGTGCTTTTATTACCTTGTCCACGCGAGCTGGCGTCAAATCACGGAGACGAGTTCCAGATGCGTTCCATTATTGGTAAGCTGACCGCACCTAATTGTTTTTGTAACAAATGTAATCGAATTTACATTACAGGGACTCGCAGTTATCATTCTAACAGTCAACTTAGACTGAGTTCAATGCTAGCCAGCATTGGAACAACCCCTTAGTACGCTACCAAGGTAAACGCGGTTCGATCTCGGCAACCTGAAGAGCTGTCGAATACCGTTACGCCTTTTCTTACGCCTCTTATACATCACTAGTAGCTCCTCAACTCAGAGGCCTTGGAAATTGGCATCTCTAGGGGCGCAACGCATTCGATCGCTGATGGCGTTCAGCATGAGAGTAGTTGTAGTTTTGACGGGGGTTACTTGATATTTGAGATGCCCCACTTTGAGTGGCGAACACAATAGACGGAAGTTTTGTTTTCTCCCGGTATTTGGGTTTGTCTGTGAAAGCTCAGACAAGTTGGAGCCTCCTACCTGTTGTTTGCTGTCATTTTTTTTAATGTCTTTCTTTTTTTTTTTTTTGAGGGGGGGGGGAGGGAAAGAACGCGCTGTATTCGCATGTTCGCCGTCCAGTCTTGCTGTAAAATGGCATAATGTATTCTCACATTTCCATAAGAAGAAAGCTGACAATAATACGAAAGAGAAAACGCTGGTGTTGTGATTTGTCGAAACGCGTTTAGCTGGCTCTACTGAACTGTACAGTTTGGCAGAAACCAACGGAACGCATGGGGAAAACAGTGTTACGAGAAAGAAATGGTCTCTCAAATGACACAGCCTGCAAGGTCTGCACCAGCTACTTCAGAAGGACAGGATGAAGGCAACTTTGACACTGACAGCTGTGAACCGTGGCACGAAATTCAATGTTTTCCTAGTAGACGTGGTCAAACATAGGAAAACAATTGGACTTCCCTCTGTGTAAATTTAACTGCTCAGTGTGACTTCCCATGGAGCGCTCACGCAAAAAGAGGGGTGAGGGAGGAATTACGAACATGGGTTGAGATATACAGGGTGTTTCATTTTAGCTGCATCAAATTTTTAAAAATTACCTGTGGCAGATAGCGCAATTATAATCCTTGATCTAAACTACTTCGATGAGGCGGCCATTACTTCCACGAGAAATCGAAACGCCTAATTGAATAATCAACATAATTATGCTAATTAATTTTCTAATGAATTATTTGACGGCACATCTTTCAATCTACGAATTATAGCCGCCGAGTTCGCAAGGCGTAACCACTTGGAACGAATTCTCAGGACTGAACCAGCTTCGAGATATTAATTTTCAGAGTGTCCGACGAAATGCATGGGCGTTCCAGTTAACTTTTTGCGGAAAACACTGTGATATGCATTGAAGCACAAAGTTAACTGGAACGCCCATGCATTTCGTCGAACGTGTGTGTGTGTGTGTGTGTGTGTGTGTGTGTGTGTGTGTGTGTGTGTGTGTGTGTGTGTGTGTGTGTGTGTACTTAGCACGTTGTGTATGCTGAAGGCATGAAGAGGACTCCTCCACGTCTTTATTCGTTACAGCAGCGTGGGTCTAACTGAAAAACGCGGGCACGCCTTGCAGCCATCTTCCTTAACGCAGATTGCTATGAATCGTTTTATAGGTTCGAAAAAGTAACGTACTTTCTCGAAAGCACTCACCCTTAACGGCCGGCGCCGCGCCAGCAGCGTGGAAAGTAGATTATAAACACCGATAGGACCGCGCTTACGAAAGCAGGCATCGATTGGTCCGTCAGGCGACGACGTCCTGCGTGCTGGCGCTATATAACATCGAACATTGGCGGCCCCTCGCGGTCACCGAAGCGTGAAGTGTGCGCGCGTGAAGCGCAAAATAGCAATAATTTCGCACCTCGGTTTAACTCTCGCCCATTTCTAACAATCTGTGGAGATTCGTAGGCCCACGCACCCCCACCCTCTATCTCATTTTCACGCTTCTAGGTCCTTCGCAGCGCGTTTTTTTCTGTTTCATTACCGTTGACAAGGCAGCTCTCGCGTCGAATGGATCGGAATCTCGACAGAAATGCGTTCCGCTTCACCTCCTTCCGAAAGCACGGGCGGACATCTCCCGAGCACGGCCCCGATGGACGTTTTGGCCGTATACCTATGCGGCAACGCGTTTGAGGGCATTTGCGTGCATGCGTGCGCGAGCGGCGCGCGAAGTTTTGCGCGCGCGTCCATTGGTGGGCCTTCCGACCGGCGCTCTGTATTTTTTTGCGAAAGAAAAACAAAAGAAAAATCACACAGCGGACGCTGTTCCGTCGCAGCGCGTGCTGTACGGTGCCGCCTGTGACGTAATACTTCGTGCTCATTCCTGAGCAAATTGCCCCCGCCAGGGGCCGCTCCTTGTACTTTCTTCGTTTCACTTCCCCGCCGGGGCGTCTTTTTTGAAGTGTGACGATCGAGGCAGTTGCGTGCAGCGCGCTGAACGCTGCGGCCGCGGTCTCTCGCGATTAGAAGCGGATGCCAGGGGTTCGAAGCTGTGTACCACAACGCACTGCCATGATTTATGCGCCCTCCGCTGCGTCCTGCTCAACTACGCCGTCTCGATTGGCGCCCCGGAGGCGCGGCTTTCAGGGACGCCATGAACCCGCGCAGATCGCGAGCCCCACGCGACGTGCATTAATCGTGGCGACATGCTCGTCGGTAATTATGCTAGCAGTGACACGCTTATGGTGACGTAGGTCCGCTGATATGGTTAGTGTGTCGCATTTATTCGAGATGCCGTGGCATTTCCTCCTCTGTATATGCATAAGAAAAAAAGAAGCAACGTTACATTTACAGGTAATCATAAAATACGATTTTCATTCCGCTGGATGGATTGGGGCCACCGTCTTGAAGTCACCGTGCCGTAAAAGTGAATAATCAGAATTGTATTGTCTGCGTTGCGAGCAGTGCATTCCCGGTCCTCCAAAAGTTGTTTCTTCGCGCTTTGTGGTGGATGAGGCGTTGGCCTGACGACGACTGGACGATGACGATGTCGTCAACGGCGTAACTGAAAGGTCGGACTGACAAAGCAAATCCAATTTTGAGTTATTTGTAGTCGCTGTTACAGTAGAATTGTAATCTTTTTTTTTTTTTTTTTTGCGCGCGTATGGCCATTTTACCAGCAGAAACAGCTTCTTACTGGATTACGTCTCGTTGTTTCTTAAAACTTGGCAGCTTATGTGACAAGTCTAAATTACCTCTTTTGTGTAAATACTGACGACGCGCCGCTTTTCTTTTTACGAAAATTCAATACAGTTATTCGAAAATACATAAATGTTGGAGGAGGCGACACTCTCAAGCTGAAATGCTGCTCTTGTTACGTGTGTCTGCAGCCGGGTCCTTTCTCGTGCCTCAGCTGCTTTTTCACGCCTTTTGTGGGGCTTTCTCTCCCCCTCTCTCTTGGTATTTTTATATCCAGAGTGGCATAACGCATCGCAGGAGAACTACAAAAAGATGAACAAGAACTGTACTTGCAGATCGACAATTCAAGATAAAGTTGTACGCTATGCTTCTGTCTACAGACGAAAAACAGCACCAGGTGCAACCTCGTAACAGCTCTCACACAATGGAAGGTGCAATTAAAGTAAGAAGAGTATGAAATGCACTCTCAAGAATCTATAAATCGTCTGGGGCTCACTCCTACTCTGTCCCCTCACCACCCTACCCAGGTGTTGTGTAGCAAACTGGACAAGTTATCCCTTCTCTCTTATCCCGACTCTTCCCTTCTCCCTTTCTCTCTCTCTCTCTTTGTCTCTCTTGGTTAGGCTCGTTTTGGCCTCCGTTTTCTTGACTCGGACAGCACCCTAACACAAGGCACGTTAATAGTGCCTTCGCAGGAGCAGTAGATAACCACTTCAAGCACACCATAAAGTCAATTGCACGCCCCATGGGGGGTTGCGCTTGAAGAGTAAAATTTACTAGAGTGCGTGCCAAGGTTGGAGATGGAGCTGGGCGGAGTACGCTTGGCGACAGCAAATGTGACAGCTCGCGCCCGAGGTTCGCGAGAGAGGCGGTACGCGTTACGCTCGGCCAAACACGATTCCGCGCCGTATCGCGACCCCGATCTTAACTATAAGTGCGCCGGGATTTGGCGATGGCTTAGCCGGATCAACTCCTGGTCACGATGGCGTCGTATTGGAAATTACTCGCCGGCACTGTAAACAGCCTAAGAGGATCAGCTGGGGCCGTACTTTAGTCTCACGAAGGCTTGCTATATGAGCGATGGTGAGAACTTCTGCGTCGTTCTCTATAAGGAGCGCAGTTGTTGTGGTCGTTGCCCGTTCGTAACGTTATTCCGAAGCTATTCCGAAGCTGCAGTGAGTTGCACGAACATTCCGACTACTAATTACGTTCAGCGTAACTACCTGTGGAACATACGTGTTCTACGAAAACGGTATTACCACCGATAGGCAAAGCATTGAACGATGAATCAATAGTGTACACGATATAGCTGCATTATAGAAGAGGCTTCGAGTAGCACTGAGAACGCCGTGCAGACACCATTATACTAATTATTGCGTGGTGCTGAATACTGTTGTTTCATTGCCTATTAACTTTGAGATTGGATATCATAGCTTTTAATTCTTAATATATCTGGTACAGATGTTTCGTCTTATCGAGGAGCACAATTTCGGCCGCTCGGGTTAGGGGTGGTATTATCGAGCGATCACTTTCAGGGATACGACCACTTTCACTAGATTTCGCGTGACCAGGCCCCGGATGTGTCGTTGCACACAACCAGCATTACTCCTGAAACTCTGGCCAGCTCGCACTGTGCCACGAACGCTATCGGTGGTATACTCCGACGCGTCCGGTGCCGAGTCACGCGAAATCTCGCAAAAATGATTGTATCCTCGAAAGTTATCGCTCGAGAATACCGCCCCTATCTATACCGTGCGCAGCAACCGATTTTATCTGCGTGAACGCATTATGAAACGTGACTCGTCAACATGAGGCCTATTGGCAACTGGAGAGACCGGAATTTCGCAGCAAACCTGTTACGCTCTGGGTGGTCGGCATTTTTAGTGCCCTGTCCGTGAACGGAAATTATCGTCAGCAATGGTTCATACCCCCCTAAGCAAGCTAAAATGCAACGGCTCCACCCCTCTTGTGATGCTGAGGCTGCAAGCGCTCAGCAAAGTGAAGCGAACAGTACATACATTCATTAGAATCACGCATACAACGTACAGAACAGCGTACGTTTAACGAAGAACAAGCTCAAAACAAGCATCAATCATCATTAACAATGGCTCATACCCGCGTAAGGAATGACTCATACCCGCGTATGCAAGCAAACAATGCAATGGTTCATAGCCGCCCCGCCCCGTAAGGCTGAGGCTACAAGCGCTCAGCAAAGTGAAGCGAACATCGCATACATTCATTGAGATCACCCATTGTTGTGCCATAGTACGTGCCAACCCTATCATCGAGGCGACAGGAACTCCGATTTATCCGCGTCGAATGGATTCGTCGCGGGTAATTGCAAGCAGCACCGGCCATCATCGCCACCCGTCCCTCTGGGTCCTGTCTACGAGTCGCCAAGGGGACGCGACGACACAATACGACGCGGGGGCGTCAGCAACCGCCCCGTCTGGGTCCTGTTGACGAGTCGCCAAGGGGACGCGACGACACAATATGACGCGGGTGACGTCAGAAACCGTCCCGTCTGGGTCCTGTCGACGAGGAGTCGCCGCCAAGGGGATTTAAGGAAGAACCGGCCTTTTGTTAAGCCAGAGAGTCGCCACCGGCCGCCCCGTCGGTCTGGTGCGCTCTTACTGCTTTGACCTGCTATCGCCAGCTAATGGCAGCTATTACCAGCTATTACCTGCTATATCTGTACATATTTGTACATATTGTATAAAGTTTTCGTCTCGTCTTCGTCGGCTCCAAGACTCCGTCTCTCGTCCTGGACCCCGAGTCACAATACCATACAACACACAGAACAGCATATGTTTCAACAAAGAACAAGTTCAAAACAAGCATCCGAACCATCAATAAGGCATTGCATACCCCCTCAGCAGTTGTAGTGGTGGTTTTGCAGCAGCTTCGCTGGAGATCCATTTTCGCAGTGCTGGGATGGCGAGTCTTTTTTGAGCGAATCATGAAGCTTCATTGGGAGACCGCGACAGACGGACGCGTCGTGACCTCTAAAAGGGGGCCCTCGGGAAAGCGAAGCCTAACGTCTCGTCACAATAACTGCAGCCTTAATCAAGACGTGACCGCCGCACCAAAATCGCTACGTCTGCGTGGCCCTATCTAGAATAGCCGTGTTACCGTAAGACAGGGCGACAAGTAGACCTTCAGGATATACATCCCTCTTATCCCGTCAGCCAGACTGTTCGAAGGATGCCGGCGTGTATGTTATGCTATGCCTCTTGTGTGCCCCGCGTATACAGTTTGGCGCGCTTTCGGCCCAGCCTTTGTGTGAACGCTGCGGTGACACGGACACAATGGGTGGTTTGAACGGAACAGAATTAGATCGTAAACGATGTCGTGTGGCAGAGACGAACGACGCTGCCTAACGCCCTTGCCAATCACTCGCGGAGCGGGTGTCAAGGCTCTCGTCGATGTGAACTTGAACGCCGCGGGTAGCGGAGGGCCGTGAACGGAGAGATGGAGAGCGAGTCGATGCAGGGTCTCGTTCAGCATGCCTTCCGAGTGTAGCGCATACAGACTACACCGTGCCGGGTGAGGGAACTGTCCCACGAAAGAGATCACTTTATTTGACAACGTCGGGACGCTGTCTTACAGGAAACGAGTAACGCAGAACTGCCATTGATACAGTCCGGTGAATGAGGCTGGCGACTTCTGCATTCCGGGACTCGTGGTGTGACTTGTGAAGGGACTTGAGAGTAATGTGTAGTGACTTGTGAAGCTGATTTGGTGACGAAATACGAGGGGAAATGAGATTTGGTTGCGTGTCGATGCTCCCACCCCCAATTTTCATTGATCGTTTTATTTCTGCACAGCTTTAGCCTACCAGAGTCTCTACGCCATGAGCCGTGCTCAGTGCAAATGCTGTTGCAGTCTTGCACTCGAGTGAAACAGCATGCATTGCAGTGACGCTGGATGAACGCCTTGTACACAGCTGGCAGAAATATTATCTCGATATAAGATCGCTGAGTTTCCCATTCTGAAGCATCAGAATCAGAAGCGTTTATTGGGTGAAGTTTGGTTAGGTTAGGTTAACTTTAACGGAAGTGAAATCACATTGCATCCATCTCTAATCGCGAAACATTCCGTGATAACTTGAATTCGTTGCGTATTAATATTGTATAAAGATGTACTTTGCTTTTTGTAATATTTGCATTGTTGCCTTTTTTTTGTCTGTATCTTTATTTTTTATTTTTTGACTTGTAATTACTCTTGCCCCCCTTACTCAATGCCATTCAATGGGCCTGTAAGGTATTTTGAATAAATAAATAAATAAATAAATAAATAAATAAATAATAAATAAATAAATAAATAAATAATAAATAAATAAATAAATAAATAAATAAATAAATAAATAAATAAATAAATCGTAGAGCGTCCGCCTCGTATGGGACAGGTACTAGGTTTGAATCCTGGTGCCGCCGGAAACCCATCGGTATTCTCTATAAGGGTAGAGATGTATCGTGACCTGGTGCTCAGTTGTTTATTTTGGTTCTCACCTCGAAAGGGGCCCCAATGGAGATTTGCGAGGTTCTCTGGGCGCCCCTTGGCCCCACCACAGCTTTGGCGAAATAGTCGAGCATCCGACACTGCTGTGGGATTCAGACGAGTAGCTCCCGCCGGGTACTTCCCGGTGAAATATATAGCTACAAGCGCGCTCCCGGCCAGGTGCTCGGCTACTACGGTAGTTTCAGAGGCTTGGAAGCACAACTACCTTTGTGGAAGTTGGCGGCATGGGGCTACCAGACTCCCCTTTCTTTTAGACAATTTAGTCCTTTATTCGGACGTCGTCATGACAATGAGCGCTGGAAAACATAACGAATCGACATAAAATACAGCACATGCATTGCGTGGTCAAGGCTTTTAGGGACTTCCTATGAAACATGTTGCAGATTATATTCTATAACATGCATCTCCTATCAGAGGTTATAGAATATTTTCTAAAACAGGCATTGAAACGGTACGAAAAAAGTAAGAAAACTATAAACGATGAACAAGACTGCAAAATGCAAATGTCAAAATGGGTCACTATGTACAAGAACACAATATGTGGGATCTGTGCGATATCTAGCCTTTGCGAGTTAAAACGTTTAATCAAACCTTTTTTTATTTTTTTACTTACTATCGACCAAAAAAGTGTACGGACCAAGGGATCTGACAGAAAGCTGAATATCTCCGCAGCCTCGAAACGCAGCCTGGTATTCCCATTTCCAGCCTCTACTGGTATTATGCGAACAACATTGTGATGTACGGCTTTACTGGTTACTTTTAAAGGCTGCTCGGATATTTAGCGTTTTCTGAGATCCCGTGGCCCGTAAACTTTTTTTGGTCGATAGTACGTATCAGCATCCGCTTACGCACACCTCTTATTGCACTAGCTCTGGGCTCAGCTATACGGTCCCGAGTGCATCGCCGGCGCGGCCACGCTTTCATCGGTATAACGCTATCGCATTAAAACGTCGCACGCGCCAGACAGAAGGAACGGTGCTCGTCAACCATGTCGGAGCGCACCCGATAACGTGAAACCCGCCAGTCATCGCTTGAAATCCGGGCCACCTAAGTGTGCGGGGAAGTTCCATTGGTTGCATCTAAAACGCGTGATAAGCGCATTGCTGTCCCCAGAGCGGCGTTGAGAGAAGGCATACGAGTCGCGCTTCGCCGCTGTTGCTGAGTGTGTGTGCTCCTCTAACGAACGTGGAAATGGCGGGACACGTGCGGTTGAGTTGTCTCATCAAGCGGGTCGCCCTTACGCTGTACTCCCTTACGCCCTCACTCCCTGATGCGCGCCCACTGCATGTGGCCATGCGTGTACGAAGAGCTGCGTCCATGCCCTTGCCCCTTCGAGAGAACCTGCATGCTGCCTCGTCAGGCCAGAAGTTTGACTTTTTAAGTCTCAAGGTGAGCGCTAGAGTTTCTCTTCCCGAAACCGTAGCACGTGCAACTGAACTGCGCTGCTGTTCCCGGTTGATCTTGCAGTGATGGTTGAGCATGGTTTGGTATACGGAGTTCGCGGGGCGCAGCAAAATGATGCGCAGCCTCCGCCCAAAATTTAATAATATCGCGCGACGCTGCGCTGCGCTTTCTCAAACTGCACGGCACGTTGTGAATGCGGGTTCAAGTGCTGTCCGCTTGAAGTGTTTTAGGCCCCCGTTGGCTCTGGTGACGTCAACGCTTTCGGACCTAGTGTGGCCTTTGTCACTCTCTTGTACGTCGAAAATTTAAATAGGTTTCACGACTTTCCTTGACTCTTTTGTACATGGTTAGAGCGCGCCCGTGATGGGACGCAAAACGCACTTGCCCTCCTGAAGCTGGAGGTATCCGCGCTTTCTTTTTTGGCTATTGCAGCTCATATACTCTGTGTCCCAGCTTACGTTATCCAAGTTGTTAAATGATTAAAAAAAGATAAAAACAAAACGGTACATGCTACAATTATAAAACCTAGGCTGTTCAGTCATCGGTTGTCTGACGACCAAACAACCTAGGTCTTACGGTTGTATCTTGCACCGTGCTTTTGCTTCTTTCTTGTTGTTGTTGTTGACCAGCTTCGCTAACGTTAGCTGGAACACCCTACGTTCTATAACGGGCAGCAGTAGCCCTAAATCCAATCGACACCCTATTACCCGAAACGAATTGCGGCGTGACCTCGAACCTCGACCATGCCGTGTATCTCTGCTTAATTGATCAGTCCTCTCACTACTTGTTTCTGTTTCACCACAGCAGACATCAGTCCTCCGTGTGTGTATATGCAGGGTGTCCCAGTTATCTTGGACCAAGATTTAAAAGACCAAGAGCTCTAGAGAAATCGTACCGACTGCATAGTAGCGACAGTCGTGCGTACTTACAGCCAGTGTTTTTTTTCATCACGAAGTATTAATTGTTTTTAATTAGTAAACTTTTTCATTATTGCTTGAATCACAAACATGCAAATTACAAAGTTGTAGGGCACCTAGAAAAACCTCCGAATCAAGCATTTATTTCGTACTGAAGTGTGCCTGGTTGTTTTTCTCTCAGAAAAAGCAAAAGGGCCCGCGAAATACGCGAAATATGAAATAGATGCGCGCTCGATCGCGCGCCGCTACTCAAGCGCCTCCAAGCAACCTTTGAAAGATACACGGATGCATTCGTTTATCGCCGCATCGTACAAGGCTTCGTCATGTAGGATGGCTCGAGAGGTATCGCGACCCTAACTAGCGTGGTGCGATAAGCGTCAGATCTGCGCCGTCACGGTTTCCCGACTGTCGCTACTATGCAGTCGGTACGATTTCTCTAGAGCTCTCGGTCTTCTTAAAATCTTACAATATACACACGTCAAATGTAATCACATTTAACTTATAGCCTCTATCGTCGCGTCGCGCTGTATAACGTTCATCTCGCGCACTCTGGTACCTGAACGGTCAGCGGATAATTCAACGTGACAACTCGGGCCAACCGTTTCTTTACCCCCATTAGCCTAATTTTCTTTCACTGAACCGCGGACGCTTGCGACCACGAGTGGGACGACGCGCTGCCCGCCGGAATAGGCTGGGTCGTGTGGCTGAGGCGTCGTCGTCTTCACCACCACCGCAGCAGCGCGGCATCTCGCTATACAGCCAAGGCTCTCGACATGACGAGCAGGCCGAGGCATCTATTACGGCTCTGACCCGCGAGGTAATTAACGTAAACCCGGCAATTCCTGCTCAAAGCGGTCGCCCCGGGCGACGCTGGCAGGGAAGACCAGAGGCGGCGAAGGGGGTTTGGCTTTCGCGGCGCATGCCATTCTTCTTTTGCTGTTATGGGTTGTTTCTTATTTTTGAACCCGCTGCACGCGCGTTTGTTTCGCCGCCTATCCTTCGCGGTTGCGTCGTTCTTACGTTGCCAACGCGCTTTGTTCACAGGCCGCGACGGGTCGGCTCGAAGGCGTAAGGAAATGCCGCTAAAGGCACGTCACTTTATACCTCGTAGACGCTGACAGCTTCTCATTCTCGTCCTTCGCATCCAGCCTCGCGGTGACGTCCGCATCATTTTCTTTTGCTTGTATCGTTTCGCTTGTCGGCTGTGCATGGGTATGTATCTGCTTCCGCTTCGCTACAGGAGGCTTCGCGTTCTGATCTGTTGCTTCGCTTTGGATATTTTGGCGTAGCACGGCGCTTTCTCTTTCGTTAATAGCCGAAGCGAGCAATTCCACCGTCTAGTGACGGGTTCGATCAGCCCGCGTACACTTTGAGCACACGCGCAAGAACAGAACATTTCTTGTACCGAGTCGATACACGTGTCTCGACAAGCTCCTGCGGTAAGCCTGCGGATGGCCGCCGAAGCTGAAGAGTTTCCAGAACTGCCGTACTCTGTGTGTATCGGTAGAGGGGGGTCTCTGAACGCTTCCGCGGCTAAATGGCTGAGGGTCAACTCTGACGTGCTCTTTATTGCAATTTTGCCTCACTTTCTCGGCTATAGCTTGGGCGCACGCAGGTTGGGCTTAAATATGCGGAACGCGAGCTGGGCAGCCTTCGCCGTGGATGCTCGCCGCTGCTCAAGCGCGGCACGTTTAATGGGCCCCCGCGGCGTATGTAAGCAACGTGTCAGAGCCGTCGGTTAAACGGCGGCTGACTCTTTTGAGCACTCGCCGGCGGTCGTCCGTGCGTTTTGGGTTGTTGCGCGGCTGGCATTTTTGATTCAGAACTTACTGTAGGGTCAGGTAGAAAGAATTGAAAGCGAAGCGAAAGCCCTCGGCAGTCACTGAATTTGTTAGTGATGGTTTAAAATACGATGTAATTGTTCGCAGTGGTACTGTTTGCACAAGCTGCGTAACTGGAGCGTTCCGACAATAGTTCCATAGAGAGGAGTGGTCAGTCATTATCAGCCATTGTACAAACCGGCCTATTGCTTCCAAGCAAAGGAACTCTGAGGCGAAAGCTTGCGGAAGTTGGTTATGCGTCTTCAAACATAAGGCGCGATCTTCTATAGCGGCACAGACGGTATATAGAATAATGTACTTAAAGCAACGTAGTTTGATTCCTTCTAGTCAAGCTGTACTATAGGCGTCAAATGAAACGCGAACAGCGGAGCGCGTTGCTGAAGCATAACTGAAGTGCTCGTCGTCCTGTCATCGCCATTGGCTTGGCAACACTGCGCCATTATGATCCCCCTTTACTGCGATAGTTTCGTTTTTTGTTCTGGTTCTCTGTTATTTGAAAGCGAGAAAAGAAAAATCGAAGACACCAAAAGCTAACATGTCGCACTATCGGGCTAGTATTATCGTGCAGTGTGGCGAAACCGTATCTGCTATCAGTGTCAAATGAAACGCGAACAGCGGTGCGTGCGCTGCAGTGTGCGGCGTCATCATTGCTGCACCGTTATCTTATCTCGCTGTCAACTAAAAGAACCAGAACGGGAACGAAAATGTCGCAGTATAGGGGGAGCACCATCGCGCACTGCGGTCAAACCGGATGTGCACGCCTGTCAGTGGTGATGACTGTACGGCGCGGCGCGCACTTTATCTTCAGTTATGCTTCGCGTTTCATTTGACACCGATAGCACATATTTGCGTACGCAACTGACTTTGCCATCTTTGTCCAGCGGGGACAAGGCAAAAAACAAGGAAGCTTTAGCTTCTGGTGAATTGAGGCCTCTCCATTTACCTTCAATGCATTAAGTACTGTTGCGCATGACCACTTTATCAAAAATATAATGTTCGAAACGTGCGCTACATCTTATAAATAAATAAATAAATAAATAAATAAATAAATAAATAAATAAATAAATAAATAAATAAATAAATAAATAAATAAATAAATAAATAATTGAAGCCAATATTGCACTTGTACGTTTGCTTTCAGCCGGAAACTTAATTGTTTCAATAACTTATCCCAACACGTCCGACTACAGAAGTCAACATTTAATTACTCTGCATTATACTGCGCAACACATAACGCACAAACATAGCACCTTGACTCTCTTCTGCTTGATTCTGCAGCGCTTCGGAATAAAATATATGTATGCAACTTCGAAGCACTTTTTGACAGTTCGTCATTATGCGCGACTTAAGCGGTACTCTGCCTAGTACACAGACCACATCTCGCTCTGCTCAAGAGAGTAGTTGATCTCTCTATACGCTATGGAACAAGCTCCGAGTAGACGACAGACACGGCCGCTGAGATCGTGCAAGAGGACGACTTGCTCATTGTTGTTCCTCCGACGCAAACGAACAGGAAGTAGCTTTTCGTGAGTGCCTCAATAGTAGTAGTAGTAAGTAGTAGTAAGTAGCGTTATTGCACAACAAGCCGTAATTGGTCTTGCAAGTTCGAGCTGGACAGTGCTTCTTTCCTCTGGTCTAGGGTAGCATTAGGAATACGATGCATTGCGTGATGCTTGGAAGAAACTGCTCTTTCGGAGAGTTGTAAACGACTCTGGCATTTGAACTCGTAGTAAACGAAACCTGTTGAAAACCAGCGAAAGTCACCTGGAATGCATTTGCTCCCCGCAAGTTGGCACCTTGTAAATATGATCCGCTCACGAAATGACACATTAAATTAAAAAAAAAAAAATTGGCAATCCTGTGGCGAAATGTTGCTGAGTTCGGGGTAGCTGTGGCCGTTGGAGTCTGAGAAGCTGGAATCTTCCACGGCTTCGAGCTCGCGAAGCACGTCCAGCACAACGCGCTCTTGACATCCTCGTTGGGAAACTCCTTTGCGAGAAGTTCGTGGCATCGTTCAGGTGCTGGTGTGACGTCCGTCCTAAACCACGGTCTATCGCAAACGTTGCAAGCACTTCCCAACGGATTGTCTGCAAACGTTTTAACGAATTGCTTCGTTGCCGCTGCGTGCTTGGCGTTCCTGACTTCGCACAGTTCCCGCTGCTGTTGTCGCCGCTGTTCCGCTTAACGCTGCCTGCGTTGCCACCTCGCTCGCTGCGTCGCTGTGTTCAGTACGACCTACCGTATGTGCTACCCACATTACCGCGTAGGCGTCGAAAATGTCGCGGTCGGTTTTGATAGCATACAGCGATTGAAGTGCAAGTGTTGCTGCGGTTACTTCTCAGATTCCGGTTAACCCGCACGTGAGAGATGATAAAGAACGTGGCCTACTTTTACTGTATTCAAATTGAGAGTGAGAGAGATGAATGAGAGGAGAAAGAGAGGGAGGTTAACCGGTAGATATCCAGTTTGCTACCCCGCACTGGGGAAGGGAAAAGGGGAGACAGAAAGATGAAGAAAGTGCACACACATAGAGAAGGAGATGAAAAAAAAAAAGAAACAAAGAAAGAAAGACTAACACACACAAAGGAACACAGGAGTATCACAGTCGTTCAAGCAGGTGGCGTATTCAAATTAAGAAATACCCTGGGCTTACGCCCTGTTTCAGTATATTCGTTGAGAAGAAGGCTTCATCTCGATCGCTGTCGCGTTTGCCCGGAGGCCCGTTGTAACCGATCTGCCGTGCTGATGGAAATTGACATGGGAACATTTTTAACAGCGGAGTTGTTTAAGCCGACCGTTAGTCCGTGCAGAGCGAGCAGAAAATGGGGGCCGATCCTGGCGGGGGTGCAGAAAGGGTCCAAGCGCAATGGCACATACCCCTGTGAACTAGCGAAGGTGTTTAAGCTCGAGGATGGTATGACTTGGTAGTGCTTAGCCTAGCCCAAATACGTGTCCAATACCTTACGATAGCCAATCAATAGCTGATCGATTATCGATCAATAATTAATAAACTCCGGAAAATGCTTGGGATGACTCGGTAGTGCTAGGTGCCAATCAGCTTCGCTGTTTCTTTAGCCTTGCGCCGCTAGTGCAAGGTGCGCTATTTTTTTTTTAAATTTTTGATTGACATTTTCTCGACGCTCACGTCCCTCCGCAGGTATGGCGTGGTTTCAAAAGCGCGCCAGGCATGAAATACGATGGGAAAGCGAGCTTTTTCGTAATTCCTAAAGTATTTTCTTGCGGCTACCTCTTCTACGAGCCGCTGGTCCCTGCACACCGGTAGTCTGGGCGCTACTGCTGCTGTGGCTACGCAGAGCAGCCACGCAAGCATCACTTCAGTGCGGGTGCGTACTTGTTCTATACGCTTCTCCATTCACGGCGCGTTAGCGGTATCGATCTCTCTCTCTCTCTCTCTCTCTCTCTCGGCATCTCGTCAAAGGGGGGTGTAGACGCGATGTTCGCGGCTATATACTTTGCTCGGCGACGTTGACCGCTTTCACCGGGGTGCACTCCGGTGCATTGTCTCTCAAGCGTATACGCGGGGGTTGATCTGGCCGTCCGTCGGTCGGTCGCTCGGTCAGTCGGTTCTACCGGCTGCCAGGTCGGCCCCGAACGTCGGCGACGATCGCCCGATTCGGGACGCACCGCTGCCCACCGTTCGGCTCTGCTCGTAGCGCCACACCACCGTCTCTCGTCGTGTATACGTAAAACGCCATGGGCGTCGATTGAGCGATGGCAGCCCAATGAAGGCAAGAAGACCACAGGCAGGGAACGACCTTGGCTTGCCAATCTTCCGGCAAGGCTTCTTCTCCCTCGCGCTGGCGCCGAGTCGATGGTTCCGCGCGAGAGAGAGCCGAGCTGTCACTGCCGCAGTTCCGGGGCCCGGGCGGTGATTCATTCCCGAACCCATTGCTTTTGCGCGCGAAGATGACGAGGGTTCAGCCGTGCGACTGGGGCTTTCTGGCGAGCGACGAACAGGAAGAGTTCGAGCGGGGCTGCCATGTACTGAGCCGGCGGTTTCGTTGCCGCTTCGTGGGCAATCGGCGACGATGAATCACCGCGATGCGCTTCGCTCCTGGCCGGCGTCGGTAGTCGTGTTCTACTTGTCATTCCTGTTTCTTCCTTTGGTCGAGTGTTTCGCGAACCTTGGCAGGGCTCCTTTCTCGCGGTATGCTGTCTTAGTTATTTCTTGTCCATTCGGCCAAGTCGTGTGCGTCCTTGTGTTTATGTAAAGACATTTCTTCCCCCTTTCGCGCCTTGCGCGTGGACGCTCCCTTTCTTTGTGGGCTTCCTGATAGAAATTCGTATCTCAGAAGAAGGGGATATGCAAATGTTGCAGTGTATACATTTAGAAGCGTTACCTCTTGAGAAAGGTGACGTCTTGTTCGGCTCACGAGGGGAAGGATCACTGAGAGTGGCTGCGCAGAAAAGAAAGGGTTTGGTGGCGTGGCGCGGGTCGCTGCATGGATGAGTCCGGCCTTGGAGGGGAAGCTCGCTTTTTTGCACTTGTCGTGGGCTGAGAGCGCTCCGGGGTGCGTCGCTTGTCCGAGCTGACCTCGATGTGTGAAAGCGCGCGCCGTAAATGCTTTTGACGAAGATGTATGCGCGGACGATTGTGGATGTCTCGGAGGCTCTTCGTTGCAAGACCGCGGTCTTACAGATCGCAAGCCGCGCCGCTTGGGCGGCTTTCAGGGGTTAACTGCTACGCAGACAAAAGCTTAAGGGCATCTAGCTCTCCGTATGTGAAATCCTGGAAGGTTAATTCTTGCCTTCTGCTGCTTGTTTCGCTCGCGTGTGATCGTTATTAACCATTTTTACAAGTGAACGTTTCGGCAAAGAATTGCGGAAGGTGTCCTTTTGAACTGATAGTGAGTTTAACCGCATCGCGGCTTCAGTTTTGCAACTGTGGCGCATGCTATTGGAAGTTCAGATGAATTCCTAATTTCTAATCATTAGGCATTCGTCTGTGCAACAGCTGCGGTATGATGTGCAGGATTGCATTGGCAACGCATTGGGTGTAGATACACGGTCACGTATCTTGTGGGCATGCAGTAAAATCTGTATAACTCACGTTAGGAGTAACTCACATGCACAGAAGTGGGCACATGCTGTGGAACTAATATTTAGATCATCTAGTATATTACTGCTCAAAGCTATTTATGACGTCGGGGACCGACCAAGTTCGAGCGCAACGCTAGTAATGTTGGTGTATTTTTGTTTCTGTGTTACAAGAACTTAAATGCTGTGAAAACGCAAATGCTTCCGGGTAGCCGGCTACCGCCGGAAGAGTGAAGAACTACATTCCTAAATGCGTTTCTATCACATCATTTTAAATAAAATACGCGTGACAGCAACGCATAACTGATAAAATAATTGCTCGTTCGCTGGCGTACCACGTAATACGGTGCTTCAATGTGACAGGACTAATCGATTGGGAATGCGCTAGTAACACAACAAGCAAGGGACTTCGGCGAAGTCATCATCGGGTTTCCGTTCCTCTTGACCAGACGTATCGCTCCGTCGAGTCTCTCCGTAATGAAGCTTCCTGGCGGAACCAGTAGTCGGGGTCATCTACACGTCGCTTCGCGGTACAACAACGTCATCGTCATTCCTTTCAAGGCTGCAGCTACACAGTAGTCGTGTTCTTCTCCGTCGGCGACGCGCTGTGTCAGCCGGGGCGGCGGTCGGTGCCCTGATTGCCCCCCTGTCAGCGCTGCGTCCGTTCGGCTCGGCCCCGGCCTGCCGATGATGCCGCGAGAGCGATCGAGTTTGAGGCGTCAGCGGCACCGTGACGTCGGCCGCCATTTTTTTTTCCCTTCCGGTCCGCGTCGCGCAGGTGTGCGTGTCCGAATGCCCGTCCGCCGCCTGCGAGGCAACGGGAGGTGAAATGAAACGAAAGGATAAGGGTGCGGAATGTTATGCCTCGGTCGCCGTGACCATCTGACGGAGAGCGCTATAGCTTGATGCCCGCCGTGGTAGCTTAGCTGCTGTAGTGTTGCGCTGCTGAAGCACGAGATTGCGGGATCGAAACCCAGCGGCCGCGGCGGCCGCATTTCAATGCGGGCGAAATGCAAGAACGCCCCTGTCCCGTGCATTGGGGACCCCTTAAAGGCCTCCAGGTGGTCAAAATTAATCCGGAATCCACCATTACGGCGTGCCTCGTAAACAAATCGGGGTTTTGGTACGTGAAACTGCAGAATTAAAATCGCTAGCTTGGTGAAGGCCGTTGTGGTGACAAGTGCATCGAGTCCGAAGGATCTTGTCTGTATCCTACATTCTCATCCGCGGCTTGAGTGTGTTCAATTTCTAGGCCAATGCTAATTTCTTACGTGTTTCTCGGTGTTCGCATGCACCGGCGCGCCATGCCACGCGCAAGCTTTGCGGGGCCGCCGCTTGATGGCGCCGAGTGTTCTTAGGGAGGCGCGAAAGAGGAGTGCCGCTGCAGTACACGTCTCATGCATAACTCCTTTCGACGGTGGCAATATGTTGTGTCGCTATATTAATGCATTGTTGAGCCTCATTACCATCGACAGTCATAGTGGCATGGTTCCTGCTGAATTTTTTTTCTCCCCCTGTGTAGCGTAGCAAAGTGGATAAAGTTTAGTTACCCTTGTATCATAACCCTTACATGTGGAAGTGAACTAATATGGCAAAGTATGACGTTGTCGCCTAAATGCAGCAGAGAGCAAGGAGCAAACGTCTACGGAGAAATGGTTCTGCGATACTACCGATTTTCTTTCCTGCAGGTACATGAAACTTCAATTAAGGACTACCGTGCGAACTCAGCTTTGAGAGCTTCGCAGTGAATTTGTGAATTTGAATTTGCGTGTCTGAGCTACGAATAAATTCAAGATTTTTGTTTTCCGGCGCACCTGTGGTCAGCATACTTTGGCTCACCGGTGTACGTGAGTGTTGACTTTTCCATATAGTCAGCGCATGGTCACAGCCGGAGTACGCCGATCTTTGCGTTCATGCAGCAACCAATGATGGCGTTACGGAAAAAGCTGAACACTTTTAATTGACGATGTGGTATGGAGGTTTTCAAAGAAGTCCATCCGGAAGTAATGTGCGGAGAAAATAAAGAGGAGGAGGGGAAGGGACGAGGAGGAGGAGGGGAGGAAGCAGCGTTAGCTCTTTCAAAAAGTTGCCACACCACGTGTGCATGCATCACCGGTGTCTTGCATCGTGACCGATTCGGGTCTCGTCAGCTTGCCTGATCGGAATCACGATTTTCAACACCTTTAGGGTTTCATGACCGCTTAGTTTTCAGACCCTTCGGTAGTGCGTCATGCTGTGCACCTCCCTGCATCCATTACCCTCCGGTCAGCTCGTGATGCGATCGGCAGCGTGTGGACCGCGTAATGATCCAGCCTGAATGTCCCGCTAATTCGAGCGTTCAGCTGGAACTGCACTTTTGTGATCACGTTTTTCAATTAGACAACTGCACGCGGCTCTAAACCGACCGCATCGTCGACCTCGCCCCTGCGGTGAGAAACAGTGAAAAGACAGAACGGCCACTGGCAAACTCTCTGGTGCGGGCCCCGCGTCGATCTATACCTTCCTGCGTTCGCATCTTCGAGGAAGCCGCGGAATCGCGTTGGACGGGCGGAAGTTTCGAGGAGGTTGGGGGGGGAAAAAAATATCTGACGGCATTGACGCCTAAATTGGCGCGACGGAGACGCGTTCCACCAGCGGGCCGATTATTCTCGCGTCGCTCTGCCGGCCACTGAGTTCTACGATGCACGTGCTACATCCCTTCTCCGCCTCCTCCGTGGTCTCTCGCCGCTCTCTTCTTATGTCAGGCGTATCCATCACAAGAGGAGTCAGGCCACCCGCGTACGCCTCCGGCGACGTCAGGCCGACGATGCGGCGAGCGCTTGGTGGACTCTACGCTGTGACCGCTTCTTGAGCAGCTGACTTGAGACCCCCCCTTCCTTTTCTTGTTGTTGCCGTGAGATCCGCGCTCCGCTGTTGGGTTCCTTAAAGGGGGTGGGAGGGGGGGGGGGTCGAGGAGGAGAGGACCCAACAGTTGGCTCCTGGAAGAACGCCTTCCCCCCTCTGACCTAGGTCTGCTTTCGTCTTCGTTTTTTCTTTCGCTCCCCTTCGGTTGCTGCCTGCTGATTGCCTGACCCCTGGGGGGTGATGCCGCAGCGGCGATGCCGGCCGTCTTGCGTCACGCATTCTTGCGCGGCGCTCGCGTTTCGCTTCCCTCAACTCGAGGAGCTGTGCTGTATGTGCCGTAACGACTCGCGCATAACAGGAAGATTCGCATTGAAATCACGCAGGTCGCTTACTTTCGCTTTAGAAGGATCAAAACTCTCCCTTCACTGTAAACAGAAACGTGGGTTCGAGCAGCTTCGGCTTTAGTGCAACCACCTGGCGACAGTGTTTTCATCTTTGTCATTCTCGGCATTGCGTGTGTGGGTTGGAGCAAGGAGTTGCGACATGGGAATGCTATTACGCTGCAAGTACACCCACACACACGCACGTACGTACACGCACAAAAGCATCGACGCACGCGCGTGCACACCCAGAGCATCTTTAATTGTTAATGAATACTAGCGCAATTACAGAGTTTGTACACATGACAGCCTCTGGTCGGGTACCTGATGCGTTTTTCTTCCACCGGGCTTTGCTGACTGACGGCCAAGCCAACGGCGCGCGGTCGAGGGCGCTGGCAGGGGTGCAGGAAACAAAACGTTGTTTTAAAGAAATATGTGCTTCGTGCAGCCTTGCACTGGTACACTACATTTCGCTTTATGCTTCCTCGAAACTGTATTTCGCTTTATACGCGCGTTCGCATAATACGCCGTTGCTTGCGGTATGTATCGCACCGCCCTCGTTCGGCGCTGTCCCGGCATGTGTGAGTGCGCGTGCATTGCGGGGTTGCGCACCGTAGAACTTCCCGGCTTACGCAGCGAGGGAAGGCCGTGATTTCTTCGCCCGCTTTTTTTTTTTTTCGTTTTTCTTTTCTGCGCTCTTCTGTCCAACCCGTTCGACTTTTGTTCGCCTACACGGAGCTTTCCCACGTCTTCCTTAGTCGAGGTTCAGGACGAACTCGCTATGATTCCGGGGCTGAGGGGTTTTCGTGGAAACTGTTACGGACGTCAGGATGAACTAGTTACGATCTATCCAAGACGTTGCTTCCGAGTACCCTTCTTGCAAAATCCCCGACACTGTTTTTTTTATTTCTTTTCTTTCTTTTTTCATCTTGGCACTTGCTTTTACGCCGCTTGTGATAAGGCCTTGGGGTGAAGTTTAATTCGTTGCAATGCATCGAGAACCAGGAGCGATTGTATTGCTTTTCATTTGCAGTGGCGCGCTTTGCCAACATTTAATCGATTGGAACTTCCGGACGAAAAATTCCCTGATATTCGTCGCAGCGGAGGTAGGAAGACGGGGATGGCTTTAGTCATCTGTGAGCTGAATACATAAACTTAAAAAGACCTATCGCTGGTCTATAGTCGCCGTCCAACTCAAGCAGAAGCTTAAAGCTTATAGGTGTTCTAGCCAATTGCGCTTATTTACGTTGCGTCACGGCGGAGCCATCGTTTTCGCATTAAAACCTACCGTGCGCTCTGACGTGACGATCACGTGTTGGGCCGACTCGTTGGGCTTCAATCGTGTTGTGCAATGCTCTCTCCCATAGTCCTTTCCTCCCTCCATGGTGAAGCTGTAAAAATGCAGTGTAAAGTGTACCGCTGTCCAACTCAAGCCTGTATGAACGCTTCAGCCGATTACATGCGCTCATTTCCGTTACGTCATGGGGGAGGCAGAGTTTTTGCAAAATCTGAGTTTCTCGAGAACTAGGTTTTCAAGCCCGGAGGCTCGTAGAGCAGGTGCACCGCTGTTTTGTACGATTGGAACGTGTACTGAATTCCTGCGTTGTCACCTGGTACAGTTGATTGATTCTGCTGAAGGAAAGATACGGCACAACATACGTTAGAATGAACGAGCTGGTCTGTCTCTTCTTTCGTTCCTGCTTATCGGTGCTGCGCTGCATTCTTTCTTTAACGTAAAAACTTACCCGCCATTTAACTCTTAGGTTTTCCCAAAAGAATAAATGTCACGGTTATTTATATTTGCATACTAACTTTTGTCAGTGCAACTGTTGGAGAATGTCTTCGGCCCCTGCACAATGTTCGTCTTTTGAGTGATAGAAAAAAAAAAAAAATGGGATGCGTTATGAAAAGCGTCCATTAAGACTTTTGTTGGAATGGATGTACATTAGGAATTGTGTGCGACTGGTGTATAGAATGTGTTGAGGCACGTACGGTAAGCACCGTCACTCCATTAACACTAGCTTTGTTATGCTAGGAGATAAGTTATGCAGTCAGCGCATTATACCAGTAATAAGACATTGTACTTTGACTCTTAATATAGCAGAGAAGGCTGGTGATAAACTGAACACTCAAGTGAGGGGACGGAATGTGGTACGTGTAACGTTGGTGAAAAATAAAAATAAAAGAACAAAGAGGGAAGGTGCGCATCAGACAACAAACATGATGTAGCTGGTGTTTTCTGGGTTTGTAGGAAAAATAGAAGTTAGGCTTACAGTAGGGGATGTGCGAATAGTTCGATTGGACAATACACAGTTTAGATTTGTCGAATATTCGTTCCATTTTTCCTTCTGTTCGGCCGAGAACCAGCACTGCCCCTCGAGACCTACAGTGAATACGCACTTGATGCCGTCGCCCGCGCTGCCCACGCAAGGGAAATTGCCCGTGACCGCCTTCTGAACTCCCAAGAGAGTCAAAGGCGTTTGTACGACCGGCGACACCGAGACGTGCACTTCCCGCCTGGTTCTTTGGTGCTTCTATGGTCTCCGTAGCGTCAGGTCGGCCTCCTTTATGGTCGGATGATGCAACAGCGATTCGCGAGGTGGAGCGGAGCAGGAAGGCCTGCGCAGCTCAGTCGTCGTCTTCATAGCTGCGGGAGCAGCCTACACTGCGTCTTCGAGCTAGGCTGAACTTCGTCACAGTTTTCTTCTTAATTTTAATTGATTTTCGCTAGATGAAATAGAGAATTGGAGTAGCCGGGGTACTTGTATACGTCAAGCTCTCCAAGCAGCCCACGTTTAACAGGGCAGAACAGATTCGGCGTATAGTGATGAGAGAATGAGAAGCCATTTGATGGCATCGCCTGGCCCAAGCGAGGGGTAAGAGAGAGAGGGGGAGAGAGAGGAAGCTGGAGTTAAGCCAAGCGTTCAGAGGCATAAAGCTGAGAACACGCGCTAGTTCTCAGATGATTCATTTTCAACGCACACCTGACGCCAGTCTGGCTTTCGTATAGTGTTCAATGCAGAAAGGCGTCGTAATCGGTCTGTTTAAGTTCATAGCTGTTGCTGTAACGCCTTCTTATTGAGTGCCCACAAACTAATGGCGTCGTGCGGGGCCTAAATGATCGTCCCTGCGTGTAGATAGGCCATCGTTCATTCGTGGCGTGACTACTTGCACCATTTTTTCGTGCACATGTACTGTTAAAGAGACGTGCTTTCGCACCTCATCATCAGTGGCCTGCGGGTAATTCTCGGTAAGCCTACTCTTTACTGAGAAGCTCAGTATCATCAGAATAGTATATTGAAACAGCCTCCAACTTGCTTCCTGCTCGTGCGTCTATTACTCGTTCAGACTTCGCGCCGTGCACGTTTTGTCTATTTTGTGTGGAGCACGAGTTTGAGCTTCCTGTAATATTCTGTGGGCGTGCATGGGCATACTGCTAGCTCGCGTTCTGGGTGTCGATGCGCGCTACGTTGTTTTAAAGCGAAACAGCCTTCTTTGGCTCCTTCGACCGTGGTTATGTCGGTGGCTGGCGGTCGTAGGTTGCTGGTCGGAGGCCGGAAGAATGGCACCCACGCCAAGGGCGCGCGCTCGCGTTACGGGGCATGCACATAGAGAAACATACTAACGTTCTCCATGGGATGCACGTTCGTGGCCGAACGCCACTTGTCAACGTAGTTGTTCGAAACACCGCGTGCTGTCCTCCTGTACTACCGCTACAGTTGTGCTGGTTAACGGCTCTGTTCCTTACCAAATTACGGAATGAAACAACAAACGCCACCTGAGTGTCGTCACTGTAGCAAATATACGCCGCCAAGCGAATCATTCCTTCAGTAAACCGAATAACTATGTTGAAGCGTTCCGATGTTGCTTAAATTGAAATCATTGTCTGCGCTTTCTGCGTATTCTTAATCTTTTTTTCCCCTGTGGCAGTCTCTCTCTGCTTAGTCCATTTCGCCATGTTACCTTTCTCACGAGCTCGAACGAACGAAATAAGTATGGCGTGTCGGATTTGTCTTGGCGTCGCGTCCAGTGGGCGTTATACACAACAGATACGTTGCAGGGACATGGGTTGAGATTGTGAACACTGTCAGGTGCCAGAAACACGTGTTTTGCGGTTGTCCTGAGCACGGGCCAGAGTGGCAGAAGTTGGTACTACAGCCTTGATTACACGTAAGAGCACCTTTTTAGTCTTTCTTTGTACGAGCTATACTACAGAGAAGTAAGGGAGGAAGGCAGGGAGGTGCTGAGCTACTAAACTATAGACGAATGAGTTTAAGAGATGCCGCAACGTAGATGATTTTTATGTACTCCCCTCCCTCCCTTCATCACCATCATGACTCCTCAGGCCTTTTCTTCCCCGTCCCACTTCCCTATTCACTGCCTTTACTTAAACCTTCTACAGTTTTGGAGTAAAATACTCTTTAGTAGGGCATCGTTTTCCACGTTATCTGTTGAGACAACTCGTGGAAGGCGGCCATCAACTCTCGCCCTTTGATCGCGTCGTTAACGATTATTTAATTTCACCGCTCCGGGCGTTCACTGCGCGCAGCCCACGCGGTAAACCCTCGGGCGTGTTACATGACCTCAAACTTCAAGCGTTTAGGGCAGGCAAGCGCATTGGGTCGTTATTTTTCCGATATTTAATTGGCTCAAGTTGGGGTGCGATGTAGACACCAGGTGGCGTCATGAACGATACGAGCTGCCAGGATCGCTGGCGCATAGTGAATGTACGCATGCAGTCGCTTCCACTTATTCAAAACTGGGTGCAGCCGCGGGCCTCCCAGTCTCATATCGCACTGGCTGCCGCATATCTGGGTCCCCGAGCTGTCCAATCTAGCACGCAAGCTCGACGAAGCCGAGGCCCGTCATTGACACGAAGGCTGCCCGTGCGTTGCAGTCCCGGTAATTACCGGTCGTTCCAGGAGGCGAGTTTTACCCTCGCGATAGCGTGTAACGCTCTTGCGGGCATCCGCACGGGGGTCGGGGAGGTGCAACTCGCGCGCGCGCGACGCGCACCTTGTAATTAGAGCGACGCTTTGGCGGGCGCGAGCGAAAAAAGAGACGTTGAAGTTTTCATCAAGCACGGGTGTTACACCCGTATGGCGTCGCGATCATCCGCGGGTGCTCAGCTCTCGCTTGTGCATTTAGCGAGTGCTGTACCACTTCTCCACGTACAGTGACCAGCAGTGGTTGAACAGGGAATATGACCGTTTCTTCAAGGGGAGCTTGTATTCGTCGGGGCGTAGTTGCGATCTTGGAGGCCATGTTCAGGACAGCAACGATTCTTGTTGCGGCAACATTCATCCAGCAGCATGACTACTGTTGATCACTCCAAACGTCCACCTTTCTGTAAATTTCGTTTTTGTTTGGTTCTTTACGAAAAGTGCCGCTCCATCTTAAATGGGACACCGAGTTCGGACTAATCGTCGATTGCAGCCTAGATATGATATGACACGCAGACTGGTTTGTCTGGTGTTTGTCTGGTGCTCCATAGTAGACCCTGTCTTCGGATCTGGTAGTGGTAGTGGTAGTGGTGGTGGTGCTGGTGCAGGTGCTGGTGGTGATGGTGGATTGTAGCAACAGGCGGGTTTAGCCTGCCGATCAAGGCCGGCAATTGCTCCGCCCGAGCGTCTCTTACAATATAACTGCAGTGTTTCACCATATGTCCATCACACCAGTCTCTTCTTAAAAATGCGATAAGGAGACGTGAAGTATCTTTGCGGGCTATAACTGATGCTTCGGGGAATGCAATGTGTTGCAACCATGCATGCGGAAGGCACTTTTTAGCAGAATCTCCAGGAGAGCGTCCCTTTCATCTCGGAATTTGTTGCTGTTGTGTTCGCTGTAATGGATGACACTGTATAGTTTAGCCAGCTTGTGACTCGTCTGGCCGTTGCCCTCAATTGGTCATTGTTTAGCAGTTGTGTAGTGCTCGTGTAGGTACGTATAGTCTGGTCGAAGTAGTCTAGCCGTGTTTTTCTGAGGGCCGGCTTAATGACGCGAGCCTGATTCACAGTGTCTGGGTGCGCGCGCGTGGTGGTCGATGACAACATAACATATGCTGTGTTTCCTTCCGCTGATTTACACCCCGCACTCTAGCATGCAAATGTATGCGCCTCCTGGGAACAAGCGCGCGCTCGGTTCCGTGCCGATTGATTCTCCGGAGCAAATGAAGCAGTTACATTGAAAGTGTATACACGTTGTGTGCTTGCTTCTGCACGCCGCTTCGCTTACACTTTCGATTTCCCCTCGCTGACTTCGTTTGCATGTCGGCGGGCAAATGAAACACGCGCACGTGAATGAGCTGCGCACGGGCGAATTGGACAAGTCACGCACCACGTGTCCCTGTACGGACATTGCCGCCATGTGCCAGGCACACTATAGTCTCATTGTTGCAAACACAGAAATACTTTTAAGATAACTACTGTATTTGGAGCGAAGGTTAGTTGTTTGACATCACCTCTGCACAATGTACACGATTCGAGGAACACAGACAAAATGTCTTAAAGTTGGATGGACCAAAATCGAAAGGTAGCTGATGTTGGATGCGCAAGAGAGAGAGAGAGAGAGAGAGAGAGATCTTATTGACAGGAAAGACTAATGTCAACCTGAGCTGGTTAGCTCTAGTCTGCTACTCTGCACTAGGGAAGAGGAATGGGGAGTGAGCGTATTGTGATGGATGATGATGGGGAGAAGAAAAGTTGTGAGTGCCTCCGACATAATAGCGTCCTCCGACAGGGGTTGGCTGCCAACGCTGTCTAGGGAATTATGCAACCTCCGTCGCTCCAGCATGCCTTTTCTGCGTTAGCACACGCCCTGTGGTGCTAACGCAGAAAAGGCATGCAGTCACGGGAGCTCTGGACTAGAAAGAGT
The DNA here is from genome assembly GCF_013339745.2 of Dermacentor silvarum. Lineage (NCBI taxonomy): Eukaryota > Metazoa > Arthropoda > Arachnida > Ixodida > Ixodidae > Dermacentor > Dermacentor silvarum. The sequence goes on from NC_051157.2 coordinate 221,633,452, forward strand.
TCGTGTGCGGGCTTCATTTCTTACGTATAAGAAAAAAGAGCAGTGAGGCTGCACCAAGTGGCTCTCTTCAATTCTGACGCGAACCCAGTCGTCTGTAGCGTCCTACAGCTGAACTTCGTGCGCCATGTTGTCTTTCTATCGGCTGCACCACAGTGAACCTACGAAATTTGTGCGAATCGAGGTAGTCCTTCGCTTTGCCGTGTATCTGCGCATGGCTCAGATGTGTCACGTTTGTCATCTTGGTATCTTTTCTTTCAGCTTCTTAGCGTATATACCAGCTTCACTGGTTTTCACGTTCTTCGGGGCAAGTAAACGACGGGGTCGGTGGGATAAGACAAATGATAACGGGGTGTTCGGCTTTCCGACAACCGCGTCTTGGTCGTGTACGTTTGTTGCGAGATTTCGCTCCACCAGCTGACCTAAATGGTCTCTGTGCTGTTTCTAAACAGCGCTTGTTAGTCTTGTTGGGTTCCTTTCGCATCCATGGCGTATTGTGTTTACGGTAGCGTACTGAATAGCGTTCTGAGAAAGTTATCATCTTTGCATATATCTTGAACTCTCATTGCCTTCGCGCAGGCGCGCATTTCTCAAGCCTGCCATCTTACTAGATAACTCTTACCGATGACCCCAGTTAAGTTACGGCTTAGCCAAAAAAAAAAAAAAGAAACTGCTTCTGAAAACAAGGTAAACGTAACCCAGGGTTAATTTCGCATTTCCAACTGCGCTGTGTCGTGCAGATGCGATATGTATACGCCATAGTCAAAACACGCACGTACAACGAACTGTTGAGCATGCGAGCTGTTTGTTATACCCGCCGTTTCAGCGGACCAGGCCGTTTCGCTCTTGGCTGCAGCGCTTGCCAATGGTCAAGAACTGCTCTCTCTCGGACGTTCGCGGTACCGACGGGTAATTGGCCGAGCTCGTTTGGTTTAGCTCCGCAAATGCGGCGAGATTAATTATTCCGCGGGCAAGAACGCGTTATTGGCTCTTGTGCCGGGGCGCCAGCGGGGCCCGCTAGCTGCACGTGGAAGGGCGTAGCGTACAGTTCCTCAGTTCGCCGTATTTCATACGCTGTCGGAATCACTTTGGAGCCTGTGAGCGGGCTTGCCCGCCCGTCTGCGACCTCGTTAAGGGAGAGCGCACGTATTGCTCGGGGAATACAAAAGCAACGAAAAACGATTGTTCCGTTGTGCACTTCCGAAAGGCGTGTGTTCCTCGCGAGGTGTACTTGCAGCGGTGCAGAGGAAGAGAAATGCGTGCAGTTCCTGGTTTTCCTTTCAGCGCGCTGTCGACCCGTTCCGGTAAGAGTGAAGGCAGGGCTTCAGCACGACGTCAGCAATGCAGAAATACTTGAGAACACCAAGTCTTCTTCTCTGTGAACGAGAAAATCACGGCCGTAGCGGTTGGCAAAGACGCCCGGATTTATACCGCTGTTTGCGTGCACGCTAAAGAGATTCTGCACAGCCGCGCACTCAATTTAGATATCCGCAGTATTTTTTTCGAGACTCTACATTCATTCATTTGGCGGGAACGGATTGATTACTGGCGATGGGAATCAAGGCTGAACTGTTTCTTTTTTTTTTTTTAACTTCTGCTCCAGAGCTTCAACGCCGGTACGGATGCCTTAAGTCACGGAGTTTAAAATAATTTGTCTTTTTTGGGCAGCTTTGGGCGCAGTAAAAGTTCTCGCAAACTTCCTATGGGTCGTGTCTTGGTTATTTCAGAAGACATTGTACTCCTCATTTACTGATTAACAATTAACTAGAACGCAGTATAAACGCTGTCAAACTCTACGACGGTTCGGCAATATGGGGTGCCAATCTTGACATTGTCAAATTCCGTCGTAATGTCATATTCTGTAATGGCGGCCTTTTGAGCCAATCAGAAAGGGCCCTAAAAGCCCCTTCGGCCAATCATAGCTGACGAGATGGCGCATTTGACAATGTGGCGAAATTTGACCATATCCAGTATAGCACCTCTTGTGCGACAACTTCAGGGCGTTCGTTTCTGCGTCGTTTCGGACTTACCAAGCGTCGTATCACGCTAAGGGTAGCGTACTTGCTGTTGCAAAAGAATACCTAAATAATACATAACTACTTAACATCCCAGTATATCCCTCAGAAGAACACCACGTGGTCAAAATTAATTCGTGGCCCACTAGCTACTACGACGTCCCTCGTTACCCACTGGGCAGCTCCGCGAGGTTAAAACCCGCATTCTCATTTAGAAGTTCATCAAGCTGAGTCGGTTCAGTAGTCATTCCCGCGAGTTCAATCGCCATCGAATTCAAGACACCTCACTTGACGTCATCGACGGCTGCAGAACTCGCCGTCCCCGTGCTCCTCTGCCGTTTCATGATTCCAGAACCACCACAGGCGTGGTTCTTTTCCTCTCGCTTTTTCATCACGGAACTAATGAACAATTAGTCGATGACATAGGACTACTTCATCACCAAGCTATCGGCAAACGGCACAGCGCAGCATATCAGTGGATTCCGGGCCACTGCGGCACCTGCGGATAACGACCATGCGGATGAGGCCGCCCGATCGGCCCTTGCCGATATCCATTGTATAGCACCGTCGAGAACCGATTCAACTATCCAAAGGCTTGGCTCGCTGGCGCGCAAGTTTGCACAGCCACAATGGAACCGGACGGAATATGCAAACGCTCGTCCCTGTTGCTTGGATCCACGTTTGCGGCTCCATCTTCCGCATGGGATGTCGCGAGATGATAAGGCACTTCTGTGGCGTCCTATGGCTTGGCGTGGCCTTCACAAACTCTTGTTTATTTCAGCATCAAAATGGTTGACACCTCTACACGTGACAGCTGTGACTGCGATAAGGCAATTACGCATCTCCGTCGTGAATGTCCTTGCTGCAGTGCTCCTTGAAAAGGACTCTCAACCGCATTAGATAGACTAGGCAATCGGCATAATTGTCGCAAGAGAGAACCCTCGGACACTGGTTGAGGCGGTTCTTAGCACACGGAAGGCGTCGAACGTGTTTTGCGCGTCTTGAGGGCATGTGGGCTAATCGAGAGAGAGAGACTTTGAAAATTGTGCGCTAGATCGCAATAACGTGCAATTCCTCTTCTCACTTTATTTTGTTTTGTTTCATTTGTATCCTCCTATAATGTTTAATTCCACTTTACTCCGCTACCCATTTACAGGGTTGCCAGCCTCTTCTGGCTACCCTGTGCATACCCAGGGTATCTAACCTCCCTGTATGATCCCTCTCATCTTTTCCTGCTACTCCTGAAAAAATGTACGACCACCCGAAAGCTCCATTGCAGATCAAGCTTGAAAGATACCTGTTCGACTTCCTCGAAAAACAACACATTCACATATAGCTCAAGTTTGCAGTTGTCTTAGTGCAAGTTTTAGTTCAGTCAATCTTGATATGCCACAAGTCCCAATACTAGCATACACTGTTCAGCTGTATATCACCTGCAGTGGTGGATCAGTGGCTACGTTGTTGCTCTGCTGAGTGCGAGGATCGCGCGTTCGATTCCCTCAACTACGGTGACCCTCATAATCAGGTGGGTATTTTCGGGACGGGGACACCGTAAGTCATTTTGTGTTTTCCTTTGTCTCAGTTGAATAGTATTGTTCCCAGCTACCTGCTCTGCCGCACGATGTTCCTCAGTTGCGTGATAAGGGTTTTTGAGGAAATAAAACATGGGGGACATCAGCAGGGAATGTTAGCTTCACAAATGAAGCTCGAATGCGTAAGTGGAATGCGTGCTTATTCGTTTAATGTATGCCGTCGACCATAAGACTTAACAACGCGCCGTGGTAGCTTAGTGGCTTATGGGGTTGGGCTGCTTAGCACGAGGTCGCGGGATCAAATCCCGGCCACGGTGGCCGCATTTCGATGGGGACGAAATGCGGAAACATGCGTGTACTTAGATTTAGGTTCAAGTTAAAGAACCCCAGGTTGTCCAAGTTATTCCGGAGTCACGCACTACGGCGTGCCTTATAATCAGAGCGTGGTTTTGGCGCGTAAAACCCCACTAATTAATTAAGACTTTAGAGGACACAGGCCGCGGCCTACACAGGGATCCATTAAAGAGACACAACAGAGAGATAATTATTCGCTCTTTTAATAAATTTGGCTTTTACAATACCATAAAAGACACAAGACACTTTTACTTGAGAAAAATGCTTGATAAGCTAGTAAAGACCTTAAAACTAAAGACCTGTGGCGACGCCGCCTTGGAGTTCCCACACCAAATCGCCATGACGTCATCAATTTTGACGGGGTCTGCTCGCGGGCTTAGGTAATTGTTTGTTCGTAAACATGAACTACATATTATTCTGAAGGAGACAGAGACTGAACTTATAAACTTGCTCGCGGGCTTAGGTAATTGTTTGTTCGTAAAGATGGGCTACATATTATTCTGAAGGAGACGGAGACTGAACTTTGAAACTTGTGACGGCATACTTACAGCGCTTCTACGTGCAGAAAACGAGTAAATACTTTGACGTCCAAGACGTCACAGTGCTGTGTCTCTCAATTCGTTTGACATCAGTGATATATGCCAGGCGTACAGACAAAACGCAGTGAATCCATCAAGGCTTTATTTCAGTTTTCTTACAGAAATATTGCGAAACAGCTTTGTCCACTTGACTGGGATGGGTATACCCTGAGATGGAATTCGTTACGCGTTTCCATTAAAATGTGCACAAAGGAAAAAAAAAAGAAACATAAAAGGAAAGAAAAAAGAAACGGAATAATATGAGTGCCAACGAATATAAATATTTAAAACTGATGTCCTGATGTTAATTGCCTTGTAGCAAGAGTATCACGCAATGCCACGTACACTGAAGAAGCCGCTGTAATTAGCTCGCTGGCCGTGAGCGTAGTTTATATGCCTATACCTATAGGCAGCATGTCGGGTCACAAACGAGGGGACTCCAACTACAGAAGCACAACCGACAGGTCACTCCCCCAATTTCGGGTGAACCAGTCTTCTCCCGGTTGAGGTCAAATAAAGACACTGCCGCATTTCTTTTTCTTTTTTTTAGAGAACCCTTTGGCGCCTTCGTTTATACCTTGTTTTCCCTGAGCAGGCTCGACCGGCGTTCTCAGAAATTGCTGATCTTCATAACGATAGACGCATGATTGAGAGCAGCCACCACAGCGCCGAGCACAGCGGCGTGAATTGAATTAAAGTGCACGCCCTTAATTTCTTCTGCATTCCTGTCTCACCCTTGTGTTTCGCTTATTTCGTCGCGCGAAATTAGATGTGAGTTTCTTGCGCTCTTACTTCCCCGTGCGGTTGACGTCGCTACGAGGTACTGATGTGATGAAGCGTGCTGCTCACAGGCTTTGCGGTTCCGCGTCTCTGTCGAGCAACCGTTTTATCAGGTGCCGCCTGGTGATGACTAAGCAAAGAGCGATGGTCACGTTTTTAATTATTGCACTGGCAGGCGTAAAGTCTGTCGGCGGCGATGAGACTTTAATGTGGGAGTGTGTTAATCGGACAGCGAGAATCTCCGCGCCGCGAGCGCGTCTTCGGTTCCGAAGCGACGATCGGCGCATTCGAGACGGCGCCAATCTCAAAACATGTAATAGATGCTGTCAGGGTTCGGGTATCTGGGGACCCTGGGGTGTTCGTGGTTAGCGAGTGGTTAGCTATTGCAGCGGACTTGCGATACCTGATCAGAGTCACTTCCGGCTATCACATTCCCGCTGTATCGGTTTCGGTGTTAGTTACGGGTACTCGGAACGAGAAACGCATATCGCGTTTTACAGCATCACGAAGTTTTAACTAGATTGGCGAATGCGACGTGCGAGAGACTGTTCATAAATCTTCTAGTTAGCGATTCGTCTTCGTTATCTGATGAGAAGCAGTGAGTAACGCCTAACCTGTCAAGTGCAAGAGCACCTCGTAAATAAAAGTTGTTTTCTAGCGCCATGTTTCAACCGCAATGAAAGGTATGGGTTGTACTGGATTTTATTGCTTTGACACAAATAGAGCGTAAAAGGAGAAATGAAGACAGAGGTGTCAGAAAGTTGGGCCCACATTGCAGTCTTTTACCATTATCAGCTACATCATTCGTATAACTTACCCTTATTGCATTCTTGCATGCCGTTATATGTATATTTTTAATTAAATAAATTCGGAAGTTTTACGGGCCGAAACCACAATGTGATCGTTAGGCACGCCGTAGTGGGGACTCCGGATGAATTTTGTCCACACGGGGTTCTTTAACGTACACCAAGGCACGGTATACAGGGGCGTTATTGCATTTCGCACACATCAAAATGTGGCCGCCTTGACCGGGAGTAGAACCCGCGACCTCGGGCTTAGTAGAACGACGCAATAGCTATTAAGCCACCAGGCCCACGCATGATTAATAAAATGTGGGCGCTATTTGGTAATGTGAATGAACGCTCACTACGGACAAGTATTTTCTGGCAATTCAATAAATCTGGCCTTGTCGAGAGCCCTGAAACCCGTCTAAGGGCGCATGCACGCCAGCGACGGAACGGCCCACCGATCTGCATTGCACACCGCAGCGCACTGCAACGTTAGGGGTGCCGTGTACGAGGATTTCCCACGCGCCCTCGTCTCTCGCAGCCTGACCCGCGAGAAGTGTTCTTCCGGCAACTTAAAGCACCTTCCACGGCATCGCCGTTCTCCCGGCAAAGCTGTGACAAGCAAGCGAGGTTCGCGTGAGCTGTCCCTTCAAGTCCCGGCTCACTGTTTTCCATCTCTACCGTAGGCTGATGGAAAAACGAGCGCGAGTCCTTCCGAGACTGACCGCTATGAGTCTCGGTCAGGAGACAGCGCTGTATAGCGTGAAATAGCAAAGGAAAATTGCTTCGTGCGAGACGACCGCGGAATAAGAGCGAATCGGCTTGGTGCCCTTTGTTTGGCCGTGTCCTTTTCACGCATAACAATACCGCGTGTATGCGTCTGCTTTTTTTTTTTTTTTTTTCGTTTTCCACCCTGCTGTTCTCAAGACGCGCGAGTGCTGACCAAACAAGCGCCAGATCGCGCCACCCGTGACAATGCGTTCCTCGCTTTTTACCCTAACCAAAACTAAACTAACCAACTCGTTTTCTTTTTTCTTTTCCGGCTTCGCGCCGCTGGTCTGGAAACGCGTCCGGTTCATGGCAACGTGCTTTTGCTTTTAGTTTCTCTACCTCATTCAGAGTAGTCGGCAGTGCGTAGAATCGCTCTGACCACAAGGCATCATGGAATCGTGAGATGGGCCTTGCCGCGTTTTCCTTATGGGAAACCGTATTGCTCGAGCAGTCCCAGAATATGCTCGTCGAGGTTACGTCCCAAGAAAGCGTTCAACGCGTCTGAGGGCTGATAGTTGCTGTCAATATCCTGCGTGTTTGCAACGCATGGCAGTCGTAAGAGGTGCGAGTATGATTGACTAGCCTTCAGGTCTAGTTGTTTCGTTTCAGTCGCAGTTACAGCCCCAAGAAAAAAAAAAAACAAAAAAGAAAGTTCCCGCAAAGTTTGTGTTTGTTTTGAGGGAAGGGGTCTGGCTTTCATAAATCCTATGCTTCACACTTTCACATTAGATGCTCTGCTGTTGTTTAGAAGTAGTCTAATCCTCTTACGAATCGTGTGGCATATGAGCAAGGGTGACAGATTTTGGTGATGACTCATGACTGATATTGATAGCGGATGACCATAGTGGTTGAGAAACCACAGCGGGTTCTCAGTCTCCGGGCTAGATCTTGCTGTTTTTAGTTGCAACGCTTACTTCAAGACGGAAGATGAGCTAACTGATTGTGGCTTTATATATATATATATATATATATATATATATATATATATATATATATATATATTACGACTGACGGGTCCATCCCGGAACCGGTATAATAGATATAAGTGGTCCGATCGTGCAACCAGTGCAGTGAGTCATAAGTAGGCCCAATCCTGGTACCAGCGTTCGAAATGTCTCCTTGCTATGCTTGTAATGCTGAACACGCATTAAGAATGACAAACTAATTGTGGTGTCTAATCTCGTGTTTTGGCTGCGCAACTTCGGTTGCTGTATACACGTGGACTCCATACACTTGTGCCTTATAACCATTGTGAGTGGTTAACGCATTATACGGTCATAATGCCCTGAGGCGTAGGTATAGGCAACGTCAGTATACCGAGGTCGTAAAGTGTTCGTAGGTGACACTTGTAGATGACAAGATCGTAAGAGAGAGAGTGAGAGAAATAGTAGATGAAAGGCAGGGAGGTTAATCAGACGCACGTCCGGTTCGCTACCCGTAAGAGCTCACGTATAATCATGTGTGTGCCAGGACTCGCGGATGTAGACAAATAATCATCAAATGACCGAATGTCATGATGCTCTCGGGTTACAGTTGCTCAGACTTGTCAATTGGGGAACTGCGAGTGATTTTTTTATTTTATTTTAAACGAGAAAAAAAAATTGTTTTCCTAGTCGAAACCAAGGTCAGAAGAGCGAGGACGCGCCAATTTGGTCTCCGAAAAATGTGGGCCAATCCTGGAGATGGTGAAACTTGAAAAGCCGCCCTGGCATCGTGGATACAAGCACCGGGTATATATAGTGCGAATTGAGGCGGCCCACGGCAGCAGGTGATGCACGGGAGCGCAGACGTAAGCCCCAACACCAGGATGCCGTCGTTGTCATTCCATTGCCTTCGTAACGTTGCGATCACTCTTTCGTTGTCATGTCATCGGTCATCTTTCAGCCGTTTACACTCTGTTGCGGTCACTGCGTTGTCATATCGTCGTAATCACGCCATCTCCGAGCTGTCGTCGTCATATGATCATCATCATATCATCGTCGTCATGCCAGTGTCGACATTGCGTTGTCATCACAGTCGCCCTCGTGCACTGCATTGCACTACACATGCATCTCCAACCCATTGTCGTCATACCTTTGTCATCACGCTTTCGTCACAACTCTGTCGTCGTTATGCTTTTGTCGACATCGCGTTGTCATCACAACGACTTCGTCAAGCTGTCGTGGCCGTCGCCGTCGTGCCATTGCAATTATTTTCGGCACCATTATCGGCACCATTCCACCAATTATTGTCGGCACCATTCCAGCATCTCCATCACGCTGTCGGAACGCCGCCGTCTTCGTATACCGTCGTCGCCACTGTTTGCGCACATTTGCGTCGTCTGTACTTTTAGAAGAGCTTCGCGTGACATAGGTAATCATCAGGGATGGTGTCTGGCTTCTGTTAACCCATTTCGTTTATCTAATTCTGCTGAAACTTTAGAGCACTTTCACAGGTTTCAGAGCGGTCATTTTCAATATTAGGTCATGTTAAGCTATGCAATGCTGCCAGCCTATTGAGAGTAATTAGGATCGATTCCCATACATGTATCCTACCGCCAGGTTTTCATTTCTGATCCAAACAAAAGGTGATACGCCGGTGAGCTAATGAATCCTTAAATCGTGATTCTCGGCAAAACAAGAGAATGGCGCTGGCTGTGTACGCGTTTGCAGCCACGGCCCGTTGTTCTGACAATTAGTCTGCACGCTCCAGCAACCAGCAGCGCACTTGATTTCTGCTTAGATGCTTTCGACCGTCTTGATCTAGGTCTCCCTCTCTGCGGCCATCGAGCGTAATGTGTGATGCATACAAAGTGTGGTATACACATTCTCCACAGTCTTTAAATAACACGCCCGTTTTGGGTTGCGCAATTAACTTCCTCCGATATCGAGACGTTGACGCTGCGAATGCGGGCAGCGTTCTGGAAGCTGTGATGCGTGAAAGTGGGCGTTTGTAGGGACTGGAGGCAGGAAGCTGAGATGAGGTTTGAAAGCGACTCTGTATATGGCTCAGACCACCTGCTTGTTATCGTCCTCCGCTGACTGTAAGCCTGCACTGCATGAATACAAATCATAGCCTAACACAAATGAGCGACAGACAATCTGTAGTATTAGTAGTTTAAATGTATTGATTAGCAAAAAGAAAGGTAGCAGACGTCGTAACTACCTCACCTTTCGTTATCACCTGAAATGCCCCTCGGCGAATTAAGACAGTAAACTTCAGGAAAGATTTAGAGACGGAACAGGAAGTTTGCAGTAAAGTGTATGAATACTGAACAGACCGAGGATCCCCCTCTCCTCCACCAGCTCCCTCATTGTAATGCAAACCTATGTCGAGTAATATATTTTTGTAAATAATGCAACCTGCAGTGATCTTTTTTTCTATTCCTACTGCCGTACTCGGTTCTTTCGACGTTGTTTTACATTACGCTTTGAATCATTTGAGTCTCGAATCACTATCAGAGAGGAGGGAGGTCGCCACGCTCAAGATGCTTCGTTCTATATATACTTTTGTAAGCTGGGAATTCGACCTGCGGATGTCTTCGAAAGAGATACAAGAGCATCCCGCTTCAAACATGCATAATATTAAACGGATTTTCACGCTCACCAATGTGTATAAATATTCCTTTTTCCAAAGACGATTTCCGAGTGGAATGCATTGCCAAGAAGTTCTCATTTTCGTATGCCTCCTGAGTCAATTGTATTGTACTGAAGTTGTGTCCCACTTCTGTATTATTGTGGATTTTCTTTTATTCATTTGAAATTTTCGAAATGATTCATGTATGCGTTGACTGTTTTGTACTCCCTCCCCTGCTTGGACCTTCATCGGTCCGCAGTATCTACTAAATAAATAAAAATAAATTTGTCATCAAAATTGTTCGTATTTCCTCTTCCCTTCATAACTTAAATTTCTGTCTGCATTTCCTCCATGCCTAATTGCCTAATGTAAGCCCGCGTTGTGCCTCTTTCAATGGCAAATGCCAGCATGCTCCATCCATTATTTTTACCTTCACATTTCCTCAAACCGAGAGGAAATATATCACCCGTGCGCCAAGGCCGTCATTTGTAGGACATCATTCATTCCTACCTGGTTTAGACAATGTAGAAAAATAAAAGCCGTTTTTGCGCAATCCGACATCGCGTTTCATTGCGCAATCCGAGTTCGCGTTTCACTGTATGTAGGTATTTAAGTTCTTCGTCCGCTTACTATTCTTTAAGAGCAGACAACCATCGACGCGTGCGAAATCTTCCGCGTAGGGATACACTTACCAGGGCGTTCGTTCTCGCGATTGTTTGAAACTAGCCGCGGCTTGGGCAACATTGCACGCTTTAAGTGACGCCACATGGCTGGTTATGCACCCGAACGAAAAAAAAAAAAAAAAAAAAAACATGGGCCTCCGCTGCTTACGTGACGGAAGTTGCGAGCAATGAATTCAGCGTGCGAGCTGACGATGAGGTAACGCGGGAGATAACGGAAAGCCGATGCAGAGGGGGTGGGGGGCGAGAGACAAAAACGTGAAAGGGGCGGAAATTGAAACACAAGATGCGGAAAAGTCGAGGCGGCGGAAGAGTGCGGGAGATTTCGTTCCGCGATTACGACCGACGCCGGAGAAGGCAACGACTTCGCGAGCGAGTGACTCCGATATATAGCAAAAGAACGGCCGCCTCGAAGTGGTACGTGTAGAACGCAGAACACCGCATATATGGCACTGAGCTGCGGTGCCGGCTTCTGCTGCTGCTGCTGCTGCTTGTAGCTGTGGGCGAGCTAGTTTCTGAACGAGTGGAAATCTGATTAATGGTAAGATCGTGGGTTGCACGCGTTGCTTATCGGTGCGCTTTTGTGCGCCGATCCTTCGAGTGCGCGCGGATATGACTGCCAGTGTGTCCCGACAGCGTGCGCGCTAGTGTTACGCGGAACGAGGATAGGTGTTGCTAAAAGCAAAAGCCTCCGAAACGATTAACCACTTTTTGTGCCGAGCTTTGTAGCAAGAGTCGTGAAGCGACGTCGCTTAATGTGTTCCAGTCCATGATTCATGATCGAACTTTTTGGATCGGCAAGTTCTGATGCCCCAGGGATTTCGCCGGTTGGAATCCTCGAAACTGATCATGGTGCTGGTGTTTTTCATTTCTCTCTCACACAATTTTCACAACCTTTGCGCAATATGTGTAAGCCAAAATGAAAAATCAGCTCTGGAGAGACAATAAAATTTGACTTTTTGTTATATCCAGATTAAAGTCCACTCAAATTTGTCAGGTTTCTGCTTTTCACAATTGCTTACAGAATGCTTGAACTTAAGATTTTGCTGGGCACATTAAATGGTCGACAGAAAGCTCTTCTTGGATAATTTAGTCGTGCGTGTCGGCAACGGCAGTTCCGTTTGCAGGAAAGCAGCGTGAAGCGAGGACTGGTGGCCCTCCGTGACGTCATACGATCTCGCGACATGTTTATCTTGATTATTTTAGCTCAGTTGTTTTTTTTATTAAGTGTATGTAAGAAGACGTCGGCTCTGATATTCAATAAAAGAATAAAGAGAGAACAAAGCCATAGCGATCCAAGAAGCATGCCAGAACGAGTCCCCGCAAGTAGTTTCATTGTAGGTTCTTATATTAAGGTGTATGACATATTTTGGTGGCCTCTTGTTTTTATCTTTTACAGCGCAGCTGTATTTGGCTAGGGTTCCGTGTATTCTTGTTCTCCGTCAACAAAAATGTGGGCCGATCTTGGTGATCGTGCAGGAAGGGTTCAAACTCAATGGCACATACCCCTGTGGACTCCGGGTGCTGGGCTCCGGGACCTGTAACGCGCGTGAACTGCATATAACCTCTTCATATAGACGTAGCAAATATTTTTAACATTTCGCTGAAAACAAATGTAAACAAGCAACCAGGGCCTGATGATATACCGAGTGAGGTTCTCACCTAGTACGCCGAATGGGTAACCAAAATATCTGCACATAATATTCAACAAATCATTAACATGACGTTCCTTGCCCTACGTGTGGAAGATGACACAGGTTATACCAGTTCAACCAATCGGGCAGTGAAGCCGATGTCGCCAACTATCGCCAAGTATCACTAACATCACCATATGCAAATTACTGGAGCTCGTTATTCTCAAACACATGACTAGTTACCTCAAAAGTGAGTAGTAGTAGTAGTAGAAAACTTTATCTTATGTTTTAAAACGAAGTCCCAGAGGGTGGAGCCCTCAGTCCAGGGCCCCATTTGCTGCTGCTATCCGGCTGGCCCGGTCGATCAGGCATCGCTGGTCGTCGAGGGCTGTGCTGGAAAGAGCGGCTTCCACGTTGGTTTAGGCTGGGGAAGAGAGCACGTAAACAGCTTATTAGCAGCAGTCAAATAAAACAGAACACTCCGCTGAGTGTAAAAGTTCACTTATTTTGCGGCTTTTCCCTTCCGCGTCTGGGCAGACGCGAATCCGTCGCACGTGGAAGCTGCGTCGATTCAGCGTCCGTTCCGAGCAACCAAAAGCACTGTCGAACGCTGCCGGACCACTTGGCGCGGTAACACATGTGCAGCAGCCACGCGCCCGTAGCTTTCCCTTCATTGCCACAGAAAGTTGTCCGCGGGTATAGTTACCTCAAAACAGAAAGCATTTTGTCGCTATCTCAGCACGAGTTTCGTGAAGGTATTTCCACAGTTACACAATTAACCGAATTGATACGCGATATCTTTTTCGTGCCATCGACCAACAAAAGCAGATCGACGTCGTCTTACTTGACTTTTTCTAACGCATTTGACTGGATATCACGTGAAAAACTAATTAAAAATAATTGCAGGTGAACATAGGTAACGGATCAATTACAGGCTGGATTAGCGTGTACATAACCAACCGGACACAGTTTGCAAAAGTAACTAAGCAAAAATCAGAAGTAACTCAAGTTGCATGGGGAGTACCACAAGGCAGCGTCCTGGCTCCGACCTTATTCTTATTTTTTGTTAATGACCTGCCCTCATCTATCAGAACCAACATAAACGTTTTCGCCGATTATTGCATCATTTATAAAGAAATTAAATCTCCTTCCGATCGTATTGTCCTCAACAGTGCCCTTATACGCGTATCATTGTCATAATGTTGCGGGTAATGGCAGATGACTTTAAATGTAAGAAAATCAGCTCTGCTAAGAATAACACACAAGCAAAACGTATCAAACATTTCCTATACCACTGGTGACACACAGATTAGTGATTTGGGATGACCTTAGATGGTAGACACACGTAAATTATGTTACGTCGTCCGCCTTACCGAGATTATTTCTTTCTTAAAAGGCGACTCCGATCAGCACCACCTAAAACGAAGCTCTTAGCTTCCACTATACCTTTATTCGACCTATATATACTCGAATATGCTAACGTAGTTTGGTTCCCGGCCACAACTAATTTAGTTAACAAGCCTGGGAGGTTTGCAAAGAAAAGCCGTTAGGTTTGTCTCCAACAAATGACTTATTCGATTCACCCTCAGAATTAATTGGAAGATCTTGACTCCTAACATTATGCAATCACGCTAAATTCGCACGCCAAGAAATTCTGTTCCAACTCCTTCATAAAAAGCTTCACATTGACAGTTCCAAGGTTTATATCGAAGTCTGGAACTAGGTAATTGCGCCACAGGCATCCATTAACCTTATAAGAATACTGTTTCAACACAAACTGATTCAATTACTTTCTTCCCGCAGGCAATTAGAAAACGGAATAGATTACCCGAATGTATAACTAGTTGTAACATTTTGAATAAATTTTTATCATTACTTGACAATCACATACGTACCGTACACCCACAGTCAGAATGTTCTGTACTATTGTGTACTTAGTGCACTTCTATACTTGTATAATTCTCGTGCACTTTACACAATGTGATCATTATGTGATGTATGTCTATTCATAATGTTTTCACGATATGACTTTGGCTTCCATCAACTCCAAATATTATTCTCTGAGGTCTGTAACTGCGATCTGTAACTGCCCTTCCTACAATAATCCCCATTGGGATTGGCGACGTCACACCGACCATACAGGCGCGCGAAAGCCAAACTAGCTCAAAAAGCCATACTTTCAAACATGTAAGTTTTGGCTTCTACAGTGTCAGTCTCTAATAAGCCGTCTTTCGGCGCAGTACAAATGTGGGAAGCGATCAGGAACAGCAGCCTAACAATTTCAATCTTGGCACACTGTTTCGTTTTAGCGTGTGTAACTGTTTGGCCAAGGACACTCCATGGAAACCGGGGTATCCCGTACTACGTAGAAGAACCATTTGTAAAGATTACGGAAGACGGCCACTTCGTGAACGGTGCTTCTGCCACGTCCCCTGTCGAATGACGTCGGATAACGTGAGCCGCATCAAAGATAATATCGTTATTGATTGCCGGTGGAAAGAAAGGAAGAAAAAATAGAGCAAATAAGGCAGCTGGTCCGAGCGGCACGTGTCTGCGTTTATATGAACGATATATATATATATATATATATATATATATATATATATATATATATATATATATATAGATAGATAGATAGATAGATAAGTGCTCGGCTGTGTTCTCTATTTTTTCGCACCGTTAGTACATCGCATATAGAGGAACGGAAAACCGTGGAGGTCATGACGCAATAGCCGATGAGATGTGGTGTCATTTCGGAGAATTCCTGTATTCTATAAGAACATGACCGAATAGAGAATATGAGAATTCTGCAAGTGCGCTTCTCTGTACACCTAGTTTGACCTAACCATGATGGCGAACCTCTGGTTAGAATCGTAATGAGGTTGTCAAAATGTCGGTTGCTTGCACCATTCTTCGTGCTGTCTTCCCTCCTTCGCATCACCCAAGCTTTCAAAACGCGTGTCTCAGGTTTAACAGTGTTTCTAGCGGCAAAGCGGCCATCTTGGTTAGGGCAAGTTAGCTCTGTGGGAAAGCCTGCTTGCGGAATTTCGCAAATCCGCAGTTGGAAAGCGCCCGGTGTCGTCTCTTGAACGGTAAGGATTGACTGGATTAGACGCGCACGATTAGAACACGCTCACGTGCATTAGTCCTGCCTTGTTCTGCTTACCTGGTTGCCAACTGCGTGTACAGACTATGTTAGAGTGTCTATGGAAATACATTCGCCCTACATATTTGCCAACGGGCTCTACCGTCTTGGCTAGATAAAGCGAATATAGACACTGCACTTACCTGCTTTCATCGCCACCATTCCGTACAATGCAAGCTCCAAAGCAGGCGTGCACAACTCGCTATGTAAAACTTTCTGCATACGCTATGTGTTACTATGAACCACTGCTTAGTCTAATGCCTTCCGGCCATGGAATATAAATAAATAAACAAACAAATGAATAAACAAATAAATAAATAAACTGCCGCACACGTGACCACGGGATGTTGGAAAGGTCTGAAACGTGACCACTGTACGCCAATCGGCCTCCCGCGTTCGTTCGTTCCGTTTCGTGTTATGCTGCTGAGCACGAGCTCGCAGGTTTTACTCGCGGCCTCGTCCGCCGAGGCCGCGAGTCAAACGGACGAGGACGAAATGCAAGAACATTCGTGTACTTAGATTCATGTACACGTCACAAACACCAGGAGACAAACTTAACATGGACCCCCCCCCCCCCCCCCCCTTTGCGATTTCTCTCGTGGCCTCAGTTTTCTTTTGGACCGTTATACCCCATGAATTGAGGATTTTAAGTGAAAGGGAGCGCAGTAGAGGACGACAGAGAATTTGGTGGGGTGATGAAATTAGGAAATGTGCAGGCATAACTGTGCGCATAAAAATGTGCGCATAATAGGGGTATTTGGAGATCGCTGTGAGAGGCCTTCCTCCTGCACTAGACATAAAGATAGGCTGATGATGACAAAGCGAATCACTATATATATGCGCCCTACCGCAGTCTGCAGCTACCGGAAATTCGTCTTCATCTGCAGGTACGAAATCAACTGTTGGACATTTTCTTTCCGGAGGCTGACATCAATTGCCTCCTCGCCCCTTGTAGGGCTAACTTTTTATTTAATTTTGTATCCAGTGTGGCTTTAGAAGTTCTATCACTTCGATTCATGCATTGTTATCTGAATTTTCCAAACTTAATACTATTAAGGTTTAATCCACTGCTGTTTCTATTAAATTTTATGTATCAATGTGTGCATCGGCGGTTTCTGTATGCACGACAGTACAAGAACCGGGGTGCTTCGTGCATAACGGAAGCGATGATTGGGCGATGAAAGTTAGCCGGTCGACAAGAAAACGAGTGGGGCACACACAAGCAGAACCGATGCTTGGCCATCACTGGATTGAATCTATCTCATCGTTTCTTTTTTCTTTTTTCCTTTTTTTGAGCCTCCTTCTAGCTGGCAATCTCTGCTGCGATCGCTCTTTGGAGAAGTTTATTCGCGCCGCATTCGTCGTCTTTTTAAACCTTGCTGCAACAGTGGTGATAGCCCTACTGGAAGCCTGGTTTTAAACGTTTAGATGGCTGACGATGGTGTTGACGCCGACTCGCTTTTAATTGGATCGAGACCTCTCCTTGTCGTGTTGGTTTCTTGCACGTCGGTGGCACACGCAGAATTGCGGGGGATGTGGGACGTCACTTGCACGCTCGCTTCGTGTTGGTCCACTTGGGCTCGCCGCTTCATTTTCAATGCGTACCCCAGGTAACGTGCACAAGCGTCACACACTTGCATGTATAGGTATGAATACGCTGCGCGGTTGGGTTCCAAAAATTGAAGGGCACTTTGGAACTTCCAAAGTGTGTTCGGCGAAAGCCTGTGGCCATTCGGCTGACTACGCCATGCCTTTTTTTTTTTTTTTGCATAACACTTCCAGTGGATTGGGCACAGGCTTTCGCCGAACACACTTCGTAATTTACAAAGTGTCCTTCAACTTTTTTTGTGAAGATTGACAAAGTGTGGTTTGAAGTAAACGATGGGCTGCTCATTCATAAATTCTTTGTGTCATTGCTTTAATGCCCCATGAATTTTCCTTATGCTTGGCTGGGTCGACGTCTACGATAGCTGCTTTGTGATCACTGAAATGTACTGATATGTACTGGAGATCTTTGGGGGTTCGATATGTCTGGATATGCTATGCTCCGCTGTGCCATCACGTGATTGCTGAGAGAGAGTGAAGGGGAGAGGCCACAGCTGCACCGTTCCAGGGTACGGACGGTCGGACGCCGCCGCTGTGCCATCACGTGATTGCTGAGAGAGTGTAAGGGCGAGAGGCCACAGCTGTGGCGGCGCAACTGTTGCTATGCGCCGCTGTGCCATCGCGTGATTCCTGATAGAGTGTGAGGGGGAGAGGCCACAGCTGGCACCATTCCAGGACACGGACGGACGGACGGACGGTCGGAAGCCGCGAGTATGAGCCATTAAAGGCTTTCGCCTTAATAATTGAGAATATGCACGTACACAATGAACACGTTCGAGGGGTTTCGTCGGAATGCTTATTTGGCATGTTTGACTACAGAAGCGTATACGCATTGAAGCACCTTTTAAACATTGATTGTCGGATGATTATTCTTTAGCTGTATCAGGTAGCATTCGTTCACTCGTGAATCTGCCTTCGTTTGATTATCTGGATGGGCCAGTCAATCGTCAGTCGACCGAAAGAACCTAAGAAAGAAAAATTGAGCGAATGAATAAACTTTTCCCCAAACTTTTTTGCTCCGAATAAACTTTTTTTGCTGCGAATATTTGCTCCTTTCGGTTCTATATTCTTCCATTTGCGTGATGGTAACCGGGATGTACATATATCAGAAAAATTACAACGAAGTCCAGGATTAGTTGAGAAGCTCTTAATCACATTTTATCACCATTAGTAAAAATGACCAACGAGCCCGTGACTTTCTTGATCTAGCTGTTTCGACTGCATGCTATTAAATTTCAGGCGGCAAGACATACCGAAGACTGTGGTTGCGCCACCTTCGTTATCAAATACCTCTCAAATAGCTCTTGGCAGGCGGTCGACGTCCTTTAGCAAATTGAATCGGAGACTGCCTTCCAGGTGGTCAACTTACCGAAGCGCACGGATTACTCGACCGCCGCTCCGTGCGTCAGCATCGTATGTAGAGGCGCTTTAATTGCGGAAACACCGAGGCTTTCATGTAAGCATCTCCGTGGCATGGTCTCTCGAAACGCTGTTGGCTCTACGGCCTCGGTGAGCGTGGCTGTGACACAGAAAGATCGCGCAGATACACGGCTTGAGAGTCGAGATAAACCTCGAAAGGGAAGCCTTAGATGCGAGTCCAGTCGAATTAGCGCGGCGATCCAGATGAAATGAGCGGAAGGACCGCATTTGCGCGTGTACAACGCGACAGCGATAACGTATGTACGCGGCGCAGGCCTTTCGTCGGGTTTAGATATGTGATTAGCTTGGCAAAATTTAGCCCCTAAATTGCGCAAGTGGTCCGAGGAACTTCATGTGATCGGTGCTGGATGACATTTATCAAGTATTCGGTGCCGGAAAAAAATAAAGGCAATAACAAGTACACACTCAACGCAAAGCACAAGGAAATACGCTACCACGATAAATACGCGAAGGAGACGTTTTGTCGTGGCCCGAGATATGATTTGCGTTGCGCAGTTTAGGCACACGTTGAGTAGGCATTTTCATGTGGGCGAGTAAGCTGCTATTAATCAAATCATCAAAACAGGGTGTGGAAAGGGGGTCTGGAACGTGGACCAACAAAACCATATGCGTTGGTCCATATGGTTTGTGTTGTCATGTTGTCATGTTGTGTGGCCACACACAAAACCATAGTGTGTGTGTGTGTGTGATTTGTTGATTTTGTTGAACGATTTTGAGTTTGCTTTAGCGCTGCACAGACTGCACAACGGGTGGGGTCATTAAGAGCCTCTCCTCCACTCCGTTAATTCTCTCCGCAAGCCAATGACGTTAGCTGCATAAATATTAGCGCATGGCGTCTCTGAATAGCGCGCCTCTCACATGGAACTTGTTCTCGTGTTTCTGTGTGTGTTTAATCACGCGCTCGGAAATGTACAGTCAGCGTAGAAAGTCCGAGGAGTGTGGGTGCAGCGAAAAAAAAAAAGTAATTACCCAGCATTTGTGACCGCGTTGTCAGTACAACCGCACACTATGATGTCCGGGGTTGCCATCTTTCGCCGGGGACTGCGGGAACTGCCGTAAAGATACGAACGAACAGGGATAAAACTCAGCTTGTTCTTATCGCAAGTGCCTCCGCCAGCTGTCCCTTCCTTAAACTCACAGCCCAGCGCGGGCTACGCCGACAGCCGGCGACAGGGGTCGAGGCTAAGTGGGCTTTTGCGACTCGCCCCGCCGTCGACAAAGTTTGTGGTGCGTGGTACAGGCTTATGCACATTGGAGGGTCGTAAGACGCGCTTACTACGCTTGCTGCACCTTTGTTGGAGTTTTGGCTTCCGGTATCCCTGAAGAAAGGACCTTGCTTGCCGGTACCTAACGGTTCCTATAAGGCCACCGGATAGTTAGTGGGCCTTAGGGCCACTGCAAGGAATAGACTCTGCCTACAACCGTGAGAACGACGAGTTCCCTGTCGAAGGAACCGGGTATACCCTGCTAGTCCCCTGACGCCCACGGCCAGTCTCCATCGGTCACATTCCGCGTCGCAACGTTGGATGCTAATCGCGAGGCTTGAGGACGCCAACGTGTAGCATCTTGCTCTGGAGTGTGCAGCTGTAGATGTACAACTCCCGGGAACAAAGCCAGAGGCGGTGTTCAATAGTGTTTTCGATCCCGCAAAAGTCGCACGTCGGTCTTTCTTCCGTCGCAGCGCACGCACGGCGTCGGCGTGACTTCGGTTGTATACACGTGTGCATGCGGTTACCGCAAACCAAGCATGCACTGCACGCCGCGCACGCGCACAAATAAGCAGACACGAGCGTTTGCATCACGCACCACCGACAACGGAAGGGGAGGAGACCGAGGAGCGCTCTTTCAAGTTCCGCGCCCGCAACTCGAATCGTTTCGAGCGAGTCTCGAAATGTAATACCGGGGGCGAACGTGCGTCCGCGCTGTTCTAGCTGTACGGGAAGCCCGTGCGGGAGCAATCAACGTTGGCGTTTAGGGCGAGATTTATAGCGGTCCACTTGGAGCTTGCAGGGTATACTCTTACGCGAAATGACGCTTCGCTAAAGCGCAGCGGTATGTGGTACATCCGCAGCTGCAGCCTCCGGAAGAGGTGAAACTGCGCGACCACTTTCTCGAATCTGCAGGCGAGTCACGACGATGCGTTGCTATGGCTGCGTGTATATACCCCCCTCAGCGGAATACCGGGAATGGCTCCGATGCGAGAGGGCGATAAAGACGTGGATACTGTGATGACGCGCTGCAACCGGCTGCGGGCCCCCACTAGATGCCTCGCGGGCAAGAACCGTGGCGACGCGATCCTTCTCGAATCTAAACCGAAACCGGCGCAACTGCGATAACACGATGCTTACCCAAATTGCGCCGGAATGATTGGCTGCCTTAATCGCCACTCGTGTTTCCGCGGCTTGTT
This sequence comes from Dermacentor silvarum, assembly GCF_013339745.2. Classification (NCBI taxonomy): domain Eukaryota; kingdom Metazoa; phylum Arthropoda; class Arachnida; order Ixodida; family Ixodidae; genus Dermacentor; species Dermacentor silvarum. The sequence goes on from NC_051157.2 coordinate 221,654,733, forward strand.
CTTGTGTTTTGCTGCTTTGTTTGTTTACCGTGTTTGTTTATCTCGCATTCTGTGTGGTGTACGCGTGTTTACGTAAGTACTTTAGCGCGTCTGTAGTTCCCCGTCTGGGGAATTTGTGAGCACTTGCGTGTCTGCGTGTGTGTTTGATTGCGGGCCCACGTGTGCGCGCGATGTTGTTGCTTTCGTTGTTGAGCAACTTGCGCAGCAGTTCGAAAGGAGATGGCTGAAATAAAACGTCGATGCTTAAGCTCTTTCCCGTGGCGGGTCATTTAAGCAGAGCATGTAGGTAACAGGGCTATCGTTTGAATGGAGCAATTCTAAGTGTTTCTTTGTTCATGTGTTTTTGCGCGTATTATCTGCTTGGGTTCATCTGTAAGCGTGTATGTATAGATAAGGAAGAATCCGTGCGGCACGATATGTGGCATCCGTATTCATTGGACGTAAGGGCACTGGCACCATTCTTGTTATAACTATTAAATGGAAACAGTACGCAGCGCTTATCGGATGAAAGGCGTTGTTGACGTCCTATATCGTCGTCGCTGGCGTATTACGCACTTATTACTGGGGGCGCACCTTCCTGTCGGCGCCCTACGCTTGCGTTTCAACTTACTTTATTACATTAATCACAGCATACGAAACACTGTCTCCTTAAGGATAGATAAAACGAACGTTCAATCACTTATACTGCCGTCCTGTCTAGGTAGGTAACAGCGTCTTTTTTGTTTGGGAATCAATGAATGAATGATTGACTCACTCACTGTTGGATGGTTTGACGATTGATTCATCATTATTTGGCTCCTTCGTTCCACGGTGCTCGGAAGCTTCACCTGGCCTCTCTGTTAAGTCATATTTCGGGAGTTTCAGATTACGACCTCCTAGGTTTTCTAAAAGTTTAATGGAGATGTCGGCACACAGGCGCTTCCACTCTTTGTTGATCGCTTAGCTCCTTGGCCCCCGCGTCCGGCAATCGAATCCGCGAACTTTTTTATCAGCAAATGAACCTAATCAATAAGCCACACCACGAAGGCCGCGTATTAGCTCAGTGCAGTGTTCTAACACGGGCCGTCCTCTGGTATTTGTACTTCTTCCATTTTGTTGTTGTTGTTGCTGTTTGAATATGGGAGGTGCCCACGAAGGGGGATTCGTCAAGCTTCTCTTTAGAAATGAGCTTCTTCCCTCTAAGTTGTTAATTATCACTCACGTTCGAACAATAGGCAACATTAACATGTCAGCCTTCCTTTAGCAATGGTGTAGTCATGCACAAAGTGGCAGGCACGAAATTTTCGGGCACAACCCATGCTGCTCGCAACAAAAGATAAAATATCAATCACATAGAGACTCAGGCCAATACTCCAAAGGGGTTTGTTCTAAAGGTGTGCATCTTTATTTCGGAATTGATATTGCTACGGAACAGTTGTACGTAACATCTTCGGCAAATAAGGAGACAACGATCCGATGAATCTACATCCCCGAATTACGCGTAACGCTGGCAATAGGCGCGAGAATCCGGTACTTCGTTCGTCTGATAAGCGCTCTGCGCGAAAGGTATTGTAATCCAATTTGCCCGACTTTTCCTCCGTACGCCACCGAACCGGAGCATTTCCACTTTCTCGGCAGCGATGCCTTCGGCTCGCCCGCTTCGCGACCATTCCGTTCTCTATGCCTTTGGGTCTTTCGAGGCGTCTTCCTGATTGCTTTGACAGCTTCGCTGTTAAGGATAGTATTTAGAGAGACACGAAATTGCCTCTACGCTCACGGAACCGCTCAACCGTTCCAAGCGTCGACGCATCTCGAACGCCCGGTGTATACGCCTCCCCTTCGCTTTCGCCTTGTCGCCTGCATTCCGCGAGCAACGTCGAACGATCTCTCTGTACGGCTTTCCTCGGAGTCTTCGAACTTGTTACGTAGCCGAGCCGTTATTCGCGACCGTACGCTTGTTTTACTTTTTCTTCAAAAACTCCGACGGGAAAAAGTTGTCGAAAGCGTGCGATTGTTATCTCTCTCGGCCATCGCGCGCGCGCGCTCTGCTCTTCCCGGGCGCTGCTGTCTTGCTACCGCGTTTACTCGAATTCAACCACCACCCATTCCCACTATCCTGCTTCTTTTTATTCAAAGGCTGGATGATTCCGGGCGTAGAAATCTCTCCGAGAAGTAACATCCCATTTCCTTTATCTAAGCTGACCTGTTGCTGCGGTACCGTTGTTATACCTACCGAATCTGTTGAAACGTGCGGCTCCCCTGATAGGGGGGACGGAGCTGAAAGACGATGCGATGATGACGGTATCAGTAGCAGCAGCTGAAGTAGTGGTACGAAAGACTCCTTTCAAATTACAGTACGATTTAGTTACCGTAAGCGCGATAGAGGAATGATGACGATGTCAGGGTTCGTACACCACCTTCAAATCCTCGAAAATTCGAAATTGTAAAGAAAGAAGAAAAAAAAAGCACATATTCAAGGGTCCTTAGGAGGAGGACGAGGAGGAAAGAGAAAGGCAGGGAGGTTAACTAGAATAACGTCCGGTTGGCTACCCTACACCGGGGGAATGGGAAAGGGCAACACAAACATGACAGGGAGAGAGAGGCGGGAAGGAAAGAACGAAATTAGCGGTGAATTCACTGACGCGTGTGGTATTGCACTAATAGTCGCAGAGGTTCACACAAGCCCGTCGTCCTCAAGAAGCACAAAAGTGCCTTCACCGCTTTATGGGCCGACGAGCGATGTGGGCGGTGTTCAAGGGCCCTTAAAACTCATTGAAAATATGTGCGCTCCTTCATTTCCTTGAAAATTGGGGTTTCAGGCGACTTCTGAACACTCGAAATAACAAACTTCGCATCGGCGCGATGTCCCTGTCTATCGGGAAACGATCCGATGTGTTTTCTTTTGAGAGTTTCCCTAAGCATTTGCTTCCTAGCATTTTTTGTTGTTTTGCTAGTTTGTTTACCTTGCAGCCATCATTGCTCCCGTTTTGAAGCCTGGGCTCTACAAATGCCTGGAGGAAAGTAAGTTTGAACCGGTTTGGCTTGAACGTGACGAGTATCTTGGGGTGAAGCCGGACTACTAGTAACCCTCGTTGAGCGAAATGTGTGATGTGCCACAGGACGATTTAGATCGTTACAATGAGACAGTCGACTTTGAAAAGCCACCCGAAGACCTTGAAGCCTGTCTGCAATTCAACGGCTGGTTAGCTATAATGAAGTGAAGCTAAAGAGATTTTTTTTTACTTTAGTTTATATGCGTGACTGAAGTTTGTTTCAATCTCCTTTAATTTTGGCCTTCAGAAATGTGGAAATTCTTTAATTGTCTTTGAATGTTGCGTCGGGTGTCCTGTACGACTCCTGGCGTGTGTATAACCCGTCATAAGCTCTCTAGTATGTCAATTGGCTTTCATCTGCCTCATGCCTATTAGTTTATTCTTCAGAGTATGATGTTTCTTGCCTTCTATTCAGCGTAATTTGCTTGTAATATAATTTTTTCCGCACACTCATTTTCTCACTCGCTTAATCCATTCAACCCACCTTGATCACCACGCCCTTAGAAGTGTCGTTCTAGAAATCTGCTTCTCTCTGTCTGTATTTTCGTCGCTTTCAATAGGCTTTAATTCTCTTGAGATACAACTGAGTTTCATTCACGATTTCTGCAACGGGGCAACGGGAGACAGAGAGAGAGAAACAAAACGGCAGATGCTTAGATTCGAACGAATGCGGTATGTCTCTCGCTTCTTACGTTATTTTCTCTTCTGCGTCGCTCCCCGAGGAAATTGCAATAAAATAACCCCGCCGGAGTGGAGTCAGCCCCAGTTGCAGTACGCTTACGACTCGCACCGCTGCCGCTTCACTCTCGCTTTTTTTTTTTTTTTTTTTTCCACTAAAATAATCTGTACGCTTTTCGCTTCTTTCGACTGCTCGACTCAGTTCTCCCACGGGGTTTTCCGCATGCTTCGACGAGATTTCTCGGGCATCGCAGCTTTCTCCCGGTCTTCTTTTCCTTCTTTCTTTCTTTCTTCGTTCCTGATTTTTTTTTTCTCCTGATCTTTCTTCGTTTCGGTATTGCTACAGTCCCGTTCTTACGCACGCCCACTTAGACCCGTTATTTCGTGCTTTCCCGGCCTGGCGTGGAATCTTGTTGTCGCCCGAGTTTTCAGATGCGCTAGTAGTACGTCTCCCGTAGTGTACACTGAGGATGAAGCGAGGGAAACGTATAATCGGCTCTCTTTGCAAGGCCTGCGTCACCGAGCTGCGGAGCTTGACAGTAGTGACGGATGCCCCCACGACCGAAGGATGCGTCTTCGCTGGATGACTCTATTATCGCGGACGTGTCAGGCGAGAGCGAGATAATTATGACAATCCGATCACAGAGAAGCCCGGTGATTAGTTCGTAGGTTCCACGTACATGTGCTGTTCGTTTTCCTCTAGAAATGGCGGAATATTTGTATCCGAGAGAAAGAGAGAGAGAGATCTCCGGTTGGGCTACCCTGAGAACTCTCCAGAGAACAAGTTCTGCAAAGAAGGGGACGAATGCAGGCTATGTCTGTTTTCCGGGTGTTCCCTTTAACTGTGTACCGTACTGCGCATTGTGATGCTCCCACGCGCACGTAAGAGAAACGCACCTGCGTGAACAAAACTGATCGCATAACGTGGGACGTAAGTGCCGTAAGCAGAAGATGGAAATATGAAAGAAAAGCGATGAAAGATAAGAAGCAAAGATGAAATAACTCGGCATCCACAAGACTACAATAAAAGCAATAGGTGATTACGATATATCTATAGATCAAGGAATGATCGCCGCTGACACGTTTGCTGACGCAAGGGTAAAACAAGACAACACCGTAGAAATATTTTTAATGCCAGGCAACGTTCTAGGTACAGCCAAACTGAACCAGAACAACGATTACGATGCTTCGAGAGAGGAAGCTTTCTAATAAATCACTGAACTTAGATTCATATCAGGTTTGCCGACTTTCTCTCCGTAAGCGAGTCGGACGTACAAGCGTGCGAAGCTTCTGGTTGCACGCGCCAAGCCTTCGCGCCGGCGGACTTCGTGGTAACTCTCTTCGCTGCCAACGCAGGAGTGATACTACGTGCCGTCGCGCACTAACGTACAGTATACGTAGGCTAGAATTTCGGCTATATCAAGTTTTTTTTTTTTTTTTTTGCCCGGTATATCTTGATATGGAATACACTCGAACGCCTTTGTAAGGAAGTCCTCGGAGCCTGAGAAATCGTTCGTTGTATAGGTCACTTCGTTGTAAAGGTCTGCTTCTCCTTCTTCTTCTTCTTTTCTGGGGTTTTACGTGCCAAAACCAGTTCTGATTATGAGGCACGCCGTAGTGGAGGGCTCCGGATTAATTTGCACCATCTGGGGTTCTTTAACGTACACTACAACGCAAGTACACGGGCGTTTCTGCACTTCGCCTCTATCGAAATGCGGCCGCCGCGGCCGGGATTCGATCCCGCGATCTCGTGGTAAACGTCGCGCACTGCACAGCTCACAGTAGAACCGGGGCAGAATTATTCCTTCGTTATACAAGTCATTTCGTTCTACAAGCGTTCTTTGTAGAGTGGCTCGACTGTAGTAGGCTTGGAGAGGCCTTCGTCCTGCAGTGGATATAAAATAATAGGCTAATAGTGATGAAGATGAAACCACAACTGCTTTTCAGTGGGTCACATTTTCATATTTTAAAGGAAACCAGGGCTGCTTACTTTGTGTAGTGGTAACAGCCGTGCGGACAACTATCTTTTTTTGTTAGGTCTGATGGAAGCGTTGACGGCAGTTTGTAAGTCATAAGGCAATGTAAGGTCATACTTGGCACTGCGGTTTCCCACGATGCACTTCTTTCATTTTACTCTGATTTCTCCTTTTTGTGCCTTCGAACATTCTTGTACTCTTTTTGTGGCTTATTTCTTATAAAAATTCCGCACGCAGAGCGGCATGTTATAAAAATACCGTACGTAAAGCCAAAAGCGAACACATTAGCGCGTTGGTATGTGGCACGTAACGCCGACGAACCAGTAGAAAGAGGAAATTTCTGACGGGCAGCTTCTTCGGACGTTTTCGCGCGGCCCTGGAAACGACGTGCAACGAGCGCAAGCTTTTTCTCCGCTTCCTTTTGTCCGGAGCACGAGAGCTGTGTTTCTTTTTTTTTCTTCCCACTTCGCATTTGTGATGCCGCATGAGGAAAGCGAAAGCGAAAAAACGGTATCTCCCTCGATCGCTACGTTTTGACCGGAGCTTTTCAGAGCACCATCATTCCGTTTTTCGTTCTAGCCTTTTCTTTCTCTCTCTCTCTCCCTTCCACCATCGTCTGTGTGTGTTCTTTTCTCTTTCCTAGCCTCTCTCTCTCTAGTCCTCCGTGTGCTCCTCGAGGACCCTTGATCTCGCTCTTTCCCTCCTCTAGCGCGTGCTCGCGAGACTTTGCGGGACGGCCAGAAAAAGGGCGCCCCAAACGGTAGGAAACAAGATTCGCCGCCAGATTTCGGCGCTATGACCGCGCGGCGCGAGCGCAGCGTGTGGTACGAGCGGCGTCAGAGACGGAAGGAAGCGAGAAATCGCAGTAGTCGTTCGAACTCTCAACGCGCCTAATGTCTGGCGCCCAAACGTGGGCGATAGAGGAGAAAAAAAAAAAGGGGGGGGGGGTGAGGGGGTAAAGTTTGGGGGAGATTGTGTGCCGACTCGGACACTGCCGACGAGGACCGTAACGGCGCCGACGAAAGAACGAAGGAAACTGTGGAACGCGCGACAAGCGCCGGAAGCTCTGTCCTTCCGTTTATATAAAGCTACTCGATATGAAGAAAAAAACAAAAGTAAAATAAACCCGTCCGCGGCACGCCATTCTGTGTGCAACGCTTCCTGCTGCGAACTATTTTTTTTTTCCCTGCATCCCTTCAGTCGACATTGCACGAAAAGCGAAGAGACAGAAATTGCTAGGGTGAGAGAGGTAGTCTCAGACGTCTCCTCTGCTCTGCCCCCTTGGAGCTTATTTTTGTGGCAATTGACTTCTTATTTGCTCCTGGTCTGGAATATACTTGTATGCCAAGAGACGACGCTATAGCAGTTGATGGGCACTTTTCTAGAACTACTATTCTTCGCCATTCGCCCTTTTCAGTGATATCGACAGGCGTTAAGGACGAGGGTATATACTAATTGTAGAAGGAAGGTAGCTAGTTGGTGGCGTATTCCAGAATTCAGATATATATAGCGTCAGGTTAGAGAGATAACGCTCAGCCTTTCTGACAAAGAGCTGCTCACAGGCTAAGATTTGAGCACTTGTGAAATAAGAGATGTCCTTGGAGCCAACGTTTCGACAAAGTGATTTGTTTTCTTCAGGTTCTTGCCTTTGTCGAAACAAGTGCCTTGCCTTAAACTCGGCCTGTTTGACTACTGCTGGATTTTCAAAGTATACATACTTCTCTGTACCTCTGCATCTTGTCTGAATTCATCGATAAGTTGGCACATAGCCAACGTATATGTACTAGCGCTGCATGTGCTGTTTTGCTCGGTGCAACGTACTGAGCCCCGCATGTGCCCAAAGGCGAGTTACTCCTTGTTTGTTTGCAAACACACAACGCTGTTGACAAGCTCTGCTGCTCCAATAAATATTCGTCCACGTCCACAACCAAGTTTCTCCATAACCTTGCGCTGCTCACGCAGAAATGCGCGCACAAAGTGTTTACGGCGAGCAGCACTCAAACCAGGACGTCGACGCGCATGTTCGCATCTTCATCAACCGCGGCTTCCTCGATGTTGATTAGCGATAGATGGCGAAGCCTGTAAAGACGCGAAACGAGACGACTGAATGTAGATCCATAGCAGAATGCAAGTCGCCCTCGAATGGGCCAGTGCGGTTCTTGCCGTTCGACCACGGAAGATACGCATCGGCCTAGCACCCAGTTAGAGATGTTTGGCGAAAAGGAACGCTCCGCGTCGTCCACACGATCTGTTAGCGCGTGCTTCGTCTCATGCGCCAGCGGCTCGGATGATGGAATTAGCTCGTACTGCGCGCGCCCGCGCGCAGCCTCCGCCAGATTAGCCCACGCGAAACGCTCTCTCTCGAGTCCGGCGACCTGCACCAGACGCATAGTTGGAAATAATATCGCAACTCCCCCCACCACCCCTCCCCTTCTTATCCCTCCCCGCCTTGTTTCGTCACGAGGAAATGTTACCGATGCAAGCCGCGGAAGTCAAACCCGTCTAGCGCTGCAAGCGCCGATGGGAGGAGATACCATCTGAGTGAGACGCGCGTCCCTGATGAGATTTAAAGACGACGAAGTTGGTGGTTCTTTAGTTTTGAGTAGCGTCGCCAATGAACCGCGATTGTGTCGATGTGCGCGGTTAGCCTGTCGCTTCCAGGAAGAGAGCGAGCAGTCGTCTCGGAGGAGTCGAATTCCTTTGGGATTAGCACGCACCTAACTATCACGCCCGTTTTCCTACAACGTCGAGTGGTGTACTAACCCGTATTGATCGGTGATGATAAGCTACTCGTTTGAAGGGGGTGATGTGATAGTCTATAACGAAGCCGGCCCCACCAGCGTAGGGTTGCTAACGGATTGTTAACGACCGCGCTCTGTGGTCAAGACAGAGTGGCACAGATCTGCTTACATGGCAACGTGCGCTGCGTTAGATGCGCGAGAGATGATCTGTCCTTTCTGAAAGGGAATATTTCCGGACTTTCTGTGACGAAGTTGATGGCTATACGCGGATCGAATCAGTGGAAGCTGTTCACCCTACGACGTTAAGACGACTGAAAGACTCTTCACATGCCGCAGTCCCCCGCTCTGTTTCTGTATGTGCCGAAATAGTGCTCTTCCCAGGTACTTCCTCAGCGAAAGAAGCATGGCGTAGATAAACGTGACGATGAGGTGCGAGAAGCCACGTCGCCTTTTCGAAGAACGCATAACACGGCTCTAAATAAAGTGCGTGACTTGTGCAGGTACTCCACGGATCATTCATTTCCATAGATATCTTGCCGGAGGAATAATTCGTGGAAAGCTCTCGACGTTACACAATGCCCTGGACTAGGATAAAGAAGTATCCTGCCACAAGCGTTCACTCCAGCCGTGCGCGTCGCTGTGTTCTCCTGGCCTGGTTTCTCCTTGGACTTCGCTTCAGTCATCCCCTTGTGGTCGTCCCAGTTTTTCGATCTCCCATTTTTTTTTTATACCTTTACTTCCGCTCCGTCTCTGTCACTTCCTAAACTTCTCCAGAGCGCGAGCCAGAAGCCCCGCGCCACATCCCTCACCATACATCTTCTACGAAGCGCCCGCGCTGGCCGTCTTCAGCGAAGCCCGGCGGGACTGCAGGCGCAGCAATTTTCTCGAGACAACGGAGCCCGCCGAAGCTCACTCCTGAACGGCGGCGGCAGCGACGACGACGATCTCAATAACTCAGCGCGGCCACTCTACGCACGCGCGTTAAGAGGCCCCTGCATTTGCATAGGGTCGCCATCAGTGCCGGTAGTATACAGTGGTGGTGGTGGTGGTGCCGCCGATTCTCCCCGCTGCCCGCGCTGGCACCCCGTAGTATATACACACCCCCTCGCACCCATGCAATCCCCCACCTCCCACTCCACCGCTCCTTTGACAACAACCACCTACCCTTCTTTCTTCGATTTTGATGAACTGCGCATCGTCGCGCACGATGGTTGTTCCTTGACTCGTTCTTTCGGACGCACCGAAAACAAAGGGGAGCTACCAGCATGAATTACAGCAACCAGTGAGAGAGAGAGAGAGAGAGAGAGGAGAGAGAGAGAAAAAAATGAGAGCAGGAAGTCGATTTTCGAAGGTAAGGCCCACTTCCTTAATGAAATACCTCCACGTGCCCTCTGTGTACCGCCGCTGTGCTTTGCGCGACCAGGAAAGGACCCCGCTGCTGTTCTGCGCCGGCTAAGTTACGCAACGAAGCTTCGAGTGCCCCCCCCCCCTCTCTCTCTCTCTTCTTTCATGCGTGCTGTCCCTGAGGCTTGTGTGGTCAGTGCGTGTTCGCGCCAAAACCTGCACGTGCTGAGAACTTGTGTATGCGTACCGTATCCTCCGATGTATAAGCCACACTGTGTGTTACGTATGATGTAATCGTGCTTCCTGCCCTACACGGAGTGCGGAAATGTCAAATATGGCACTGCTTCCCTGTGCTACACCCCACACGCGCCTCCACATCCGCCTACTCTGAAAGCTACTGTCGCGTGGCTGATCACAGCCACTTCGTAGCAAGACCAACGTTAACCTGCAGTCTTAATCGGTCACGCGCCGGAGAACGCCGTAAGCAAGACGCTGGAATGAGGACCCTGACATCCTACCTTTCCTGCAATAAAGTTATCTCTCTCTGAAATATGGCTGTCAGACTCATCGGCGAAGCAACTCTGTCAGCGCGTCACATAGCTTTCAAGAGATTATTCGATAGAGAGCAGGAGATGATGCGGAAATGTTGGCCCGATAGGTTATCGAGAGTTGAAATTGAAATTCTGAAAGAGCTTTAGAATGATGCCGTCCATCTCATTGGCGTTTTTTCTTTTCTTTTTCTGCCATGACATTCATGATCACGGAGTTTTGATTGTTGTATGCAGTTGTCTAAAACCGGCACTAAAGAAAAAATGTGTATGCAGCCTTTCACAAGGTAACTTGATTTCTGCTGTCATGTTCAGTGCTTGAATTTTCAGGTGCGCACCTGTTGGCAACACTGAATAAATAAATGAATTAAGCCCTCGCTCGAAGCAGCGACATTACAAAAGGCAGGCATCCTCTGACGCTGTTAAGCAAATAAATGAAGGTGGATCTGCTTGCATGCCGCTAAAATACCTCTGGTCCGCTGTGGGCGCCCGCAGCGAAAACACTGATAGAGCAGCAGACCTATCGCTCTGAGTTTGCTTAGAACAGTCCCTAAAAACAGACGTCCCAATTACCCACGGAATTGTCTACTGTCATTTACTTGGACGCCAAACGCGTAAGGCAAAAACATGACACAGCACTTCATGTATTTGTCAGCGGAGTTTTGGTAGATTGCGAGCGGACTCGTGCGCTATCTTGTGACGCATATTGGACGTATTAGCAAAATTCATTGATAAGTGAGAGCTTTCTTTCGCTGCTTTGTCAGCATACTGTGAATAACAAATTGGTGCTTGGACAAATTTTCATTCATTCATGTACCATCGCGGACAAACGTAACGCGAACAAAATATCTACAAAGACACATTTCACAAGTAATTGCTCGGGAGGACAATCTTTCACCGCTACCAGTCCGGTCGGCTAAGGTGGTATATGTACCAGATTAAGCGTAGAAGCCCATATCATGCCCACATTACACGGATTGGCTTAAACGAAAACGAAAGTGCGCGTTCTAGTTAGCCTTCACTTGTATAAGTTGGTCAGGATGGTACGAACGTTCCATGTCCAGCCTCCTAAATCTTTCTAATTCCTTGCCCGCTGATTTGGACGTCCAACTTGCCAAGGTTAAATGTTGCAGGCTATTTCGAGCTTCGTAATGGCTTGCTTGTGGCTTTGTTAGTTTTGGGTCATAATGAACATTTTGAAACGCGGAAAGAGAAGTGACTATCTGCGAGAAGGCTTGCTCAGGCGTGCGTGCGCGAGCTCACAGTATCCCCCCCCCCCCCCCTCCACTCCTCTCTCTATCTCATCTTTCTATTCCATTTTCCCGTCCCCCAGAGTAAGGTAGCTGACCAGACGCAATTTCTTAACATCCCTGCCTTCTCTCTTTCTCTCCCCCTCCCTTCGAGAAGGCGACGCACTCAATGCTGACCACGAGGCCTGTTCGAGCTTTGCTTTTCTGAAGCGTGCCATATAAAAAGTTTTTTTTTTTGACCATTTTTCTTTTTCCTGCTGGATTTGCAACGCGGTATAACTTCATGATGAAAATACGTATAAGCATGTAATTACGCCCGTTTCACGCGGATACGGCAAAAGCGACTTATAGTAGAATGTGTTCATATGATCCACCGTTCGTAGCCTTCAGGTTGGCAAGCGAACGAAGTTGTGCGTTGCAGTCGCTGCAAAACCTGTGCGCATGAAATAATCCTGCAGAAGTTTTTTTTTTTTTTTTGTATAGCGCACACCTTTGAATTGCGTGCGCAGTGAACGAAATTTTCTCTGTCAAGCACGCTTCGCTCGCGGCACGTATGGACCGTAAACTACGGTACATTCTGTTTGCACGAGCGCGCTTTGTTTTACTGTGACGTTCAGGGCCCGTCGACGTGGGAAGGGGGCCGGCAGTTCTCTGCCGTCTCTTCCCCCGCTGTATACGCATGCGCAAGAGAGTGCGCTGTTCTCTCTGCAAAGACTGCTATACGAAGACGACGACGACGACGTGCGTGCGTGCGTTTGAGTAACGGCCGTAATCAGGGCGCCATGGACGGGCGCTTGCTTGCACCGGTGCTTAGGCCGCCCGCTGTGGTTGATGGTGCCTAGCAGTGGTGGTGGTGGTGGCTGTGGTGGCTTCGGCCGTGCAAATTGCCGCACGCTATGGCCCGAATGCCGGAAGTGGCGTTTGATTCATCCGCGACGACCGGAAGAGGCTAGAAAGCATACCGAGGCATTCTTGCGTTTCGAATGAGGCCGGGATTTAAGCAGTGGTGGCTCTAGAGTTGCGGCGACAGTTGTTAGGACGGGGCTAAAGATTATCGAACAAGCAGGCAGTGGATTACCAACAAAAAGAAAGCGATTATTGTGGTTCAGTGTACATTCGATGATGCAGGCAGGTCAAAAGGAAGAAGAAAAGGTGTGCGTGTGTGTCTACGGAAGGGGAGAGAGAGAGAGAGGGGGGGGTACAGTTAGTTATTATAGACGAACTTCAGTTAGGTTAACTAAATATTCTTAAGTTATTAAAAAAAAAGGTTGTTGCGCAACGTAGAAATGGGCTCCGTACAGTGGTTTTCCCGCTAAATTGAGCGGTTTATTGCTCTGCCTAGCGGTGAAATTTGTTCTAGCTCTCTCAGGCGGCGAGCTCTTTAGCAGCTTTCTTCTAGTGACTTTTTTTTTTTTCTTTTCTCTCACGGGTCCTAACGTGCAGCTTAACGAAGCCCCTTTGGAAGTACGATGGATTTACCACCATCATCCACAAACGGTGTGCTTTGCCTTTCTACTTCGGGTTACTACCATTCTTACTGTGCATGCTAGCCGGTGTCCCGGGGTAACGATAGATGCTGCTTGACCCACACGCTCCCCAAGCACGTTGTTCGCAAGATCGTCACGATGGAGGTCTATGAGGTCAGCGATGGCACCGACTCTAGACCCAGCCACACCACCGAACACACACACACACAGAGGACGCGCGGCCATACCAAGACAGAGGACATTTCTCCGTCATTTTAATCACTACCCGGTAGTTCAGCTTGTTTTCTGGTCAGTGATTGTAGTTCAGGGAAGCATGCTTTTCTTTTTTAGTTTTGTTATGCAATACGTTTCTTCACTTCACAGTCGCACACACACACACACAAAAAAAAGCGCTTATTGATAATTTATGCCTTTTATTCCAGTATGGACGCAAAGAAACAATTCTATTTCCAGCGTAATTTTTTTTCATCTGTTTTTTACTGAGACGCTGTAAAACATTTTGAACGTCATTCTCATTGCTGTCTGCATTTAGCGGAGTTTTAGGGCATATTGGGTGCTCGTATCGCGTGTTTTAGCGTTTTTTGGGGGGTCTCGGCTAGTGGTCTTTATAGTTGGAAGCATGGGTCAGCCTTTATGTATTCTTTTATTAATCACTTCGGGTAATTCGCCAATATCAGTGTGGGTGTATGAAAGACAAGCGCTTTATTTACACATGCCAGGCTTGTCACATACCTGCATGGTGACATGCCTAGCGTGATACTGCGAGTGAGAACGATGAGACATAAAATGCGCATGGGCACGTATGTTGTTCGTGGTGTGCTTTGTGTGATTTTCCGTGTATGGATGCAAAATTATTTCATTGGTAACAGTCGCTTTGCTGGAGCGTCTTCATTTAACGTGCGTCGTGCTAAATATGATAAAAATGATAACTGTCCCGTCAGTATAGAATGCCTCCCGCGTCCCCGAGTACAGGACCCGCACCCGCTCAAAGGTCCTGTATATCCTGTGGTTGGTAAGCTTTAGCGACTAATGCTAAGCGTTACCACTCATCGAACGAGTAGGCGTCACAAAGAAACTACTGCAAGAGATGGCGAAACAAACTCCTTACAAAAATGAAGTGACCTTGAGGAAGGCGAGTCCTCTATATGGTGGTTATTCCTTTTTTTGCTTGCCATAACAAGCGAGGCGATCTTACTTGGAGGAAACGTTCCATACCATCGACACGTACAAAACTGGTCACGAATGTCGTATCGCTCGAATTCTACACCTTTTGCACGCGCAATCCTGCCACTTGCTCAACGTCTACCTGCGGAACGATGATTACCGCGTCCGATGCAATATAGAGTCCACCCAGTGGCAAGCTTGCTAGAGACGGTGCGGGCTTAAATTGGCTACTTAATAGTGGTACAAGCGGTCCGAAATAGGCGCGTAAAGAGCGACGCGACGATACGAATCTGCGTGGGAACACGTGTGCTTTAATTGCCCATGCCATTAAATGCAGTATAGCCGGAAATGTAAAAATGCTGTATGCACATGCATGCGACCATGTGCTCGCAAGAGCGACCTAAAGCGGTGTGTGCCGGACGGACGTGCTCATCCTTGGTGTGTGGCGTGTTACGCTCTTCATGGCAGGGTCTTTTAGCGCCGCTGTTGGCGAGAGGGGATAAAAAAGCAACACGTAACGAGTAAATGAAAGATGTATATAGAGATGAATAAAGAAGAGGCATGTCGGAAACCCTAGTCCCTTCCTTAAAGTCTTGCCGTCTTCTTTAATGCTAATGCGGAATACGCCGTGTTCGTCTCCGATTCCCGCGAAATAAGTCGTGGCCCATTACCGCATTACGGTGCGCGCGTCACGGCGTCCATATCCCGCCAGATCGCGACTCTGCACAGTTTTTCTTTCTCTCTCTCTCTCTTTCGCGGAAATGTGTGTGCGCGAGCGTGGTAGTGTTATGTGGCTCTGCCAACAGTCGCACCTGGTGGACGCGCGTTTGCCGATGAGTGAGTGAGTGAGCGAGTGAAGAGAGAGAGAGTGTGTGTGTTCCCTCTCTCCTGCGCGTCGATGCGAGCGATTTCAGTGGATGGTCAGATTATTCAAATTGTCCTTTTCTTGCCGCATACGGACACGCTCGCAGGGGGATCGGTGATCGGCATTCCCTTATGCCGATATCCGCATTCTGAGCCCTGCGGAGGATCGTTTGCGACAGCTGCGTTCTCAGGCTTCATTCTATAGGCAAGCCGCACCTGCGTCCGATGCGACCTGGAGACGAGTGCGACTGCGAATAAGACGGTGCCGGTTGGCAAAAGGCGGGCGCGTGCCACAGCAAGCAAGGCGATTCTTTCTATCAGGAACATGTCCACAAAAAAAAAAAAAAAAAAATGTAGCCACACGCAGGAAATCGGATGAACCTACATGGCCTTGGGCCGCGTCCTGGATGAATTCGATAGGCTTTTTTTTTTTTTTGTATCCTTCTCTCTCTTAACATGTCGCTGGGGAAGTGCACAGCCGATGTCGCACTTATGGGAAGATAATTTAGGGGGCTTGACCATGTTCCAAGCTGATGAAGGCGTCCTGGTCTCTGAGCGGTGCGCATGAATTTCCTCCCGAGGGATTTAGTTTTGAAAAGAAATTTAACTATGTTACGGAGCGTCCAGCGCGTTATTTGGACATTGTCTCAAATGTTCTCTAGACATTATCTCAAATTATCTTTGGTTTGGGACCAAAGGGTTATTACTAGCGAAGTGAACGGATTTCAATGCTTCCATTTTTCGAAATCTAGCGCCTAGATCGTGACTTTGTAAAAAATTCGTGACGTCACACAAGTGTATCAAAGTTTCGCTTATTTCGGTCTGAAATGTGCCGAAACATGTATTAAAACTTGATAGTAGTATGATTTCTTCAGTGGAGCCTTTACATGCAACTATACAGGGTGTTTCAGCGAACACTTTCAAAAATTCTTAAGTTTACCTGTGGCAGATAGCCCAATTCTAGTTAATGAGCCGGTCTACTAATCTCTTCTACTCTGAAGCGGTCTTCTACTAATGAAGCGGCGGACATTACTACTACTAATGAAGCGGCGGACATTACTTGCGCAAAAAATTGAAATGCATGATCGAATAATTAAAAACATAATTAGTGAATTTTTATTAACTAATTACCTGATGACCCATATTGTAATCTACAAATTGTAGCCGTGGAGTTCGCAAGACGGATCCACTTGGAACGAATTCTCGGGATGACACCAGTTTCGGGATATTAATTCCCGAACTTTGCGGAGAAATGCGTTGGCGTTCCAGTTAATTTTGTGTTTCAATGCATAAAGCGACGTTTTGTTAAGAAACTGTTTTTCTACCGCCGAAAAACGCCTCGTGTGTAAGGCGTGTACCGCAACCGTGCTCTCCTCTCGCGCTTCCCTTTTGACACGCTGCGCCATCTGTCGCCGCCACCGCTAAGTCCGCGCTTGCCACGTGTGTCAGTATATATGATGCCGGTTCAATTTCATCCAGCATTTTAAATGTTTTTGTCACTGAGGAGCGGCAGATATCCAGTGACTCACGCCCAGAGACCCAAGTTGGTATCAGAGAAGTTCGTTGAAGAATGGCACATACCTTGTGGCATGTATCCAGCGGGCCAAGTGGGTCCGACGGCTGATTTCAAACCCGGTTGCCTCATCACAGCAGCCCTCAGTGCTCTTCTTATTAGAACATGTACTACATAGTGACCCAAGTTGGCGGAAAGAGAGAGAATAACTTTATTGATTGTCCAGGATGGGGTCAGGGGTGCTCAAGGATGGGACTCCCTTCCCTGTTCTCTCAGCCACCGGCCAGGAGCCCCTGGTTCTCGGCCTCGGCCATCCGGACAGCCCGGGACTGAGTCTCGGCGTCCGAGCTGAGCAGTACTGTCTCCCACTGCTCCGTTGGAGTGATCATTTTTCTGGCTTTGTCAGCGGTGATGATTGCGGGGCAATCAACACCCGGTGCTATATGGTCACTGCTACCCAGAACCTCACAGCGACAGATGTAGAAACTGCACAGCAAGGGCGGACCTCAAACACATACTGCGGGCGGAAAAGAGGTTAGCCACGGACATACATGTGCAGCTAGATACATTGACACGTAACACAAACTTGGTGTAGTTCCCAAAGAATGTTAATAGCATAAAAACGCTGCATAGGGTCAACTCAACGCGGCATGAAAACTTCAGTAAAAAAAAAAAAATACAGAAAGAAAGAAGAAATAAAAGCGCGCATTTCCTCTCTCATCGCCAATTTTGATGTTTCATAGATAATTGCACTCCTCATTCGCGGCAACATCGTGCCTCAGACCTTTGAAGAAATGTCTGTGGCATTCATTGCGTGCGTGCGTACCGGCTCCACAGAGAGCACTGCCTCTTGGTAGCGCAATCACGCGTGTCTGGTATTCGGAAGCCCAAAGTACGGGCGCCTACGGCTACCCGATAAGAGCGTCCTTAGTATACTGTTTCATTCTCGTTGCTACCGTTGGCATTTAATCTCTCATTTCGTTGCAGCTACTGTTGCACATTCCATCCCAAGCTCTCGGGTAACATGCACCGCGTATAACGTTTGTCCAAAGCGTTATAGCCCATAAGTTTGTAGCGTTCTACGCCGTAATGGGTTATGGCGATCTTTTCCATAACGATCGCCAGTGAGTTTTTTCTCCCGGATAATGTTCCCCTTAGGACCCGTAGCGACCTTAGCGATAGCGAGGATACCGAGGATCGCTTACACGAAAAAAAGCGCCTGCAAAAAAAAAAAAAAAAAAAAAAAGTGAATCCTGCGTTCACCGGCAGGGCGGCGCCACCGGCCTCGCCCTTTACGCCTGCTTACGCTATAGTACACTCTACTTACCCGGCGGCGTCCTTGCTCGTTTTCGCCGCGGGTGGCGCTCGCTGTGTTGTGGGCTCGCCTCCCTGTAAATTGACAGTAATCAGGCCAGGTCCTGTCTCGCGAGCTTTCAACATCGCACCCGGTGTTTGTGTATGTGTTCGGACGTCGTCGTTGTCGTCCATCGCGCGTCAAGAGACGTTGCGACACTAGGGGATGGCGGCAGCCGCATCGCCGCTTCATCTTATGCCGCCACCTTCGAGGTACATATATATAGAGAGCCAAGCATAGGAGTGGTCGCTATGGTTTCTTTCGGCCGATGGTGGGGGAACGGCCCGAGTTACGTGAATTCCCGTGAGGGGGCGCGGCACTCTTAAGTGCTAGCAAGGGCGCGACATGCCCTCGGTACTACTACGCTGCCAGCCGCAGCCCCATAGGGCGCCATATTTCGGCTGGCGCGTGCGATGAGTGAGCATAACCTCGGGCATCCTTTAATCTCCTTCAGGCTAATCGGCCACGTGCGAGTCTTGTACGGAACTGCTCTACAACCTCCAGTGATGAGGAAAGGGGAAAGTGGGAGGGTGGGGGGTCGATACGAAGACCTGAGCTCGGTCTCGTGGATCCAATTATCGTCGATATTGAGTACGAGAGGCCTCCTTTGCGTGGAGGGAACCACAACCGCGTACGGCTACGGCTGCGGCGTAAGTGCTGCGATCGTGGGTGCGGTGTCGACGACGGGAGAGGTACTCGCTGTCTCGTGTGCATGCGGGAGCGTTTCCTCGCCTGTTTAGTTGATTAGTTAGATGTAGTTGATTATCGACACGACTCTGGTCGCATCGTTAGCTGCATTCAGAAGTCGGCCGTGCGCGGCCTCCACAGCCCGATTCGCTGCATGACTGAAGCTGAGGTATGGAACGTGCTCTCGCGTACACGACCTGCAGGTGCGATGTGTGGTTCGTTGGCTTTCTCTCTCGTTTTTTTTTCTTTGTGTGTGTGTGTGTGTGTGTGTGTGTGTGTGGTGTGTGTGTGTGTGTGTGTGTGTGTGTGTGTGTGTGTGTGCGTGTGTGTGCGTGTGGCTTTGTGAGATCCCGTGTGTGTGTGTGCGTGTGGCGGCTCGTGACGGTTCAGTTGTTAGAATTGTGGATTTCTTCATTTGTGTTTTTCTTTTCTGTTATTCGTGTCTCTCGAGATGAATAACGGGCCAGAAGCACAGAATAACAGCATCCAGTTCGGATTGGTTTGCAGAAAACTGAGCATCAAGGCAGCTGGCGAAACCTAGCACCTGCAAGCAGGCTTCCGTTCACCTCTTGGTAGAATCAGGCAACATGATCATCTGCGAATAAAAGGAAAAAGCAATACGCTAGTCCCTGGCCATCTTTGAAATATTTCTTATATAAGAAAAATATATCATCCTCCATTCCATTCCGCCCTGTGAAAGTGGATGAACTGCAAGGTTGTTGCAGACGTTAGACAAGCACCACCACCAAAAGCGACGTAAGTCACGCGCGCACGTACGCACGTGTGCGGAAGCGCAGCATACATGCTGATTCCTCTAGGCCCTTCGCCAACAGAAAGCGCCTTATTGCACTATTTCTATTTTTGAAAGGAAATTGCGTAGGAGACTTCGTAAAGTACGACTTACGCACAGGCTGCAGTAAGGATAGTTTCGGATTGTAATTCGAATATACGAGAAAAATGGCATCGTCACGTGACGATATCGCTTGATGACGTTATCTGATGACGTCAAACGTGTCGTTATGGGACGACGTCTTCAAGTGATGTCACCTGGTGACGTCATGTGCCCACACTTTTGTGTGGGCACCGCGCACGCGCACACGAGAAATCTAGACCAATTAGAGGCTAACACCTTCGTTCTAAAATATATCGCGGGGACCTTGTTTATGAGATGGCGTCGTTGTTTTTTAAGAACATTTATTCGCCTTCCTTTGCATTCACCTATCTTCTGACAGGTATACTCTCGTATAATGCGATTTTGTGTCGTACATATTCGCATTAGTCGTTGAGCATGATCTCTTACGTGTCACTTGCTTACGATGTTCGAATTAGACGGGAATCAAATGTGTCGTAGAATTGGACATTGAAATGTTTCGTCGGTATTGCTGTCGCATTTTTTTATTACTTTTAATGTTATTTTTCTTTTGTCTGTGTCTGCATCTCGGTGTGTCGTGTTCTACATTTCCCTTGTTTTGTATTCCGTCCTGCTGTGCCGAATTTTTCGGCGGTGTAGCCCTAAGGGCTCGTGGCACGAACGACTTATCCCGATTTCTCTTCTGCATGGTCGCAACTGATTTCTGTACGTGCAGTTTGTCAGCCATGTGTGTTTGTGTATATATCTATATATATTCAGAGTGGACGGTAGTCGTGCAAGCCGTGCCTGTCTTTGGATGAACGATGTCCCGGAACGAAGGCTACTGGACTACGAATTTCGATTGTTTCGCGGGCAGCTAAGCTCCGTATTAACGACCGGCGGTGAAATAGCTCGGAAGCAGCCCAGGCAGCGTGAGCGATTCGGCAAATGAGCGAGCACTCTGCCTTGTCCTTTCGAGCCGATGGAAAAGAATACCGAGAGAGCACATAGCAAAGCGTAGCTCGTTGAAAGCGTGCATGTCAGCATATGCATCATTTGTCTCAGAAATTGCGGCTATGCTCTGCGTTTCTGTGTTGGCCCCATTTTCAAAGCGTACATTTGTAATGCCCCAACGACGTGACTGCCTGCTGCGCATGCGCACTTGGTTTCCTCGAGCGAGTGTTTGTTTCATTTACGAGTACATGCATGTATGTGTAAACTTGGAAACGGCTTCACATGTGGAGCGAACTTAATTCTGTCTCCGCCATGCAGCGTATATCGAGGCCCCCTGCCGATCGCCTCTGGCAAGGAAAATCTATTTCTGTAACGTCGAGTAACACTAACCATACCACCGTTAACGCTACCGACACTACCGGTATTGGAAGTTTCGTGATTGTACATGTTTATTGTCGACTTGCGACCACGCAAACGCGGATAACTATAGATATTTGGTAATTGTTCCTTCGACGGCCTTTCTATTTGAGCATGCCGCTCGCCCCTAGCTAACTAAACCCATGCTTAGCTAGTGGAAGCCATGTAATCACCAGGAACGGTTTATTGAAGTAGTCCTATGCCGACTATGAATTTGGCACACACCTCACACATTTTTTGCTTAGAAAAGCAGACCCACCAACACGCGAGAAGTGCCATGAATCGGTAACAGTGATGCACGTCTTACGGACATGTACGCGTAATGAAACACACAGACAAAAACTTTTGCGCAATTTATGTAAATTACTGATATCTTAACACCCTGCTTTAGTTTTCGGAGATGCTTTAGTTTTCGGAGATTCAATTTCTAGACGACACTGGCTTTTTACACCAGCTATAGAGCAACACAGCTTCTGCTTTTTTTTTTTTAATTTGGTGTTATAACATCTTGTGGATGCTAAATTTTCCAGCACATATTGTCTGCTCTTGATATTTCTGTTGCACATTTAGTGTTCAGGTGCGGCAGTAAAGGCTTTGACACAAGTGGAAGACTCTTAGGAAACCAAGGAACGTTATGGAGACAACAATGCTTATAAGGACTTCTGCAAATATTGTGTAAATAAACAAGGATGCTAAATAAACATATAAGGAAGCCCTATGAATGCTCGCAGATCCCCGGAAAACGCAATTTACAGTTTCTCGGTTTATGTATTCAAACAAGGCAAAGAGATGAACACTTAAATTGATTAACAGAGAAAGGGAAGCCTCTGCCTGGAGCCAACGTTTCAACAAGCAAACATACTTGTGAAGGCAGTGACGAAGACAAGTTCCCACGCTTAGGCTTCCCTTACTCGTCCAATGATGATAGGCTGACTTTGTTAAGGCCAAACGTACTATTCCCTGAGTATATTTCAAAAGCTTTTTTGAACACACTTTTCTCAGATTTGTCATCTGCTATTTGAAGAGAACGAAAATTTGTGTTTAGTCATTTGTCATGTTTGTGAAATGTGGAATAGGCTGGTTGTGTGAGCTTGCCGTTTCTAGCACCGCTTACTGTGCTGGGCTAGCCTAGTTATTGATTTCATGCTAATTGTTCATGAACCATGTAAGAGTGACTACCAGAGATTCAGTCACCATGAAGAGTCATTTGCTCAAAATTGCATTGAGCGCTTTTGATCGTTTTTAAATTCGTTGCATTTTCAAGTAACAAATTGTCGTTTTGAGGGAGCATGTGATACTTGGTGTTTTGGCCCGCCAAGCTGATTTGCAAAGAGCAGATGACAGACCTTGTGCATTAGCAGGTAGGAGCTTGCTACCTTGTTTCTGATCTGGTCGTCATGATTGTCATCAATAGGGAAAAAAAAAGTTAGGACTAAACATGTTACATCTCCGTATGTCAAAACAGGCCTTGAAATCAAGTAAGCGTGAATGACAAATTTTAGTATTCTTGCTTGGTATGGTACAAAACTATAGACTGCTGATTTCCTGATAAAGCTCTCACCCCTCTATGTAATAAACTCGCAAACATTTCATGGTGAGGCACGGAGTTCAAGAGGACCTGTTGTCATTATGGTGACCGTTGAGCTTATGGCTCGGGGTGGGTAGCTTGCAGATCAGTAATCTCTTTGTTGTCCGTCTTCTTGAAAAGAGAAATGATGAAGCCATGAGAAACATGCAAGCAAAAAAATGATTAAACGAAAGTTAGTCCCATAAATGAACAAATCACGGTTCTAGTTGAAGTGTTGCATACCCTGGGAGGATTCTGTCCCTTGATGTTATTCCAGTGGTGACACGTTCACTGTTGACTTGTACGTCCAGAGACTAATAGAGTCCAAAGGGATGAACAAATATGAGCAGCGTCTTGGAGGCTGGAGTAGAGAGAAAAAAGAGCCTCAATTACTATGGTGGAAGTGTGGGTGAGTTTGTGATTCATGTATGACAAAGAGCAGTGCACAAAACGCTCCATGACATGAAAGAGCCTAAGTTTGGGCACGTTGGTGACAGAAAAGCACACACACATACACTGTTTTGAGTGTGCATTTTTTTCAGTGGTGGTCTTTGTGTGGACTGTGCTTAGTCAAGCCTCGATTAGATCACGATTGTTTCTGCCAGATACAGCAATGAACACAGTCATTGTATTATGTCTCAAATGCAATTAATCGAACTGTATCACCGGAAGTACATTTGCCACTAATGTGCAGTGACTTTATCGCGGTTTATCATTTATGCAGAAACAGGCAAAACTGTTTAATATTTATGCTACACTCCGCTCGTACCAGTGGAGCCCTGGGCTAGGGGCCCCAACCACGGGACCTCAAATTTTATTTTATTCATTAAAGTTTCTCTCTCCATGTTAGAAATTTTGGCAACGTGGCAAAATAACAAGAGCTTCGTTTGAATTGCGTTTGAAGAGGAATAAGTTTATAATTATTATTAGTTTCCACTTTTAAGAAATGACTATAGGAATCTGCTTTATCCACCTCGCACGCAGAAGAAATGCGAAGCACTGCTTTTTTACTCTTAGGTGCACATGCCCAGAGGCTGCAAGGTTAATCTGCTTTCGGGGTGTAGTCTTCAAGCAGACAGTGATAAGTTCCAGCGATGAATTTTCGCGCTAGCTAGCACATTTTTTTCTTTCAAGCAACAGGTCATTACGCGGCCAGATGCGGCAGATCACTAACGCTGGAAGCCGTTATGCCAGTGGAACGCCGCAGCTGATAAAATTCACCGTCCTTAAACACGTTCGCTTGGTGGCGACGATCGAATGTTGGATGCATAAACTGGCTGATATGTGATCTAATTAAGCCTGCGTGAAGCTGCTCAAAGGAAACGACCAACCCGTTCGCAGATATTACCGCCGTACAATTTGAATCGATAACCAGCCCGGTCTGCAATCGGTACCAATGGGCTGCTGCTTATCGGAAGTCAGAGAGGTCTGTTGAATCGATAACCAGCCCGGTCTGCAATCGGTACCAATGGGCTGCTGCTTATCGGAAGTCAGAGAGGTCTGTAAACCTTTATTCAAGTAATAAAGCAGATATTTTAATGACAGTAGTACAATAAAAACAATGACATTAATTTTGTAAGAAAATGACGTGTTAACTACGTTTGTTGGTTATTCTATGAGCATTTATAGATCAAATATTCAGCCGCGTTGAGCGCCCCCTAGCAGAAAAAGTACAAAGGAAAGTATCCGACCACAAATACCTTGCAAAAATTTCGATTACTAATCAATAATCGATGAAAAACCCTACATCGAAAACGATTAATAGATTAAAGGCTAAAATAATGAATGATTAATCGTTAATCGAATAAAATAGGTTAATCGACCATCCTTAATTGGTGTAAACCGCGTACACAATAATGCGTTAGCATCAGTAGTGGGTAGCGTCTTCCAAGTCTGTTATGCAGGCCCATAGCACGCACTAGATGTACTGCCCTAGAACTTAATTCTTGTTCTGGTGGACCATTGTCCAGTCTATCACAGACTGCGCTCATCACGTGACTCTCGGCACTATCGATGCCTAAAGCACAGATGTGCGTGGACCGCTCGTCACAGGTGCGTGTATCGCATGTAGGGATGTCAGCCGTCCCTACGTCGAAGGCATCATCATCATCATCATCAGCAGCAGCAGCAGCCTATATTTTATGTCCACTGCAGGACGAAGGCCTCTGCCTGCGATCTCCAATTACCCCAGTCTTGCGCTAGCTGATTCCAACTTGCGCCTCCGAATTTCCTAACTTCATCACTCCACCTAATTTTCTGCCGTCCTCGACTGTTGTTCCCTTCTCTTGGTATCCATTCTGTAACCCTAAAGGTCCACCGGTTATCCATCCTACGCATTACATGGCCTGCCCAGCTCCATTTTTTTCGTTTAATGTCAACTAGAATATTGGTTATCCCTGTTTGCTCTCCGGTCCACACCGCAGTTTTCCTGTCTCTTAACGTTAGGCCTAACATTTTTCGTTCCATCGGTCTTTGTGCGGTCCTTAGCTTGTTGTCGAGCTTCTTTGTTAACGTCTAAGTTTCTGCCCCATATGTTAGCACTGGTAGAATGCAATGATTGTACACTTTTCTTTTCAACGACAGTGGTAAGCTCCCAGTCAGGATTTGGCAATGCCTGCCGTATGCATCCAACCCAATTTTATTCTTCTGTAAATTTCTCATGATCAGGGGTCCCCTGTGAGTAATTGGCCTAGATAAACGTACTCCTTTACAGACTCTAGAGGCTGACTGGCGATCCTGAATTTTTGTTCCCAGGCTATTAAACATTATCTTTGTCTTCTGCATATTCATCTTCAACCAAATTCTTACACTTTCTCGATTAAGGTCCTCAATCATTTGCTGTAATTCGTCTCCATTGTTGCTGAATAGGACAATGTCATCGGCAAACCGAAGGTTGCTGAGATATTCGCCGTTGATCCTCACTCCTAAGCCTTCCCAACGAGGAAGGCATAGGAGGTAGTAAATGCGACGCCGAGGTACAAGCGGTACGACGCTGTCTGTTCGCGTCGTGGTAACGCAGGCGGCAGACGTGGTTATGGGTCAGGGGTAGAAGGAACGTGAACTTGACATGGTGCAATCGCTTACTCCGTTGTATAATTGTTGCTACGGCTTCCTACGGAGGCGTATGATTCCCAGTTGGGCTTTCAAAACGACTCGCCGAAGCTGAGAAGCAACTCGTGCAGCGATGTCTTATTACCGTGCTCACCCAAGCGTACTTACTTTCAATTACTATATGTGAGAGTGTTGGTGTGGCTCCATGTGTTTTGGAAGGCCGCAGCATTTAATACGGTAGCCGACGTGGACGACGTGGTGCATGTGCATCGCTAAAAACTTGCCCGATTGACAGCCTGCTGCTGTCGCACTAAATGACTTGAGCGTCAGACTCTTATTTATTTGATGACGTATTTTGTTTATTTGCAGTAGTCTCAAGGTGTAAATAAATTACAGAGGGGACGTGCATTCATAGCAGAACAGAACAGAAAAAAAAGAAAAAAAAACAATACATAACAAGATGCACAATTTAAATAAAAAATTGCTCCATCTCCCGCTAAAGGGAACCATGTGTGGATGCGAAGCAGCGGGGAGATGGTTAGCTTGAGCGGGAAATGGTTTCGCGGCAGCGGCCCGAGCGCTCATCGCGGCGCTGCACAGGAGAGAGAATGAGGCGCGCGCGCTCCCTCATTTTCATACCGCGGAACTACCGTGGCGCCCCCAGCGGAGTATGCAGCTGTCGCACCACCTGTCGTGCGCGCCGCTCCGGATTCCTAGAGGAGAGAAAGGGGGAGCGTAGGAGAGGGGGGAGGGGACGCGCATGCGCTGTGGGGGTGTGGGACGCCGCGGGACGCAGGACGGACAAAGCCCCCGCCATAAGCTGCTTCGCATCTAAAACAACACAAAAAAATGACTACTCGTACAGTATTTTTACAGCAGGCTTGATATCACATTTTGAGAAGCACTTGGATCAGTTGTGTTCGAAATGGAGGCGGGTAAGTGATTCCAGTCCCTTTCGGTTCTAGGAAGAAATGATTGCGATCCTGGAGTCGCTGAAAAATATGGTATGCTAACCTTACGGGGCATGATCATGCCGGTGTGATCGAAATAATGCTGGAAGTGTAAACAAGTAACGAAGACCTGGGTTGTGGAGATACACGTTATGAGAAAGGCGTTTGCGTGACTGCTTTTTATGGCTAGCTAGGCCTTGGAGATTAAAAGTAGTTTTCATTTCTGTGACGCTAGCAGTGCAGTTATAGTTGGCTTAAAGGATACGGATGGTACGATACAGGCGAGACGTATTCTAGCTGTGGCCTAACGTAAGTAGAATAAAGTAATTTTACTTACCGCGGGGCAAGGTAGAAGCTGCTTTTCAGGTAGCCTAAGGTTCAGTTTGCTTTAGCTATTAAGTGATCGGGGCATGTTGTTTCAAGGACAAGGCATTACATATCTGATCACCAAGGTAGCGATATGCTGTGGTTTGCAGGAAGTTATTGCTAAGAAAATAGGACGGAGAGATAACATCAAGCTTAGTTACGTGCATGTTATTGCATTTCTCAGTATTTAGTGCCAAGTAGAATGTGCTGCACCGCTCAGTTACGTATCTAGACGATTCTGAAGTAATTTCATGTCCCAGTAATTTTACGGTAACACAATCGTATAGGAAGAAAAAAAGCTCGGTAAGAAATATTATTAGTTAAGTCATTAGTATAAATTAAAACTAAAAGGATTATTACACTATTACACCCTGCTCACGGAAAGGGAACACCTCCCTCGTAATGTCTACAAATTATGTCTTGTGACAGTCAACCATATTTCAATGACTGCTTTATATCTGTTTGAACGTTTCATCAGCCAGTGTCACATGTCACATACTTATTTCTTTATTGTTACAATGCAGGCTTAGAGTATTTCGTGTCTGAGCATTGCGAGTGAACTTGAAGTTACTGAATTGCTTGCATAAACTTTCCAGCGGTGCTCTTTAATTCTTTTTGCCCTGTATATGTTCATTTTTTTTATTGGAGTTTTGAGGTTTCTGGCGGGAAAAAAAAATCTTAGTATTCTTGGTACTTGACTAAGTGAAGACACCAGGGCCTGATGCGCCCTATTCGTGGCAGACCTGCCAAACATTAATCGCAAGAGTGCATAGCGAAAAAAAAAAAAAAAAGGTGGAGGGGGAGTGAGGGCACGACAAAATTTTATACAGACTATTGCTTCGTCTTTTTCGAAGATCGCAAATAGCACGTGACTTAATAGCACAAACACGTAAAATAATACTGCACAAATGTACCGGCACCATGATCGACCTTTAGGAACATAACAAGCATTTGCAAACAGGGAAACTGGAAACTGGGAAGCAAACTCGTGTGGGTTTCCTTTGCTAAAAGGAGACCCAAACAGATTTACTTTGTAGATTTTCGCTACAATCGCGCGGACGACCATTTTTGCTTCCATAAACGTTCCTCTACCTGGCGGGCTTTCGCAGAACTAATGTGCCAGACTATGGAATCGCTGCTACTGGCCTTCGATATAACAGGTGGTGGAAGCCAGTCGAAGCTGCATCGTTGCAGCTCTGTTTCCAACTATATATATATACCCAGGCACTCGCTATCACCCACGCATTCGCTGTAGTTAGGCTTAGGAGTCTCACTATCAGGATGGGCTCTCAGAGGCAAGAGCAAGTTAGGTTTCCAAGCGACAGCTTCCTTGCGCACCATTCCCAGTTTTCTAATGGTGGGTAGTGTGTCCTCCGAACGCCGCAGTAGCTCTCAAAGGCCTTGAGCATGTATGCGCTTCCCAGACCGAAGTAGCACGGAAAGTTGGTTACTAATTAATTGGAAAGCTAAGAAACGACATGTCGTCGTTGTCGTCGTCGTCGTCATGACGTATACTCATCACTCCATGTTTGTCGTGGAGTCGTTGATAAGCCATCGTCGTCATGTGCCATTGTCGCCGCCGCCGTCGTCTTGTTATTATCACCCCGCTGACACTTCAGCAGGTCTTGCGCCGTGATGCTGTAGATTCCTGCGATGCGTGGTTTCTCCCAAACTTTAGGAAATTATCATTTTCAAAGAGAAAACCTATCCCGGCCACGGCGGCCGCATTTCCGTGATGTCGAAATGCGAAAACACCCGTGTACTTTGATTTTGGTGCCCGTTAAAGAACCCCAGGTGGTCCAAATTATTCCGGAGTCCTCCACTACGGCGTGCCTCATAATCAGATCGTGGTTTTGGCACGTAAAATGCCATAACGTTTAAAGGGAAAACCTGCTCCACTGAAGACTTATTGATTATTAACGGGAAAACAATGCAAATACTCCGGAATTTTTTTTCTCTACATAGTCACTTTGCGATGTTGAAAATATGGCGGCCATGACTTCGCTTCTGGCGTCTGGACACTTGCCCGCAATAGCATGGCTTTTGAGATTGGTTTCCGTTATTTTGAGCGAACCGGTGGCTCTAAAATTGGACGTACGTGGGATGTGGACACCACATATTAAAGCTTCGAAGAGCGCCGCGTTTATTTCTAAACCGGAGTTAATGGATACTGCAGCAGCGCCGCTCATCGGCTTGCGCTTGTTAAGCGCCAGTTTTGATCATCCATTTTCGTCACTGCACATTAATGAACACCAAGAGTGTTCATTAAATCAGTGAAGTTCAAATTAGGGAGCAAAACAGGTGAGCGATAGTGTTGTTTAAATAAATAGGAAGTACTGAAACTGCGCAGACCATGTCAACAGGAGTACACCGACACTCCATTAGAGTGACAGAGTGGGTATATCAGGGTATGTTGAAGGCGATCTTCGAAGTAAAAGGAACAGGTTGACTACGGAGATCAGGAAATCTTCAACTAAGTGGGCGCTGGGGTAGGCGAAGGCAGGTTTGGTTAGAGCGCTTTGTTGAAAGGACTTCAGTCTTGCATTTCGCCTATTTAGGTTGGTTGCAATTATGGTAATAGATAGCGTCACTTATGAATGAGTGGACTCTAGTTAGAGGTTTGCATTTTGGTGGAGCATGAATTAGGCCAACGCGAATCGTGTAAATGGTATAACTGGAGGGCTTGTAAGAGGAAAGCTTGTGCTAGACGTAATAGCGCAAATATTTAAACTTTTTTTTTTCATTTTTTTTTCTCTTCTGACCAACCCTGCCACTCCATGTCACTTGAGAATCGTTCTGCTTATCCGACGTTGGGCTTCTGTGAAATTTATAGGGGCTTGGCTGTTGTGTTTTGCGAGAAGGAATTCTTAATGTTATTTAACTTATTGCTATCTTATATAGTTATTGGAATGCATGGATAGCATTTATTCTAGCAGAGATTTCCCTTCGAAAGATTTATAGTCACCTATTGTTTGAACTGACGTTTTTGTTTAAGTGCGTTATATGGCGGTTCCCAGTAGATCTACAGCTTGGTGAAGTGCACTGAGGATATCATAGTAAGCGGCACCACTCCGGCAATCCCATTTCGTGCACTTCTCATCGGATGGTGCTCGTTTATTTCTATTTTAAACAGTGGCATTTCGGTCTGACGGGTCCCTGGAGTGATTCCCCACCAACGGAGAGATGCGGGAATGTAGAGCTGTATAGGCGCAACCTGGGCTTACATTATTTGTATGTATGCGCGCTTGTTGTCTAATACGCGTATGTCTGTCACACTCGTCCTTCTCAGTCTTGGGCGATGACGCGCGCGTATTGTCTTTTACGTTTTTCGCATATTCCGCATCTTCGCCCGTGCTGATCGTGGACTCGCGTACGTGTCCGGAACTCAGTTATGCACATATTTTTTGGCACTGCGTGGTGCAGCTTGTCCGTCCTCGTCTTTTTTCTTCAGTGTGTTCCAGGATGTCTAGGATTTTTATCCAGATTTCATTGACTCTCTTTAGCCTACATCGCTCAAGATGATTTTAAACTGTGAGGTTTCTTGTAACCTTACAATATTTTTCTTTCACTTTTATGCGTCACCGCTTTAGGGTGTCTAAACTTCGATTTTATTTTGATTTCAACAAATGAAAGGGCTCTTACATGCGGAAGGACACTCACTGATTGGCTCTTGCATATGGGTTGGGCACATGCTTGTTCTGACGTATCGAAATACATGGAATCAAAGAAAGCGGGTCATTGATCGGAGGGCAAGGGAGTGTGTCTTCGATGTTTCACAACCCGACCAAGAGGTGGCGCTTCGCCAAAATCGCAATTGTACGACCGCGGTATACCACTGCTCTCTTATAGCTTTGGGAATGGTCCTATACAGCCATTGCTCTCCGGTCTACTATTCACGCCTGGTAATGTGCAACGTATCCTTAGTCGTGTCACTGCTACGCTCCTACATTGCGCATACAGAAGGAGCGCAACGTTATAGTGTTTACTCTGACTAACAGCTCTATTGTCAACCCCTATGTTTATGACCGCTCTGACCAGGCCCAATACTTTTACCATACCCCCCACGTTTAACTCTCTCTATCTCTCTCTCTCTCTCGTTCGTTGCTCCGCTCTTAACGTACGTAGCTAATAACCGTACAGATTCCATGACAGGTAGCATCTATATAAACGAAGCAACAACCTGCAGGGTTTGTCCTCGGGTGTTCTTTTTTTTTTTTTTGTCTACGCGGTCTCTCTATCCCTCTGCAGGACTGAAAAATGGATCAGAACTCGGCTTATCCTTCTCGGTTCTGCTCGCATACGGAATGCCTGCATGCGGCTAACCCCCCACCCCGAGCGAACTGGCGAGCCGGACGAACGGCCGATACAGCAGCGGCGCAGACGCTAGATACGCCTTGTCTGTAGCATGCGGCAGCGAGAACCAACGCGGGTCGGCCGCGGATGCATTTTGCTCCGCGACTCCTCGAGTTCTCTTCGAGCTCCACAAACACCGGTGTGTCGGCTGCCCCCTCTGCGCGCACGAGAGACGCACTACACGTTGAAGCACGCACGCGAAGAAAAGAAGAAAGAAAGAGCCAAGGCGGTGCATGCGGCGATAACCGAAAGGAGCGCAAGACAGATTGGTCTTCGCTTCTCCCCGGCGTGGTCGCGTCCGGCGCCAGTCGACCTCGACTCGCAAATGAATATCGAAATTAACGGCGTGGCCGCCGCCGCCGCCGCTGCATGGGACGCGAGGAGCAGACAGCAGCAGCAGCAGCAGAAGCAGGCGGCTTCCGACGAGATGGTGGTCGGTGCTGGTGGTGGTGCTGCTACGGTGGCTTCGGTCGTCGTTCGTATAAGAGCTACTCCCTCGAGCTGCCGCTGAGAATTGGAGCAAGGACGGGCTCGCGTTTCCATCTCAACTTGGCTTCGCTCGCTTCGTCTTTGGCTTCGCCTCTCTCTCTCTCTCTCCCTCTCTGTTTTGCCGCGGGTTTCTTCTTGCTATTGCGTCTCGTTGTCGAGATGGGGCTAGCTGGTGAAAGGAAGACGGGTGTCTTTAGTTTCTTTCCTACAGGACTCTGAAGGCGGGACATTCCCCCCCCCCCCCCCCCCCCTCTTACAGAGACAGTATCTCTCTTGAGCATCGCCCGACGCTTCCCGCGATTGTGTTCTGGCCTTGTTCGTGTCGACGGCCGGCGTTCCGTGGTTGATCGCTTTTAGCTTCCCGGAGTTGGTTGGTAAAGTGCAGCAGTTCTTGCCCGTTCGCTGAAGTTGCAACTGCACGTAGTGTAACCACTTAGCATGCTGCTACGCCGGATGCACTGCGTCGAGCTCTCATCCGATCATGCGCTGGAATTGGCGGCTGTGCAAAGACAGAGCTTTGCTGGAACAGCCAGCGCGGACCGCGCATATTGCCATGCTAGCAAACAGTCCAGTATCTGGACTCGCATGGATGAGTCACGTCGACGCGGGCGCATAGTGGCACCTCTCTTGGGGCCGGCGATAACTTTGTCTTCGCCGTTTCATTACGTCCGGCTCCTACATGTGGGCGTCCATCATGCGCCATTCTGGTGTCGCGCTAGTCTTGTGCGACTCACGCATGTTCGGTTTCTTTTATAACGAACCTTAACCGCGTCTGCGCTTATGACAATATCCTCTACGCTGGAGTGACGTCACCTTGCACTCGTGATTTTTTGTAGGAAATTGTAGTAATAATTGTAGGAAACTCGGTAGGACTCCACCGATCTCTTAGTGCGCGTGGCGCACACTTAGAGCTTCGCACAAAGGGTCATAGCTGAAGTTACACGATATCGTAGTGGTCAGCTCATCCGGCTGGCTCGTTTTTTGCGCATTGAGCTTGATCCCCTGGGGCGAAGATGACTGTGGCGAGCAGTGTTTCGCCCAAATAAATGGTCACATGTTTAACTGGCACTTCTGGCTGTTCTGTTCTTCACCATCACTACAACAACGTGACAATATTTTGAGATTGGAAGAATGTAGATGAACAGGTGGCACGTGGAACTACAACGACGGTGCGGACCGCAGCGTACATTAATAATATTGTTTCGCACAGGGTTCCACAAAAAAGTGGAACATATCTTTTGAAAAAAAAAAAAAGAACTCCGCTTATTGAGAACCTACATGCAACAAACGTTTTTTTTTTTCTTTTTTTTTTGCCCCTGTAACGTAAGTTTCACTAAGTGGAACGTATTTGGTAAAATGTCCCAGAAATTTTCTTAGTGAACCTGTGTGGAATGAATGAAACTAAGAGTGTATAGGCAGTAAGGATGGAGTCAAGGACGGGCAGACAGAGCTTTCCCAGTTTCGAGGTTTTCATTTCTGTCGCAGCAAAATCAGCGTTTCCTATAGCGGTAGATATGGAATATGGATGACGCTTTTCCGGAATTCGCGCACTGCGACAGTCGCACTTGTCTTTCTTATCGTAATCGTGTTTCGCAGAAAGGTCAGAAGGGAAGACGACGACTAAATAGGTCCCTATAGTCTAAAAAAAGGGGTGATCGAGGTCCCTATAAACAAGCTTGGCCTCAGCATGAACGTCCCCGTCTTGCTTTTGTTTGGAGCTTCCACATTGGGGCCAGAATGTTTTCACTGCAATGCAAAACTTAATATTTGATTCCAATCGGCTGCCTTCCTAAAACAGTCAATTGTAATAACTAATTAGAACACCGAGCAGAATTCATCTCCCCCCCCCTTTTTTTTCTAAACGTTTTTTTTTTTTAAATTCATTTTCTCCAAACTGCCCACCTACTTCTTGACCGGTCCCCCACGGTGGGTATGTGCCATTTGTACAGAGGATCATCATCATCTATAGTCAAGATAAGATACCATGGCCGGTATAACGTAAAACTATTCCAATCTGGAGCCGTTTTGACCTATATCACGGAGGGCTAATGGCCGATTCGGAATAAAGACAGATTGGAATAGTTTTACGTTATACTGGTCCATGTCTACATACGCGTTAGTCAACTGGCCATTGTCTTGTCGTCATAGATGCCGTTGGCGTTGTCGTCCGTGTCTTCGCCGCCACTGTTTCCACTGACCGATGTTATTATGCGCAAAATAACAGTGAACATTTTTCTTGCAGAAAATATCGAAAATATAGAGATGCGCCTATTACGCCGGCCTATACGGTAATAAAAAAATAGTGCAGATATTGTTAGTCTATGACAAGCAAAATAATAGCTGGATACGATGGGCTGAGGGGGGAAGGAGAGAGGACGCTTAGAGGGACCCTGCACAAAAAACGCCGTGCTCTCATATTTGCGAAAGGTTGTTTGTTTACCCTGCGGGCTGTAAAGCGATACTGCTAAAAATGTCATCGCCCGTGTGTATTTTTGCGCAATCATCATCCATTACATGTAATTTGACCACTGAACTACGGCCCATATATGTAGAGGGAGGGGGGGGGGGGAGGCTCAATGGGATTTTCAAGGAGTGACCGCCTCTTCGTGGCTATTTAACCCTCTCACAGCTCGCCGCTGTTTGTGTGCATTCTCACTTCAGCTCAAATGGTGCTCTTCATAGCTTTTTTACTTCTACTTCGGTGATTAAGGCCGTCTTCGCATCCAATTTGAAGCATTTTCTATCAAGATGTCGTCGGTAGCATGCGACGCTTGCCCGCTTTAGCTGCGTCTCGAGCACATAGGCCAGTATCACGTGTCCACTTGAGGTCCGGCCCCGCATTTCAGATAAACATTTAAGTTTAAGCCTCGCGGCTATATATATATATATATATATATATATAGTGCCTATACCTCGCTATGCTGTGGCCGTGTCTCTCTCTATCAGTGTCTGGAAGTCACGTTCTCCCCCCCCCCCTCTCTCTCTCTCTCTCTAAACGCTGCAGAATGGCATGGATACGTGGACAGAGTGTGTGCTAGCTTAACCCTGTGTTCTTTTCGTACTTATTTCTTTTTTTTCAGCCAACTTGGTCTTTTATCCTGTCATTCTCTTATCCCCTTCCTCACCTACAGTGTAGCGAGCCGGGTAATATGCCTATTAATCTAGGTATCTTTCCATGGGCTCAATTATCGGTCGCCGATCCTCCATCGCCCCTTCGTTTTCGTGTATAAGCCACATTCTGTGTTCTAAACTTCCATTTTACGATGTAGACAGTCTTCATTTCCTGCGGGGTTCGCGTGTGTCTTTAGGGGCGTAATTTTGTCATTTACCCTGCCGTATATCTTGGGCAGCCCCCAGTGTCGGGCCCTTCTCGCTCATCGAAGACCCTTTAGTGGCAGGAGCTTAATCATATCTCGGACCGCACAGCAGATACCGGTCTTGTGCCCCCCCCCCCTTTTTTTTTTTTAAAGAGAGTTCTGGCAATTTACTACAGAACTCGGCAGAGAAGTATCCATACTGTTAAAAACTTACGACATCTGTTGCTTGCCGATGTTCGTGAGTCTGCTTTTCTGTTAAATTAACACGCTGAACCGTCACTGTTTGAAGTCGGGGAACGTTTTTATGGACTGTTGTAGAAAACGGTGCAGCCGATCTTTTACAGCGAAGCTGTCTATGGCTAGGATCCCGGGATTTCTTCGTGGCGTAACGTCGACAGAAGACTATCGTCTTCGATGGATCATATCCCAAAATGCAGTGGCTCATACCCCCAAATGCAGTGGCTCATACCCCCAAATGCAGTGGCTCATACCCCCTAATGCAGTGGCTCATACCCCCGTAAGAGAGAGGCTACAAGCACTCAGCGAGGCGTGCATACATTCTTTGGAATCACGCAATACAGAACAGCAGACGTTTCGATAAGGAACTAGCTCAAAGCAAGCATCTGAACCACACAATTGAAAAGGCGCTGCTGCGCCTACATGCAATGCGAATCACGTAGCGCTCCACGCATACGTTTCCCGGTGAAGAGTGCTGTTGCGCAAGCTACCGCGGCGACGGCAGCTTGCGACGGGGGGAGTGACGTCCCTGGCCTTTCGTACATAGAATAACCAACCTATCAACTGATTTCAATGTTGTTGCAGCGCCGCTATGGGCGACGGCGTGCTGTCAAAATTACCAGTACTCCCATTACTATACCATTTCTCGAAAACAGCATCACTACCATTACCCTAAAGCCATAAAGCATTGCAAAACATCGCTGGACATCCGCATTCACGGGGCCGGAATGGCGAGTCAATTTTTGTTAGTATATGTACGTGCCACTATAGGCATGCATGTATACACTGACATGCAACTTGTAAACTCATAACCGGCCCCGGCTGGGACTAATTATGGATCTGTGTTTTGCGGCGCCACGCAGACTCGTAAACGCATGTATATAGTCTTTGTGCCTTCCGCTACAAGGCTTCACAAGGCACAGCACATGAGGCCGGCCTCTCTTTAGAACTCGTGGCGCTGATCTCGTTTCGCGCGCCCAACGCGTCGCGTACGCACCCTTTTACGATCAGAACGAGCACGCGGCAGACGTGGCTCGACCAACACGCACGCGCAGTTTGCTGAGTGCTTCCATTGCTTTCAGGACCCTACATAACTTCCTGTCCTGCATTTTTGACAGTGAATTAGTCAAGAAAATGGAAGGATTTTGTCGCATATAGTATACTGTATACAGACAGATATTGTTGATGTGTTCAGATATAAAGAGCGTGCGCTGTGCGTCGAGCTCATGTGTATATATATATATGAGCTTTTTTGTTGTGCTTAAAAAATAAAATTCGCTTGTCAAACTCCGACTCTGCAGTAGAACTCGTGCCAGCTGGAGAGTTCTATAAACTTATAGGCTATCGTAACTTGTGCTGTTCCAGAGCGTTTAACGGGAATTCCTCGGGGAACTCTGTTTGTAAGCATAAAAATGGTCTATAGCCCGTACGCGAACGGGCTTTGCTGTTGCCGTGGCGTCATAGTTTCCTGCAACAGTTAACTCTGGCTGTAGTTTACGGCAACTGCGCGAATGCCGGCTCAGCGAGCAGGGAAACGTGGATTTGCACTGAATCCCGTCTCTTCTGAATTCAAACGGCTTTTACGACTTTGTGGAATATGATCGTATCCAATAGACTATCGCGTTACAAATATGCAACTATTCGCATTATTAGTCTTCCGCGCAAAGGCTTGTCGCCGTTATCTGCCTCTAGAAGAAGGGAAAAAAAAAAGTGACTGCTTGGAAATTTAGGCCAATGAAAGCAGATAAGACGTAATATATGAAGCCACGAAAACGTTTGAAGCCGCAAGTACTAAGGTATATGACGAATACCATCGGCTACCCATAATTCCCACGTTATCCGAACCATCGCTGCGTCATTGGCTTTAGTTCTGCTGTGGTGGGAAACTTTATGCCCACAATTGGCACAACACAGACGCTTTATTTTCAACTCGTGGCGCCATCTATAGTTGAGCGCGTCGCGTCGCACTCTTTTACGACTATGGAACGAGCCGTGTTGCAGCACGAGCGACGCACGCGCAGTTGTTGCGCCTCCAATACGGCCTCGTCGTCGGGCCAGTGTTGCTGGCTCTTGTCGTGTCTAAAACTCGCACGCTGGTGCGTGTACTGTTGCCTATGCGCGCTGCTTCTTAATGCTTCGACCGGGTGGTGGTGGTGGGGGGCCGCGATTTACTGCAGGCGCCCGGCCTGCAACTGGGTGGGCGTGGCCGCCGCGTCGTCAATGGTTTCACGCAGTAATGGGTCGGCGCGGCGGCGGCGGCGGAGCATCGGTGTTTTACAGCTCGCCGAGCGCGCGAGCTCGCGCACGAACTAAGCGAGCGAGCGGGCAACGTGTTTTACCGCTGCCCGGCCAAATTGGGAAAACAGGGTAAGCGCTGGGGGCCGGCCCCGCCGCCGATGCATTACTGGACTGTGCGCGCCGCGCTTTAGGGATATATACAGATGCGGCACGAGGCACCACGAAATATACGGGCACAGCCAGGGTCGTTTAGGCTTTGCTATCGGTCTAGTCTGACTTAATGGACCGAAAACGAATATTTATGACATCTATCCTTCATGTGCGACGGAGAGCGTGCCGGTCAGAGTGTCCAGTATATTGCGATGGTAACGCGGGTAACGTCGTTGAAAGATTTGTGAAAATTTTTCGGTCAGAAATTTGAAGCCCTCGTGAGTTGCTGGCACCATTAAAGTTGAATCTCTCTCTCTCTCTCTCTCTCGGTCAGAAATCGCGATCGTGTGCATGCAACCTTGTATACTGAAGACGCTCAGTGGTGAGCGCGATAGCGCTTATGGTGGTGGTGGTGATGATGATGGTGATGGTGAAGCAGACGGGGTTAGCCTGGCATACATAGCCGGCAATTGTTCCGCCTGATCCTCCTTTGACTTGAGATCAGGGTTGTGTCACCAGTGTCGATGAGCCCCGTGTCTCGCAGGAAGGCTATCAGCAGTCATTAATTGCGCTCTCTACCTTATTGCCGCGGGCCCTCCGGGGAAAACACGTCTTCAAAGGTCCTAGCTGTGTGTGAGACCGCTCTATTGCAGGTTGTCGACCATCGCTTTTCTTTCTGTGTCAAAGTGCGGGCATAGCCAAATGCCCGCAGTTTGACATTGTGGTGGTGGCATTGTGGTGGGGACATTGTGGTGACATTGTGGTGACATTGGCATGTCATCACAGAAAGCACAGAGTGGGGAAGCCCGAAGCCCAGTCTTGAATAACCAAGCTGGGGTGTACGCGGAGTCGGTCCTGATGCGGTATAACAGCGTCGCTTCTTCGCGAGTAAATCCATGAGTGACACAGGCTTCGTGTGGATTCTTGTGGATCGCTGGTGGGAAGCAGCCAAGTGACGCAGACACTGTCCTGCTGTCTTCCCTCAACGATGGGTTTTGACATTTCTGCTCTTGTCGTATGTAATTTTTTGTTCTTGCCGCAAATATCCATGGTGACTATGGTACCATGTTGCTGCCTGAAGTTCACGAATATGTGGGACCAGTCAAGCTGCCGTTATGAAGCTTTTACCCTGCTATCCCCGCTGCTTATGTAAATCAGTGTACTTGTGTGATAAATGAACTTCTGATTAATGATTATCCGTAAGAAATTTTATATATTTTTTAAAGCCGATGTTCATGCGGTTCATGCTTCCTGAACTGTTGAATTATTTCTGCAAGAATAGCTACGTGGTTTCCTGTCCTGCTGATTTGGTCATATACGAGGCAATTAAGCCAAGTTTCTTTCTTTCTTTCTTTCTTTCTTTTTTCCTTTTTTCTTTCTGCAGCCAAGCCAAGCTTTCGAAAAACGGAGCTACGTTCTTACTACGCCATCTCTTGAAAACCTCAACGAGCGGGAGAGAAGTATTCCCGCTCGAGTGCGCGATCACATCTTGCATCCATACGAACTACAGCGTGCGTAACAGCGTAATGTGCCTCGCCATGCACTGAGAGACGCCATGGCTCTGACGTTTCATTCGCTGCCTCGTACAGACAGCGCCACTTATAAGCGAGAACTTTCTTAAAGTCGTAATACGCACAGAATGAAACGCAAACACCTATGGAATATCAGTAATGCGATTTTAAACAGTGCGTGTGGGGCACTTAATAACAGTCGACTTGCGTACGGTAAGCTGCGGTCACGTGGTGTATTTTTGGTTAATGCGGAAGTGTGGATTCAGCTGCTACCAGAGGCGATCGAGTTATCCTGTGGTCCGCTTTCATTTTCCTTATTGTTATTTATACGCTGGAATTAAAAATAAATGTTAATTGCCCTTACGCATACATTGACTTAGTTATGTTGAATTTGTGAGGTTGTAAGTACAGACACAATGTCTGACGCGATTGACGTTTCATCTCCTTGGTTCGAGGTGAAGTTTCGACGGCGTCATTGAGTTCATCGCAGGATGTTCGAGGTGGCGTGAGAGTAAAGGTGTGTTTGCGCTGGGACTCAGTGGTTATGACGTTGAGCTGCCGCCACGAATACGCTGTCAAAAACGCATGACGTCATACTAGTGCGGGAACTTCAGTATGGCGTCGCCACACGTTGCTTGTTTAAGCGTCTATTCTGGCTTATGATACAGTCGCTCACCATAAGGCTCTAAAACTTTTTTTTTATTCCACAAATGTGATCAGTAACCCAGCATAGACGGACAGTAAATAGAAAAATATTTTTAGATGTATTACTAAGTTACACTTGTACAATACCAAGAAAGTAATTCTTTACCGTGATAGGAGGCCTGGAAATACTCAAAAAAAAAAAAGAAAAAAGAAAAGAAAAGGTGGCGCCGCGCGCTGTGCTCCTGCATCACCCTGCGGTGAGGTCACTGATTTTGTCGGCGCCTGCGGGTTTTTTCTTTTCTTTTCTTTTTTTTGTTTTTTTTTGTTTTTTTTTTTGTTTTTTGTAGGGACGGACTACGCTGTATCATATAGGAGCCAAAGAGTGAACTTTATACATAATATTCTCTGGCGCCTTTTTTTAGAGGATACGCTGCGGCCTTAGTTGGGGCAGCCGTCTCCTTTGGGTGCGAAAAAGCCATAATTTTTAACTTCTCTTATCTGCTGTCTCGTCGTTTATCTTCTCACCGATAGCGAACTTCACTGCAACGAGAAGGTGGTAGGTGTGCGCTATTCATGCTGGGCTTGTTTCCTACTTGGGGACATAACTTTATCCTGTCTTTTCCCTCTCTCTCTCTGCTGCTGCTATTCATAATCTCCCGTGAGAGAGTATGTGATACAAAAAAAAAAAGGGGGGGGGGGGGGGGCTTTCTTGAAACCGAAGGTGGCATCCCTGCTGGACTCGCTTCTTCCGACAAGAGTGCTAAATCTGTATTCTTGTATTTCCTCTATGTAAAACTCAAAAGCCAATCTAGAGGAGTCAGAACGCAGGGTGAAATCAAAGGTAGACGGACTTATCCATCTTCGAATTATCTGCGAGATACTCTTGCGATGCATCCACATCTGAACGCTTTTTTTTTTTTTCTCCTCCGTGAACCTGCGAAACCGGTCATCGCCTTGGGGAGGTTGTTGACATTTCTCGCCTCGGAACGCGTCAAGATGGCGAAGTTTTCTCCGCCCGGCTTGTGTGAACAACGGGCTCGTATAGCGCTGCTTGCGAGGCGCGTCCCGTCCAAAATATGCGGGGCCAGGGCCGGTATTTTGTAGCGATGCCTTTCCGGTAATAATGCCTTCTCGCGCTTATCGCGCTTTGTCAGCGGTCAGAGCGACGGTCCGCTCGCGTTATCAACGGGATCAGCCGGTCGGGAGCGGTGGATGAGAAGACTAGTATAGAATAAGTCATGAGGCATCGCTACAAAATCGCGGCCTATGGAGCTCAGATTACTGTCTGCGGGCAGATGGAATCGAGGAACCGACTGCAAGAATTTCAGTGTCTGAGTCGCGCGTTGTTGAAATTCAGGAAGGCTCACTCATGGATGGGTGGGTGGATGGATGGATGGTGGATGCTAGGAGCGTCCCCTTTGGAACGGGGTGGTCGGTTGCGCCACCAAACTTTCTGAACCCCTATTGGTAACTTTGTTTTTGCACGTTGTTTGTCGTTTCTCTACTTCCACCAATCTTCTAATCGCATCTTACTTTTGTCTATTGTGGACATGTTTACTTTCCCCCCTGCTCTTGCTTAACCCAAGAGCTTCAAGGAGTCCTCCGGTGAACATGTTCGTACGAAACTGTTCCAAGCACACCACACATAGACAGTGACTTGAACAAGAACTACATTTGACTGACTGGCATCGGCCTTTA
Organism: Dermacentor silvarum; assembly: GCF_013339745.2. NCBI lineage: Eukaryota > Metazoa > Arthropoda > Arachnida > Ixodida > Ixodidae > Dermacentor > Dermacentor silvarum. The sequence continues at coordinate 221,696,164 of NC_051157.2, forward strand.
GAACTTAAGCAGTTAGCCCCGTGGCCATCGGGAGTGCATCGCAAAGCTATGAAAGCATCTCGACGCTACTTTGAAGAGGCCAGTATTTGTGACGTTTACAATTGACTCTACTGCATCGGGAGTCATTGTGTCATTCGTGCATTTAAAACCTGTCTACACCAGAAGACATCTGTGAAACTGGTTTCAAATGAGAACTTCTAGAAAGACGCTTTCACTTAGTGCGTTAGCATTTATATTTACTTAATTTTTGGTTATCCTCTATTATGAATCGAACGAAAAGTGAAAAGGGGTGGCGCCGTCGGCAAGCAAACGATGACAACTGATCCTCAGTTTATTTTTATTGAGCGCCGTGCGTGCGTCTTACGAGGATTGTGTCTGAACATGGCCTGTAGGATAGGGGTGTGCGAACTTTAGTATCCTACAAAAAAAAAAAAAAAAAAAAAGCAACAACACATTCTAGCAACCAGACTCGCCTATCGTCTGTGGCACTGAGACACTATGGGTGTGAATTCCATTACGTTGCGACTCCCAGTGCACATTACTTCTTAGTCTTCTCGCCTAATGGTGCAGGCAGATGCGCGGCACACAGATTGGGATGCCTGTCATCATCTGCGGGGCAATCGGAACGCGGTTATTTCTAAAACCTGCGGTTGTTAGCCTAGGTTACTGACGTAGTAACATAGGTCGCTTGCGTAGTTACTTTGGTGGCTATACTACGTACGGTGCGTTTTGAACAAATGTAAGATCGAGTGAAATTTTGTTGTGCCTGTAGCTTTCTTTTGAGTAGCCGCCTGACTTTTTCTCGGTGACACATTTCTCCGTCTAGGAGAGAGATTCAGAGACGAGTTCCAAGGGAAAGACAGGGAGGTTAAATAGGCCAGAGCCCTGTTTATTACCCTGCGCTTCGGGCTGGGGCGTACCAAGCGGACGAATAATATGAGATAAAGAAGACAAAAAAAAAGTTAGCAGCGCGCACTAGCACACACCGCTGTAGCTTTCGTTTTTCAGTCCCCTTCCCTAAGCGGTCTGTAAACACTGCGGAATCTCAAGAAACGCAGCAACGCGTTCTTGTGGCTTCGGACTGCATCGCCCGATGCTCTATGTAGCGGTCCCGGGATATTTGCGTTTAATGTGGATTGTGTAAGCAGCATGAACGCCGTTCCCCGTTATAAGCTGTCGCATACACGGCCGTCGTGGTCTGCGCAGGTGGCCACGTGGCGAATGAAAGAAAGTAAGGACCGGCCGGCTCTATACGCGGCTGCCGGCGAGACAGCGCATCCCAAGTTGCCGAGGAAAGATGACTAAATGAATATGACTGGAATGTACCCAAGCCTGGCATGGCAGTACACCAGCACCGTGTGCCTCACCACTCGGCTCTCTATCTATGTGGGCCATATCGCGACGCGGCGCCGAGGGATGTGCAGCAAAACGAGGTCCGACCGGCGAATTCGCCTCGCGCGAAGGAAAAGGCAATCACGATTATTCGCGGCGTGGCTTCGACTTTATTTTTCTTTGTACACGCAGGGCTCGCTCGAAGGGCTAATCTGCGCCTCCTTTCGATCGAATGCGGCGTTTCCTGCTTTCTCGAGGCCGCTTGCGCGGAGGCCTCTCGAAGCCTCCGCTCTGTGGCCTCGTGGCTGTGTTTTCCTAAGCGAACCAGCGTTCAAATTGGAGCGTCCAGACCGGTCAGCTAAGTATGGTGCCCGCCACTTATCGCGGATTGATAGCGGCGGCGATCACACGCATCTCGGCCGAGCGTCCTATACCACCTGACTCTATGACGGATTGGCTGGGGATGCTCGCTTCACCGCGGTGCTTCCTATAGTCGCTTGAAACGGACCGCGGGACAGTCTTCAGGTGTCGCTTCCTCTTCGAATGCTTTAAGATATGTCGCTTCTCGTTTAACCTTCCTTTACGGATATCTTAATTTATGTGCGGTGGACTGTCCATTTGCATTATCCTGTTTTCACAGTAGGGTTTCCGAACGGCGTCCGTTGTCTGCCACGGTGTAGGTACTTCGGGTCGTTGAACTTATACCCTAACGCCGCAGTTAGCTTTGTGCGTGCGTATTTGTGCATAACTTACGGGCTTTTTTGCTTGTAGTCTCCATTTGGCTCGTTTTCCGACAATCTTATCGGTAATTAGAGTGCACTTGCTGATTGGGCAGGTGAGCGTACCCAGATTTAGGTGAAATGTCTCGGTTTCTCGGTGACTGTTACCTCAAGCGTTGGTTTATGTGTCTGGATTCCTCTTTATGAAAGATGACGATTTTAATGGAATTAATTGTATACCAAACTCAACTGCACATCTGCAAAGGTTAATAACGGGCTATTACCCCTGAGTATAATGGGGACTTGAAAAGTTGTTTCAGCAGCTGCGCTAGTGCTACCGTTCCACTGCACGAACCTCGACCTTCCACCTACAGAGGAATTTTCTTTTCAGTCCTCGATACCCTTCCCTATGCAAAGTGGCAGGTAGGCGACTACATATCTACTGAATTGCGAAGAATTCTGCCACCATATCACTTTATGGCTCTCTCTGCACTACCCGTTAAAACACGTTCCAGTACGTTAGCCGTTAGTAACAAGATTACGACTTGCTTTGGCATATGTGATAACTGTTTGTGGCATAATGGCGCTGGTTAGGACGCTTTACGTGAGACAAAGTGCTCCTTCTCTCATTTTGTGTCGTCCTCGCTTTTTATATGCTTGACATACGAAACGTGCACGTATTGCGAAAAAAAAAAGGGGGGGGGGGGAAGAAAGACACTATATAAAAAAAACATTTACCGAAAACGTTTAGTATGCCAAGCTAAACGAAATGTGTGTCACCAGAACCGGCGATTGGACCAACAGCGGCGACGGCTTGAACGTCGTGGGGGCAGAATGGAACCAACCATCTTTGTGGAGGAGACTTAACACCATGGGTCATTCCGGCTACTGCTTTTGTCGCTGGGCCACAGACCCCACGGATTTTTATAGAATGTACGCCCAGTACGTGCGGATGTGGAAGGTCGACAGTTCGAACACTGCCCGCAATGATCGAGTCGCCAACAGCGCTACTGTATAAAGTGCAGTTAAGTCTGTCTTCCCACCCAAGCAGCGAGGACTATACTGCGCGCCGGAGCATGCGCAATTTCAAACGACGGGCGCCGACAATCAGAGCCTCTCATCGTGAGAAAACGCGGGCAACTCGAAAAGGGATTACCTCAGCGTTCACGGCTACCCAGCCACCGGCCAAGAAATCAGGCACTGCTGCGTCATAACCGAACAATAGCCGGCTCGTTATGAGGTCAGATGAACTTGATCGCGGCGCGCGATGCTGCGGTTTCGGTAGTCCCGCTTCTCTTACGTATATATGCATAATAGAGTTGCGCTCCAAACAATGACCTAGCCGGTGCGAGGCGAAAGCCCGCTTAATCGATGCCCTACGTACCGGCGTGCTGGAGAAAAAAAAAAAAATTATCCTGAATATATCGGGCTGCCGTTTCTCCAGCGTCGCCGACGTTGTTGGCAAGGTCGTATCGCTTGTTGTTTCTTTCGGGTGTAAAGTACCCGGAAGGCCTCAGTCGAGCGTGCAGGGAATTACCCGGACGCCATATATGTTTGAGGGTATGTAAGTGGGTGCGCGTCGGGCCGGTGACATTGAGCTTGTGATGCGAGCTTCCGTCTTTGATTGGAGATAAGCCTCTGAGTTGCCTCCGTGGAATCTACGGTCGGTGTGTGCGACATTTTCTTCGGTGACACTCCCCCCCCCTCTCTCTCTCTCTCTCTCTTACGCGCACGCGCACGCACGCACAGACAGAAGGACGGGCGGACGGATGGACAGATAGAGAGAGAGAGATATATAGAAAGAGCTCTTTTACGTACTTTCGACAGTCTAATGCACGACACGCGTAGTTGAATATCACTGGGAGAGGCCTCCTTCCTGAAGCTTAGGAGGTAACATACTGCGATGTCATGTGATCACACAGCGCTCGCGCAACGACTCATGGGATTGCGAGTGCTGTGTACGAAGAGCGCGCGGCAACACCTGACGATATCGTCCTGACCTTCCCGTCCGATCAAAGGAAAAATTCGGCGGCGATTTAGCAGTAAATGCGTTATCGTACTGTCGGCACCTCTTTGATATAAATGCGTACTCGCTCTTCTAAGCTGTTCCTACCCCACGTGACCGGCGTCGCACACATACTTTTTGCCACTTTGACACTCCAAGTGTTAACGCATTGAAATGCATTCTGGCGTCCCCGGAATTTCGCTCACTTCGCACAGATGCACACTAGTTCGTTTTGTGTGTTTCACGTGTGAAAACATAACCATGGCGCAAGGTCGGTCTGTTGAAAATTGATCGCCCGCCGGAGAATGTTTGCTGCCTCCTTAAAAAAAGGGAGGGGGGGGGGGGGGCGCAGCACCGATAAATATTCGAGCACGCGCTCGATGACGTCACCTTAGGCGCGCACGATGAACGAAGGTCGTTCGCACCTTATTTAGTTCCTTGATTGTTTTGACATTCTGCGCCAGCTGACTTCTGTAGCCGTCGGCCTTTTCTTGGATACCCTTTTTTCATTCAAGGAGACGCGCGGGAAAAACCGGGCGCCGAGTTTGTTACTCGCGAGAGAACGTGAACTTGGCACGCGCTTGTGACCATCCACGGATATATTTTCAGTTCGGGCGGTCGAGAGTAAACTACGGACACTTGTCTGGAATGTTGTTGACAGACGCTGTTAGTCTTCGCCTAGCAGCAGCCTCGCACCGTCGTCTATTGCGCCATCCACACAACACCATCGGAATCATATACGCCAGCCAACATGCAACAAACCTCTGTATTGTGACGTCACAGCAAGGAGAGCAGTTGCTTATTGTGGGCATGCTGTACTACCCCAAAGCCGAACGGGCGAGGGGCGCTGTGCAGAAAACAGCGAGGCAATCAATGTTTGCCATTCCTAGAGAGAGCGGCAGAGAGAAATAACATTTTATTAGTCACAAAGGAACTAAGTCCCCAGTCCGCGGCTCATTAGGCTCGTGGCTTCATCCTGGCCCAGCACATTCGTGACCTTCCCAGAGTAAATCTACACGAAGAGAGCTACGAGCGCTCGAAAAATGGTATATATTGAGCGTGTCTGCGTAGTTAACGTTCGAAGGAAAACCCGCTCCAACGTGCGTTGGAATTTTCAGAGGTCGAGCCGCCGGTCTTGGAGGAGTGTGTGTGTGAAAACTTTATTCAAAGAGGTCCGTATATGCTCGACTTAAGCCGAGGCGGGCCGCTCCCATGTTGGCACTGTCAGGTCAAGCCCTTCAGCGTGTGACACCATGGACCCTCTGGACAGCCCTTAGTTGATCTTGAAGCAATGGAGTCTGGATTCTTTTTTTTTTTTTTTTGCCACTGTGTCCATTCTTCCAGGAGGTTGGGAAGAGTTGCGGAGCACCCCGCCAGCATATGTTTGATTTCAATGATGCCATTACAATCATTGCATTCCATCCTAATCTCCCTCTCTGGATATATTTTGTCAATGTGGTACGGCGTGGGGTATGTACCGGTTTGCAATAAGCGCAGTGAGACGGCCTGAGCCCTGTTTAGTTTTGAGTGTGGCAATGGGAATTGCCTGCGTCCTGGAGAGTAATGTTTGGTCATCTCATTGTAAGCTATTAAGTGATCTCTATGTTCCCCCGGCCTGATGGTGAACGGCTCGGTTATGGCTGTCACGGTTAGCAAGTCCTCGTGCCAAGTAATGCGCAACCTCGTTGAGGTTTGCCCGAGTCTCGTCCACTTTCCCCTTATGCGCAGGAAACCATCGGATTTCTCTGTTCTCCTAATCCTAATGTTTTCAAAGAGTTTAGCTGCAACTCATTTATCAAAACCCTTTATAAGCGGCTTTGTGCGTTGTGCATAACTTACACACATATCGGGAGTGTGTAATCAAGGATTTTTGCCACACCGAGAATACCGCGGCTTGCAGCCACTGCTCTGCGTAGACAATGTAATGCTTGAGGGGCATCTGTATAGATAGTTTGCACATACGTCATCGCGGACGCCATCTTTAGGTACCAGCAGCTCGAGAAGCGGCGTAATCAAGAAACATGACAGCATTACAGCACGACAGGCACGTCTTGCGTCGAACTTCAAAGCGATAACAGCGATAAACCCGTGAAAAACAGTCGCCGTCAAAAAGTAAAACAGAGTGCGCGTGATAAGACGGTACACTGAAGTCATCGTAGCCGCCATCTTTAGGTACTAGAACGGTGGGAGCTGCCTCGGTGACGTCACATGAAAACTATCTATAGTTACCGTGCGCTACCACGACTGCTCGCTCTGCTGCGCCAAGCTGAGCTTCTTGTCGAGCGCGCTCAGGTGTAACTTCGTGACGTTCGACCGCCGCTGATAAGCGCTTTCGTCATCGGCTGCATTCTTCTAGGCCGGGCCAGCTGCGTTTGCATGGGGTCCAAACGCAAGAAAATGCTCGTGTACTTAGATTTAGGTGCGCGTTAAGGAAGCCATGGCGGTCAAAATAATTCCGGAGCCCCCTCATTACGGCGTATTTCATAGCCCCGATTTCGCTTTGGGACGTTAAATCAAATAAATAAATATCGCGTTGTCCTATAGGAAGTCAGCTAGTATTCTCTAACCGACAGACACTGAGCAAGCTTTGCAAGAATAAAGCAAGATTCTGCACCGGTAGGTGACAATAATGCACGTTTGCCATAACATACATCCTTCTCACCAGATGTATTCTTGCAGAATTTTTGTGAAGGTCAACGGACTCTATAGAAAGCCGTTCTGCATTTCGAATAGGAAATCGTGTTCTTCGGAGGAGTATTTTGAATCAAATGAAGTCTGATCTGCCCCCCCTCCCCGCCTTTTGTGTTCTTCGCTAGATATATCGTCAAATACATCGATATATCGGACATTGGTATATCGGACATGTAAGGACATGGATATATCGTGGACATGCCACGGATTAGGTAGGTGGCCAGCTTAGTGGCCTATCGCGGTGAGTTTTTCCCACTACACCTCAGTGATTGCACCAGGGGTGTACCACTGAAGCAAATAAATGACGCAGTGGACGCCGAAGATATCAAACAACTACATTGTCGCTTTATTACACCACATTTTTATCGACAGTTTTCATTCATACGCTCGCTCTTTCAGAGCTGACGACGCGTGTTGAAAAAAGAAAAACGAAACAAACAGAAACAACGTTGCTCCCGTAAGGCCAACTTATTCACAATGCAGCATGTGCAGACGTTACGCTGTAGTAATTTCAGGTTTTGATTCATTTTCGCTTTTGGTGTTGTTCTTTGTTTAGATATAAGCTCATGGGCCAGTACTTATACTCCCAAATTGGGGTTTCCTAAATGGCTCTAAGTCGTCAGGCAGCGTCCTGTGGGAGCGTAATTGCCGTGCCGAAATCATCTGCGCAAAATGTCGCAGCGGCGTCTTTGTTTTCTACGACGATGTGTGCGTCGTGCTGATGTTCAATGCTCACTTGTAACGTACACTTTCCAGGAATGAGAGAGAAGCTAATAAAAACCGCACATTCAGTCAATGTTGACGATTTGGCGGGTTGGTATAGCAAACTTGCCACCAGATAGGTGCAGTAACCGCACTACACGCAGAGAGAGCTCTGCGTGTCACGCGGCTATTGCGGCATCTGTCGGCAGGTTCCTCAAGTGTTTGCAAGCATTTCACAACATTGCAAGTGGCGACGCCTCTCTTTTTCGTTTACTAAACGCCGGCCCGCGATAGCACTGTTTCAGCTGGCGTTTCGCTTCAAAAGCTCAATACATAAGTGTGGCCGCGGTTGAAGAGTTTTGTATTTCGAAGGCGCTTGGCCTGCAGGAACAAAGAGACAGCTTTAGTGCTTACGACTGTGCACGTAGGTAGAGCATTTGTGTTTTGTGTCTGGGTATATGTATATAGATATGTATATAACTTTATATCGTATACGAAATACATAATTTTTTTTCACCATCTTTGACATGTATTTTGATGCATGGCCATGCAGAAAACATAGCGTCTGCCGAACACACACGTACATAAAATAAAACTACTCTAAGCTCGCGTTTCGTCAGAGTGCTGCGTACGCCTTGAACACATGTTTGATAATGTAGTTGCCTGGGGGTGGCTGCGTATCGGGAAATCTTGTACCACCTGCGCCATGAGTTGCGTATTCAGCTTAACGCTTGTGTAGGCTTTCTTCGTATCGCTGATGCGTCACACTACGTACACTTTCTGTAATCACTGGGGCGTTGCAATGTACCACATTACGTCGCAAAAAGTCTCGGTACGTTAAAGTCCCCATAGCATTTCCGGATTTTGTGCTTTGCAGCCTTGCATAGCCTTACAGGCAATTTTGTATGTTCAAGGCGTAGGAACACTTTGAACACGAGGAACACCTTAAAGAGCATCTGAGCGTGTACGCTAGTATTGGATGCAATTATAAGTAGAATATATGTATATATAGATGTCTCTCTCTCTCTCTCTATCTCTTTTTTTTCTCCAGCAACATTGTAACGACGACCAGCCGACTAGCTTGAAAATGGCAGGAATGGTGGCGGGGCGGCACAACATAAACAACGTCACTTAAGCCCCACACTCCGTCACAGAACATCAGGTGCAAAGCGAGAGCGCAGCGCGCAAGAAACTTAGGACACTGCCGGCGTCAAACGAAGCGACATGCGAAGATCAGTGCGCGTGCATGAGCGCCAAATCGATGCCGTGTTGCATTTGCAGAATGGTTGCGCGAAGACAAACGTAATAAGAAAAAAAAAAAAAAAAAAAACACAGCGCCCACTGTACCCGCACAAAATGGGCACTAGGCAGTAAAGCTTAATCCACTTAAGAGTTCTGAAACTTTAGTTTACCGGACTATGAGCTTTTTTCTTTTTAAGCGAAAAGCAGTGGTTATAAATTACTATATAGCCAGATATCGCTATCTTGAATTTCGCTCGTAAGCATCAGGCCCAGAGGGCGCTATTTTAACATTACTGATATCGCGGTATTTTCGCCTATATTGTCCATTTTTTGGGCGGTAACAAAGAATCGACCATAATTCTTGGCTGTGGCTGTGATTATTATTTGTTGATAAACGTATCGCCAGTGGCGAGCAGACGGCGCTTTCGAAATCGGTGGCTTAACTGGTAACTGATGTTAACGTTATGACCGCGGTCATTCTTTCTTGCGTCCCTTCTGGCTTCCAATCGCGGTAAGGCTAATCTGTCTGGTACCCGAGACGTGTCACCAGCCAATTTTATGTTATCTTAATACTTCAGATTATTGTCCCATTGAACCGCGTCCATGTCAGCTTGGTCAGCTGGCACCGTTTTATTGCGTGCGAATGCAGTTTCAGTAGAAATGGACACCTATCACTTTTTTTCTTAAGTAAACTTCGTGCTTTTTCTGCGCAAATTGTGTGCGACAGTGATTAAGGCATATGCGATTAAGGCATACTTTATTTGCATATAAATGAAGTCTTAAGGCACCTGCCGTGCAGCGGAAGAGAAGGGCACGTGGTTATCGATAAGGCAATATAACGGCGTGCTTATTTTAACATGCTGTTTGCGTTCCAGTGATGCACTGATTGAGTTCTCGCGTTCAAGCAAAGTAAGGCAGCTGATACCTTTTCGGGTTATAATTAGTGAGCACTTCTTGTGTCTCGAACCATGACACGTTAGATGACCTTTTCATGTTGGAACAATGGGAAGATAAGGCAACGAAATAGAGACATGTGACCATTAAGCTGGAGCGCATGTGTCAACGTCTCGATTGGAAGTGCTTCTTCTCATAAAGCTTTATTCCTATTGTGTGTTTCGCGTTATATAAACTTTGCTTCTTATAAAAGGCATTGGTAATTCTGATAACGTTATCAGATTCCGTAACACTCACCTGCTGTGTCTGGAATCATTAAATAATAAAGAAAATAAAGGACTGCATGTAAGCTGCTAGAGCCGTCATCGGAAACGCTCAACAACTTTCTAATATTGGTTCTGATAGTTTTGATAGACAGTGTACCAATAATGGCCTCAAAGTAAGGGGGTTCTGCGTTTCGTATACTATGATGGTTTAGAACTTTAAAGACGACAGTTCCATGGAAACGCTATGCTTGGAAGAAAAACCCCAGCAGCCTTCAGAATGCTCCTGAAGACATACATGAACGATGTGTTGGTTTGTGTAGGTATGTGTGTGTTTGCATGGGTGATAGCCTAGGCGGCCTTTCCACACTTGAGAAGCGTCACTTAAGAACCGTGACCTAACTTAGTCTTTTTCTCACTGTGGCCGGCTTAAACAAAACGTAAACTCTGATTAAAAAAATAAAGGCAAGAAAACGAACAGATACGGAGTGTATATGCAAGATTTCCACATTAAGCCTTCCATCAACGTAAACTTACACTCAGAAAAACGAAATAACAAACAAAATATATATTAACAACAGCACTATGGTTTATGTACAAAAGCCTTCTTGCGGCTTCTAAGTGCCAACAACTCACGTGTTTCTGTCTTTATAGTAGAATCAGGGTCTTGTCCCGTTTTATTTTTGTTCTCGAAATATAAAGCCCTATCTCAACACTGCGATGGAAATAATCTCCGCATGCTTTTAACGGTGTTCTGCGCTGTGTTGAGCAGGTCCGCACGTTTTCAAAAAACGCAACCTGATGATGACTTCCTTCTTTACCCTAAGAATACAGTCCTAAAACGCCTAAAATTATCTGCTGGCTTCATTGAACGTGAGTGAACTGTACACCGTAGCGTTCACGGGATATGCTGTTGACCACTTTAGTCCATTTCAAGCGCGTAGCAAGATGCTGTGCTCAAATCTTTGCTGTACCAAGATCTGAAGATCTACAATGAAGGCCATTCTTTTGGAAGGGCTGTGTGTGTGTGCTCAGAGGAAGCTCAAGCTAAGTTACGATCACTTTTGCATCAGTTATTGCATATTACAAGCTTAACGCGCACGATATTACGTCACATGCACGGCCACATGAAGCACATGTAAATATAGCATATAACGCTTCACTATGCACACAGCGTTCTATTGCACCCGAAAGCAGGTGGGTTTCTTCTGTTTTTCTCTAAGGCACATCGAAGCACATGCATAAATAAGCCAAGCTTGGTCGTTTTGAATCGCGGTCATTCTGCATATTCATGCTAAGTTATAGCCGCAACTCTTACTGGTCCCCAGTTTTGCACATTCCATCGCTGCCTCAAGCATGGTTGCATACTCCAGACTCCTGGCTGTTCTTGGCCGAGGTATGAAGGAGGCAACCTTGCCTGTTGCGAGTTTTTTTTTTTTTTTTCGCCGTTCATTTAACTCGTCCAGCAATAGGCGCTTGACGTGATGTACTACGGCTTCTATCATTGGTCCCGTACGGTGTAACATCTCTAAAATCTAACAAATACACAGCACGTGCCGACTGGCTTTAACACGCACACATTTCTACGACGAGATTAAATCGGACACTATTGCACACTGAACAACATTGGCTCTCCTACAAAGAGCCCGCGCAACTCACGAACAGAAGAAAGAAATGTGGACGAAATGGACGTCCACAGCTAAGGTAAAATGAGAGAGTACACAACACGCTTTCGAATTCGCGCATCCCGTCAAGCGCTTCGTGCGAGTCAGCGTCATTCACCGTCACGCGACCGACGTGCGCGCGCGAGGAGCACAGTTCACGCGCCACGGCGCACGCGCGGTGGCGCGCAGGCACCGAAGAAGTGTCCGTCAGCTCGGCCGAGGCCAAGCGCGTCACACACACTCTTGAACATGGGAGCATCAGGTAAAACAAGGGGGTAGCCACGACACATTAGTCCAGGTGCGGTCGCGGACAGTACGGTGGCGAGGGAGCTTGATGCGATCAGCACCGGGGAGTACAATTGCAACGGGAGCACTGGAACAGGAAGCATTCAGCAACTGCTCGCTGTCGTGGGGAGGAGACGTCGCACAATCCGAGTCTATCGGAGGAAAACTTAACAAGGAATCGGTTTGTTCGCCTTGAGGGGGTGGTGGTGACAAACTGCGATGCAGGCGCGCGGCGGTAAGGTGGTTGAGGATCGGCTCACAGCGACGTGTGCCGCTTCATGTGCAGCGATAGGTGGTCAGAGCGCGAGAAGGCGCGTTCGCAGAGCCGGCACTGGAACGGCCTGTCGCCGGTGTGCTTGCGGTAGTGCCTCGTGAGCTCGTCGGAGCGGGCGAACTTCCAGCCGCACTCTTTCCAGTTGCACTGGTACGGCTTCTCGCCCGTGTGCGTCCGCAAGTGGGCCTTGAGGTGCGAGCTCTTGGTGTAGCTCTTGCTGCAGCCCGGGTGCGAGCAGGTGTGGATGGTCACCTTCTTTCGGCTCACCGCCGTCCGTTGCTGCTGTTGGTTCTGCTGGTGTTGCGGGTGGGACTTCTTGGCCGTTGGGACCGGCGAGCGGCGCAGACCGGCAGAACGGGTCGGCCATGTGGATGTCCGGCGTGAGCGGCGTCACCGGGAATGGATTCGGAGGTCCCATCGTGGTGCCGGCGCTCAGGAGATCCGCTAACCTCGGAGAGGAGGGTGGAGTGACCATGCGCAAGTGCGGGGGCGTCTGCTGCTTGCCGTGGTGCTGTTGGGGCGGCTGCTGAAGGCACTGGGTGAGGATGTCCTCGGCCTTCATGGACATCGAGTGCATCGAGGGCAGGTTGGTCTGGTACTGGCCGTTGCCGTCCAAGTGAGCGCCCATGTGCTGAGGCTGGCCCAGCTGCGAGTGGTCCGGAGATGCCGGCGGCGACATTTGGCTCGACGGCGGGGTCTGGAGGGGGTTCGCGCTTTGGTAGTTTGCCCAGAGAGACGTGTACTGGGAGCCCGAGAGCATGGACACGTCGAAGGGATTCGCCTCCGCTTTCATCGCCTGAGCCGACTGCTGGTACGTTAGGTGGTCTATGGACGCTGCGTTGTTCGTCGAAGCCACGCTGCTCGCGAACTGCGGCTGTTGGTGGTGCTCGGGTTGGTCTTGCCTCTGTTGCTGCTCCTGCTGCTGTTGCTCGTGCTGCGGCTTGAGCTCGCTTTCGGTCTCGTACGAGTTAACTTCGGGGTACAGAGCGGCGTCGTCCGAGTTTAGCATGAAGTCGAAGTCTAGCGTGACGAAGCCCGTTGTCGACGCTGACGCGTTCGCTGGCTGCGCGCTCTGGTCATCGGGCGGTGACTGTTGCCTCGCCTGCGGTGGGTCCTGCGTGGGCTGCGTAGGCGGCGCGACGCTTGGTTGGTGCTGTAGCGTCGGTGGTCGGCTCGGAACGGGCGCCGTCAGTGCGGCGACCAGGATGGCACTGTTGGCTGGTAGGATGGACGGCGTTTGGTCTCTGCGGACCGCGGTGGTCTTGTAGTCGTAGCCGACATCGTGACAGGCTTGTGTCTCCGGTTCTGCCTTGACGCCCGACGCTGCGTGCCTCGCCCCGCTGATGTCGTCCAGGAGCACGCTCTCGATATCTTGCCAGACCTGGGTGAGAAAAGGAGAGAGAATGGAAACTCAGTATTGATGACTGTAAAATTATGTGTGGTGCTAAACGTATTGATGTCACGGACTAGTGCCATGAGATGCCAAAAACTTTAGGTGGTTATATGAGTGTTATATAAATATCATATGTATTTAGCGTAGCAGTTAATGTCGCCAACATTCTTTCATGCATGCTTCGTCAGGACGTGTACTGCTTTCACCGCGTCTCCGACCGTGGTACATTTCCCTACGTCGTTGCAGGTTGCCCTTAGATTACATGGCGATTCGTGCCTTGAGCTGCGGGACGTAGTTCTCCTGTGAAGTAACTTCACCAGTGTGTTGAGCTCGGAGAGAGCATTTGCGCTTGTCACCACCTCCATGAGATGTAATACATTGCATTACGTATACATCAAGTCGCTTTCGACTCGGTCACACCGGGAACATATGAACCTCAATGAGATCTGATTAAGAGGATATTTTAAAGTTCACTGATACACTTCCCTATGGCTTGAATAATCCCATCTAACCATATCGTCCACTGGCGACTCGTTTACTCTTACCCACAAGTTATAGCGGCAGTTAATTCCTATTGTACATGTCTGTTTTGAGTATGCGTTCATCGGGTGCGAGTCGCATCATCACTCAGAGATATTTTTCGTGCGTACTCGAAGAATTGCTAGTTGCGTCTCAAGACTGCAGTGAGAGTAACAATTTCAGTTTCACTTAAAGCTGTCATATTTCCATTATTTATTTTGTACGGACCAATTCGTTGCCCTAACAAAATACGAGCATATGACGCAAGGTGTCATAGCTAGCGAGATCCCTCTCTACGTCTACGTTTCCACACGAAAGGAGTTGCTGAAAGTCAGCTTCGTGGAGCAGCCAACGAAGAATACCAAGAAATCTAAGTACTATCCCGCAAGGATTCCTTTTATTTCTTTAAGTAGTAATAAACGTGAGCACGGTGAATGCCGGTTCCCCGTCGTGCTCCGTGCGATCATTGCGTCAATCTCTCAAGCCAGAGGTACGGTGGTAACAGAGAAGGCCTAAACGCCCCTATAATGTTCGCACGGATACCGCCAGAGGGCCGAGGCGCTCACATTATCTTAATGTGACCATGGCAGTTTCGTGACGCAACTATTCGGGCACTCGAGCGAGACTGCACCGCGAGAGAGAGAGGGCGTGGGAGGGGGAGGGGGGGGGGAGGCGTCCGTTTCACCGATCTCCCATTGTTACCTCTCGTCACAGCCTCGTCGATCGACAGTGACGCGTACAATTTGACTCGACCGCAATGTGTAATTATTGTCGCCAGCCGATGCCCCCAAGAGGAATCGGGTACGCGCAGCGAACATTGACGCCCCTAGGAAACGGAGAAACAATTATTCTTTCTTTCTTTCTTTCTTTCTTTCTTTCTTTCTTTCTTTCTTTCTTTCTTTCTTTCTTTCTTTCTTTCTTTCTTTCTTTCTTTCTTTCTTTCTTTCTTGTTTCGTTTGTTTATTCATATTGTGAATATTATGAGCGTGGGTCCCTGCATGGTATCTGGAACAGCCGTCGCGACAGGCGTAAGGCCATGCGTGCTCCCACTTGCAAGCGTTCTGCATGCATATGGCTCGCGGGGGAATGCGAAAGGTCTCGGCGGATAGCTTTTCTCTGCGGTCCGTGCCTTCGCTCTCAGCCGCCGCGATACCGCGAGATACCGCTGCAGGGTGACGCATATAATTTGAAGAGAGAGAAATGGTATGTCGGGCAGATCACGAGCACTGCGACGATGCTTCAACGGATACCCGCAGACTGCGTACTCCCTCTATCAAAACGCCGCTGTATTCGCATGGAACGTGAGTACCGCTGGAAAAATGGCATACCGGGGTTTGCAATTTCTAAGGATTCCTTAATTCTATTCATTTTCTTAGCCTCCTGGCCTGCGAGTAACAGATCCCAAGCGATTGCGAGGACGTGGCTTCGTGTGAGCCATTGATGCTGGGCCAACTAATGGAAAAAAGAATCTTTAAAATTAGACGGCCTTAGGTTGCAGCGAATTGGCCACCTCACGAAAGCTTCTTTAGCTGTTAGGCTGGCTACCAACGGGATGCTATCAATCGTGGACTAGACATTCGAGTGTCTGGACGACGCCTGAAGGACACCGTTCGATCAATGTAGACATTGCTAAGAAGACAACTTGGAACGAAAGCCGTCTTCCAAATAAAGACACCACTGTATACTTCGTAGTAACGTTGCGGTGGTCAGGGACGTGCTCACCAAGAGGGAGTCTGAATTGGCTGCAGTATGGACCACTCTCTACAACCTGGCGCTTCATTGACAGCTTCTTACGCAAGATCTGGGCTGGGTCGTCAGGAATGACAATTTCGGCTCGCGCTGTTTAGTGGAAGGCTATGCTAGATAAAATAATTAAAAAATTGCGGCGTTTTAGCGTTACGAAACTGCGGTGTGGTTTATGAAGAACGCGGTATATAGCGGAGGGCTCCTTATTGATTTTGACCACGCGGGGTTGTTTAACTTGCGCCCAATGCACGGTACACGAGCGGCTTTACGTTCCGCCCTCATCGCCGGGTTTGAACCCGCGACCTGGTATTCAGCGGCGCAACGAACGCCGTAAAGCCGCGGCTCCACCGCGGCGGTTATAGCTTGTTCATTGCAGCCCATTCAGCGACATCTATGAGGAACGCGCCAGCATGCGTAACAAACGCGGTGGCATCCCCCCGGAACGCTAACAGTACTAACTAAAACTTAACGTACAGTCGTGCTCAATATGACCTCCAACACTGTCATCTTGGTCGAAGGGGCCACCGGATTGCACGGCGGCACCAGCATCCGAAAAAAGGGGAGAACTAAACGCCTTTACAATTACTGGTAGTTATTAAACGAATCTCTCGTACGTGTTGCGGCTCATATGGAACGCTACAGTGTATTCGCCTGTAGAGTCCGAGTTAGAATATCTAGGCTGTTTTCTTCGAACCTTTTATAGCTCGGCACTTTCTCTCTCTCATCACACATCGACTCCGCGAGACTAGATTCGAGCATTATACATCAGGCATCTGTCATTATACATGATGGCTTCGTGTCCTGCTGCACTTCGTGTCCTGCAGGTGGGCGATATAGCGTTATTGAATAACGAAACGTGTGAGCGAACGTAAGTGTCAACGTGAGTGAGCGCCGGTTAATGTTAGTACGAATGGAAGTCGGTGACTAGCATTGATTTTGCATGATTTTGCATTGTACGTGATTAGGAACGTGGGTCACTATACATGGGGGCGTGCGAGTGGACGGGACTTAGTGTGACTGGAAGTGACTACGAACGAAAGCGAGTGTTGGGAAGCATGAGTGAGTGTGTCAGTGCACATGGAGTGTATGTGAGCCCATAGCTTGCAAGAACTACTGGTGAATGAGTACGAATGAGTGTCCGCCTGTTGTGCCGACCTATACGCTGGTAGGTAATGCGCCTACTGAAGTATATAGAGTACACGATTTAGCGAGGAGCCGGCAAGCTGGCGGGCAGCATGCATCCGCAGCAGCGTCGCGTAACTCTCCCTTTCCCTCTGTGTCGCTTTCCGCGGAGGCTGCGTCTCGTCGGGGGACGCGTTTTTTTTACGTCTATGCAGATGCGGGTTAATTGCGCCATTCCGCAACCACCCTTGCGCAGCCAGCCAGCCGGGGCACGGATACGCGTTCATTCCGTCGTGTCGCGCGAGCGTGTACGTGGGCCGTGGGACAAGCGCGTGTTGCCGACAGAACGCCCCGGAGAATTAGGAGAGAACGGGAGACCCTTTCTCCGTCGTTTGTGCTTTCGTTGTTGTTGCCTTGCCTATTTTCAAAGTGTGTAGTTTTGACGGCGATCCCAAAGCACCCCTATAGGAGAAAGAAAGAAAAAAAAAAAACGGCGATTGTGCACGGTGATTAGCACATTTATTGCGGTCGCCTACGACTCGAGATGCGATGTAGGTGTGATCAGGGTGTGTTAGACGTGGGTTGGAAAGCACGGGAAGAAGACTGCATCGCAGCTGCGAAGTAATGCGCAAATTCTGATATATATAACGTGCCAGGGATCCACAATCTGATTATGGGGCACGCCGTTGTAGGTGGAGGACTCCATAAATTTTGAGCAGCTGGGTTCCTTAACGCGCACCTAAATCGAAGTATGCGGGCGTCCTCCCCCCTCCCCGGGCGGAAGTACCGCGCCGCGGTACTTCGGTGGCTTGTGAAACATCACCCTTGTGACGTGTGAGCCCGTGTGATGTCACCTCTAAATTATCGTCACTCGTAGTGCTTTAACTCATTGTAGAAGTGAAATGGGTGTAGCAGGAAGCATACGCTGGGCAACCTGTTTTTTTTTTTTTTCACACCTATCGAATCCATTTACCCCTCGCCTGGTAGAGGGTAGCCAACCGGAGATAGTGTCTGCTTAACCTCCCCGTCTTTCCTTTGTCTTTCTCTCTCTCTCTGTCCATCTTATCACTTTCACTTTATTCACATGCACCCCTTCAGCTGACAGAGGACGTTAACCCAGTAGAACGGGCTGACAAACATTATACATGCACAGTGCTGAATGTTTCAATGTAAAGCATTAGGGAAGAGGCTGTACATATCAATAGTGAAAATAAAGAATTCTCAAATGCTGAACAAGATACAGAACACGTGCAAACACGTATATGCAAAAAATGACCAATGCGGTGCATAATCCCTCACAAAACAAATAGTACTGATGCACTTACACACAATAAGATAAGAACTATGATAGTAAATCACTAGTAATTAGCATCTTGAGACCTTTTAGCGACACTGTCTGCATCACCTCTTTTATAGTACGCCGTCATTTTGATTTCACCTAGCTCATGACATCACCTGGCTAAATCCATCCATTCATCCGGTCATGAAGGCCTAATTTTGTCACGACGCAAACATCCAAGCCGTGCTGTCTCACTGAAAATTGTAAATAGCTCTACGTAACACTTGCGAATATGCTACGTTGGTGAAGGGAGACGAGGGATTAGTTAATCGGGAAGCCACATATTCTCGGACGGCTACATCGGCGGATAGGACTATCAGCGCGCATATTTTGGATGTCGAAGCCCGTCGTTCCAACATGGTGTCACGTGGGAGGTTTCATCGTGACAAACGTATAAGTATCGCCAGAAAGTGACTGACCCCATGTCTACAAATGTGAAAAGTGGGGTCAAGTGATACTACGCGGATCAAAAAAGAAGCTTCTCCTTATTCTTTCTTGGATTTTACGTGCCGAAACCAGTTCTGATTATGAGGCACGCCGTAGTGGAGGGCTCCGGGTTAATTTTGACCACCTGGAGTTCTTTAACGTGCACTACAACGCAAGCACACGGGCGTTTTTGAAGTCTTGGGCGTGACTGCATAAGCGTTGACAAAGTGCTGGGAGGGTATTCCGTAAGTGTCCACCTAGTGAACAGGTTATTTCGTCTGGTGCTGAAGTCCTGATTGGCTGGGCTGGGGGTACGCGTCAGAAAGAGACAAGCGCCCCCAGCCAATCAGCACTTCGGGCAGCAGACGAAATGGACATGTCCACTAGGTGGGCATATAGAGAATACCCTCCCAGGACTTACCTTACCTTACCAGGTTAACCCTTATGCAGTCACGTCCAAGACTTCCAGCTCCTTTTCTGACCATTTCGTCTACTTCGTCTGCTGCTGAATCTGATTGACTGGGCTGGGGTACGCGTCAGAAAGAGACAGGCGACCCCCAGCCAATCAGCACTTCAGCAGCAGACGAAGTGGGCATGTCCACTATGTGGACACATACAGACTACTCCCTGCTTTTTCATTTCGTTTTACTGTGTTCGGGCAACCAAGCACACACGGTTGCCATGGAGACCGACGTACAGGCTAACTAAGCCTTACATGCGCAGTTAGTGCAGCTTCACGTTCTAATGCTTGGCTGTTCCGCATCACATACAACGCCTGTGCGATCGCAGCGACATCCACGACTGTCGATGTAATGCCGCACACGTTTCCTCATGCCTTGCTAATGGGCCACGCTATGCTTTAAGCCGCAGGGGCTGCGTAAGAATAATAATAAAAAAAACACGGAAAAAGCGAAAAAATAAAATCTCACCAGACCTTGCCCTATTCGAGGGCGCAACGACAATTTTAGAAACACCGCTTGCGCGCGCGCTGCCTCTCTGGACGACGACGCTTTCGCGACCGAGACGCTCGCCAACGCGCGATTCCTCCCGAAATTATACGCAAATGGCTTGTGGCAAAAAAAAGGGGGTTCTGGCGACAATGAGCAAGCTATATTCGGTGCCCATTTTTGTACTCGTTAAGGCAAAGTTATTCCTGTCAGTTCTTTTTAGAATGTTGTCGGCAATGCGTCGAACTTTCTCTCATCGTTTTTTACTTCTTTTCTATTTCACTTTTTTTTTTTTTTTTTTAGCGCCCGACGCTTCTCAGTAGAAGGGTTGCAAGCTGGCTTGATTGCTTCGGCGTGTTTTTTATTGCCGCAATTTGTTCTCTCAGCTGGTGGCGCTATGCATTTCCGCGTGTGTACCTTCGGCGCGCACCCGTAATTTGTTGCCATCGAAGCACTTTGCGAAATGAGCTGCCGCCGCCGCGCCTGCTGTTTCTGCGTCCGTCCTTATTTATTATGCGAGCCCGTGGGCCCCGGTACACCCTATTTCTCAAACTTCAGTGAACCGGCCCCTTGTTTAATGGTCGCGATAGGCTCGAAGGACAGCAGTGAGCAACCAAGAAATGAAGCAAGAAAAGAGACGCGCGCGTAGTCCGTGGTGACAAGCTTCTCCGCCAGTCGAAGTGGCGGCTACTTCAAACACGGTTTATATACTATCCCCTTTGAACAGCTCGGTTGGAAAGCTAACTTA
Organism: Dermacentor silvarum; assembly: GCF_013339745.2. Taxonomy (NCBI): domain Eukaryota; kingdom Metazoa; phylum Arthropoda; class Arachnida; order Ixodida; family Ixodidae; genus Dermacentor; species Dermacentor silvarum. The sequence continues at coordinate 221,716,475 of NC_051157.2, forward strand.
TCAGTTGTGTGGAACTTGTCAATGAAAGATTTGTAATATATATATATTTGACGGAAATACAGTAAGAATGCCTACCACTGCTAATGGAACGCTTCATTCTTTTTTTTTTTTTAAGATAAATATCGGAGATAGGTGAAGTCGGATGCTTCGAAAGGCCGACCGTGATGAAATTATGTACCGCCCGTAAAGAGCCTAGCTAGCTCAGATATTCAACGTCTAGATCCAGCGCGGCTGCTCCGTATCGCCTCTGCGATTGGCGACGCCCCCAGCGCGTCGACAGTCTCGAAGGCCATGGTCTGGGATTTGCGTCATGCCCCCTAACCACGAGGTGCACGCCTCGTCTGCTTGCTTCCTGTTTAGAAGCTAGTTTAGAAGGTAGTCATAAGTAGCCGCTTGGCTGTACTGGATATCTGAAATTGCTCTAAGGGAAAAGAGAGTCGCGGCGACTTGTTCGTGCGTCATGTTGCTGTAACGGCTGTTGCGGACTTACGAACGAACGCAAAGGTAGACTAACGTGCGTGTGTTGTGTTCATATGTCTGTGTGGTGTGTATGTGCGTCTGTACGTCCGTCTCTGTGTGTATAGCTCGTGCGTTCGGCGAGGGCCCTGTGTTGTACACGGGCTTCAATGAAGAGCAGTCGCTGAAGCAATGGAGGAAACGCCAGCAAACCAAAGAATAGAGCATGCAAGAAAATGTGAGGGTTGTGCGTAGGAAGAGTGAGGGGGCATGGCATGGGGAAGGGGGGGGGGGGGTCCTGTGGTCGCATTTATCCCCCCCTCACCTCCCCCTTTCCTCCCTCTCCCATGCCCGTTTTTATCTAGATAGGCGAATACGCGATGTCTGCTTCACCGCGGGCCCCTTCACGGCGGCGCGACGTCCGACCAAGGGCGACGAGATGTGGGACGCGTCGTGCAAGAGGCATATTCCCCTCCTCCTGCGCGTCACGGACGACGAACTCGGCGAAGCGTGATGAGATTCGGTAGCCCTTCCCCACCCCTCTACTCTATCTCGTGTATACGCTCTTATGTACGTGCGATCTGCAGACCCAGTCTACTTTTATGGCATTCCAGACAACTTCGCATTCGGGGGCGCGCGCCGCCGTTCATCGTATATACGTATAGTACACATGCCGCATCAGGAACGTGTACCGTAGAGATGCGCGTCTAGTGCACAATACTAACACAGTTCCAGGGATGTAAGTGGTGCTGCAGTTGCTCCAAACTGCTCCAAAAGAGAGATGCTGCTACATGCTGCTCCGAACTCTCATTTTTGTTAGTAACTGCTCCGTACCTGCTCCGAAAGGGCACTGGGAAAGTAGATCTCGTACTGATTACCAACTGCTGCTGTGGTACAACTGCGATATGTGACTTGTTACTTTTACATTGTGATGCTCAGCTCTATCGGCTTTGATTCGATTTCTGCCACAAGAACTGGCATTTAAAATATATAAGTTATTTAGCTGTATTTTTGAACCGGACATGCAGACTATTTTGGTGAAATGCGAAAGTGACTGAGATTATTTCGATCTCGTACCGATCGATTATCAACTACTGCTTTGGAAACGGTTATATGTGATTGTGCTTACTTTTATAATGTGGTGCTCAGCTTTACCGGTTTGATCTCATTACTGCCACAAGTACTGGTATTTTAAATATATAGCTCATTTTATTGCGCGTTCGATAACCAAACATCTCAATTGTTTGTTTCGTGCAATTTGCGTTGGTTATTGTATGTGCAACATGTTTCACAATAAATATTAATATTTATGACACGCTTCGGTGATGCATTTAACTCCAGGAGTCGTATGGCATATTCTGCCATCTTCTCCGAAAACACTTACGGCTGCTCCAAAGTGTTTTTTTTTTTTTTTTTTTTTTTTTTTTTTTTACTGCTCCGAAATATGCTCCAAAAAGTAAAATGTCGCTTCCATCGCTGCAGTTCTCTGTCGTATTTTTTTTTTTTTAAATGCAAGACTTAGCGGTTAAGCGTACTTATGTGGAGCTCGAGATTGCGAGTTCGATTCCTGGTGATAGCTATGGGGTAGGAACGCAAGAACGCCCGCGTAGTAAGATTGTGGTGTGAGTTCAGGAACTTCGGACGGTTGAAACATTTCAACAGAGCTCCGCGACGGTGACTCTCGTAACCCAGCTGTATCCTTCAATATAAAAGCCGCGTCAGTTATCGTGTATCACCCGTAGCGATAGCCAAGTGGCTATGGGCGTTGCGCTGCTGAGCTTGAGGCCACAACTGAAACGCCACATATGCTTTACGCCCAAAGAAGAGGAAGCTTTGGCTCTGCCTTAACTCCGACGCCGCCTATTCAAATGCATGCGAGACGCGGATGTGTTTTTCTGAGATAACCCCTGGGCCTATTTCAGTGAAATTTGCGGCATTTCAGAGAAAAGGTTAAATTCTTGTGACTGTTGGAAGCGGTATCCCGATTTATGTTTTGAATGGATTTACGACAATTGGCAGGTCTGCAAAAAAAAAAAAAAAAAGGCACGAAGTTTACAAATCCAACTCTGCACCTATAATGGATATCGCAGTTCTGTAAATTGCGTCTGTCAGAACATCGAAAGCGGACAAATTTGTTTTATTAATTTGTATCTTACTTGAATTTGGTAAGATGCTTACGAAGGTTTTGCAAAATAGCTACTCGCATATTAGTGGCGTACTTTACAGCCATCTATAACGCATTAAATTTGTCCGCTTAAGGTGTACTAGGCGCAATTTACCGAATTTCAATATCGTTTTCTCACTGCCGAGTTACAGAGTCATAGACTTCATAGTTTCGTTTCGGTCATTTCTATAAAATGTTGACGGCCTAAGTAGAAAATTCGCTGCCAACAATCACTACATCTTAACTTTTTCTTTTAAATGCAACAAACTTAATCAATTTTCCTGCAGTGGTTGCCGAGAAAAACGATTTCTCCTTTCCCATGTATTTATTAGATAGGAGCCCCGAGCTAAAGCTTCCTCTTAACATTATAATTGAAACACGAAACGGCTTATCGGAGTGCAGATACGGCGTGGTAGCTGCTTCACAGCGCAGGCATAACGCGTCGCAGCTAAGACAGATGATCTCTGCACACTTTCCATCTGTCTTTCAGATCACGGTCGGCACCATATAGCTTGGCTACGTACAAGCATTTTAGTGCAAGCACAATGGCGCGATACAGGCACGAAACGATAAATAAACCTCACGAAGAAGAACCGACTATAACCAAATCGTACACCAACCGAACGAAAGAACTGCGCGCAGCAAAACTTGGCATGGGTGTTACAGTTTGGCAAATCGCCACTGGCGCACGGCTTCTAGCTAAGTCGCCAACTATAAACTCTTATCTGAGCCTGGGATCGGAGGAAAAGAGGATGACTGATGAACATCACGATAGCGAAGTCTGCGCTGACCTGTCGTTGTGTGCCTTCCTTAATTTTTTTTCATCGTACGGCTCGCGGAAGCCTCGGAACAAAGTGTACCAAATACGGCGCTAGCGGTTATTAAAATACAGCTACGCATACAGTTGCCCACGCATGTGCGCGCGCTTGTGCAGACCGACGAACGATGCGTCAGAGACGGAGCGCGAGCGCACACTTCGTACGCAAGAAAGACGTGCGGCTTAAGATTACCCTTGGGACGGTATACAACGAGTGACCGCCGCGAGTGGTAATGTCCGAGTGTCGCCTTCCGTCTCCGGTTTCGGTCGGTCGGGCCAAAGCGACAGAAGAAATAGTATCCGAGGCCCCGCAAACGTACAGGCTGCCTTCGTCGTTATCGGCTTTCAGCATCGGCGACTCATTATGCATGCCGAATATGCGGAGGCTAAAGAGGACTCCGAGCAATCCCTACGTGTGTGTCTGCGCGTATGCGTCACGCCGGCCTTCCTGCCCCCCCCCCCCCCCCCCTCCCTTCCTATAGTGTAAACGTTGGCCGCCGGGCGATTGATTTACATGCGACTATTCTTATTTGCGGATTCTTTCTTTCTTGCGTTTTTCTTAATTTGCTAACTGCTTAATCCTTTTTCACCCGCTTTCTTGTTCTCCTGATTGTTCCGCTTCATTTTGTTTTTCTTTCTTGTCCTCGCGCGTTCTTGAGCTCGAGTGCCGTCATGGCCAGCTTCTTTTGTCGCCGACTTGCACGTCTTCGCGGGAGTGCTCTTGACCTCCTTGTCCTCCGATTTGTTTTCTCTTTCGTTTCTTTTTAGCGTTTCGCTACGCTATTATTATTATTATTATTATTATTATTATTATTATTATTATTATTATTATTATTATTATTATTATTGTTACTATATTATTATTATTATTATTATTATTATGTTGTTGTTGTTGTTGTTGTTGTGTTGTGCACGCAGCAGTGTGCTACGAAAAATCGTACCGAAGACAGCAGCTCCGGTTGGCATAAGTTATTTCGTTGCAGGATTTCCATGGCGAAAAAATGAGTTGAAAGCGTTTAACGAGCCTCATTATACAGTTTCGACGAGAAAAAGAAGAGAGGAAAAAAAAAAAAACAGAATCGCGCATTGATTTCCACCTCGCGCATTTTGTTAGACGAACGGTTCGATGGCTTTGGGAATTGCATCCGATGATAAAAGACGGTGCAGCGGCTAATTAACCCCACGAAGGTGTGATTAGGTAGACGTCGCACGCTATAAACCTGGCTCATTTTGTAAAGAGCAGCAATTCGATCAGTCACTGTCATTCGGTAAGCCGATCGCAGCGCTGCGATTAATTTTAATAGTGCGCTGACGCACCATTACGGTGGCGTTTGTATATAAGGATGCTGCTCGGCGTCGTTTTATGGACCATTTCGAGTTTTACGGACCGTTTAATTGCCGCATCAAGAAAGGCTGCGCTTCGTGAGCTGATTCCAACAGCTTTCCCCGTTTGTATATGGTCGGTTAGAAAGAGCCGACTTTTCTGTGAGAAACGAAAAAAAGAAAGAAAAAAAAAAAGGAAAGGAAAGCTAACTTGCCAGTCTTACTTAAATAACTTCCAAAGAGTGCAAAAGTGAAACAGTGAGTTCATCCGTCAGTCTCGCTGTCCTGCTGTCCGTATTGTGTTTCTTTCGTGCTTTGTCGGTATGTCTATAATATAAGGAGCGTTCAAGATTCACTTCAAGAGCAGACGCGCACAGCCCCCCCCCCCCCCTCTCTCTCTCTCTCTGCAGGTCACCCGACACTGTAAGCACATATACACCCTTAAGGGTACTTTCTGTCTAACTCACACCCTTACACCTGTAAAGGGTGTATGAGGGTGAGTTCTAGCTGCATTTATACCCTTAAAGGTGCCTTGAGAATGTCAATCGGTTCACGACGCACATTTAATTTTTGAAGTTCTCTTTCGCTCTTCATTCAAGTTATGGTTACTCCGGGCTCACTTGAAGTGTCCAAGTTTCGCTGCCCCCTCTGTACCTAACGAGGCCCTCGCCTGCTGGTTTTCTTATATTGGCGTTGTGAATTCCCTCCGCGACCGCGATATGGCTCTCGGCGTTTGGAAATCCGCACTGGCATTTGGTTCGCAGAGGCCGCGAGGAGGAAAAAAAGAAACGTGATGATATAGAGGACATTGTAATGCGCATTTTTAATTAGACGCCACGCTGCCTGGTATACGCTTGCGCTTCGCAGCGTGTGAGAACGGGCAGCTCTTTAACACATCGATAAAAGCTCGCACAGCCACTGCCTTGTTTCATGCGGGAGATTAGCGACGCGAGGATTAAATAAAAGCGGCTCATGCTGCAGGCGTGATAGCGTTTTCTCGTCGTGGCGGTAGCGACGGCGCGAAAAAACGAGAATCCATTTGGAGTTTGTTTTTTTCACGCTTCAACGAAGCGGCGTATATGCACCGTGATATCAGCGTTTTTCCAAGGCCGCGGATAAACGAACGTACAGGACTTCGGGAATGCGAGTTCTGCGAAGTAGTGCACTTAAAATAGTTATCGCTGCTTAGACGTAGTTTGTACCGGGAAAATGCGTGCAGCGTTACGAAAGAAAAGATGTTTGCCTTATGTCTGCCTATAAGGCTGTAGACCTTAGGCAGACCCAATTACAGGTATTCTTGTGGATCCATTAAGAGGCAAACGGGTGGAAGAAATCGCCATAGCAGCGTTCAGTAGCAGTTATCGATCGGCCCGTGCGTGCTTTTAAGCCACCCCTAGCATGAATCCAGGCAGCCTAGGTTAATCCAAGTTACTCGATTCTAGATCGAATATGCCCTATGTACGTGTACATCAGGTTACCGCGGAGACTCCTATGCGTGTATAACGTATTCAAATTCACTTTAGGGCGGCGTTAGGGTGGTGGGGAACGGTGGTGGGGGATTATCCCACACACCCTACCAATCCTGACGGCATCGTGCTCCGGGATTTAATCGACCGTCGATAGCGGTAAATATGGGGCTGTCTTGCCATCGCGTCACGTGTTGTCGCCGCAAACTGACAAGCGCGTAAATATTGCGCCGCAGTCTCGCAAACACCGCGCGGTGGCTTCGTATAGGTTGGTGCGCTCGTTACGGGGATTACGGGAAATTAGCCACGTACTCCAGCAATCGAGGCAGAATGGCAGTCCCGTAAAATTAACCCTGAGGCGACGTAGCCACGAACCGCTTGAACGAGGTTTAAGTGTACTGTTTAATTTTCCTCGGGAACGACGTGAAATCGTCACCCTTAATTGCACAGACAAAGAGAGCGCGAATACGCAATTCGCCGACGCTAAATAGCTGAAAAAAGATGGGTACGGAGCGACGAGGATGAAAGGGCATCGAGGCTCGCATTTCGCGATAAGGCCCTGGGCGCCACCGCGCAATTTGTTCCCGCTGCTTTCCCCCAAACGCCTCGGGTACCTGAGAGCGATTAAATAATCAATAAATAGATTAACGGAATTTCTTCGATGTGACACACCGCGCGCGCGCGCGCGCACGTGTCTGTAGCACACACGACACGCATGTTTCCCCCCACCTCGCACCTCTTCTATATAATCCTGTCCGAAGGGATTCTCGGACTGCCGCCGCCGCGGCCACGGGCAAGCGATGCATAGCAATGTCTCGTCCGCCGCCCCGACATGGCCGCCGGCCGTTCGGTAATCAACGGTAGTGTGTTTCGGGGCCGATTAGCAATGCGTCCCCCGCGCCCGAGTGCGTGCCCTTCTGCATCGCCAATGAGCCACGTGCTCGTCCCGAGGATAACACGTAGCCCGCAACGGTTGCGGCCCCCACGTCCCTCGGCCTCTGGGGTATTATCGGTTTGAGAATTAGAGCGGCCGGCGGAACACACGGCTCCCTGCTCGACATCGCGCTTATTACCGCTTCCTCCGCACACTCCAACGCTCGGCGCCGGGCCCCCTCTGCGTTGTTTGATTTCTATTGCGCGCTCGTTTTCGATTTGTTGGCCTCTTCGTTCGTACCGAATATGCCGGTGCTCAGGTCGTTCGCGTTTGCCCGCGACAACGAGAAGCGAGCAATTCCGATCGCGTTCTCGCATGCTACGCAGCCGCTCATGAGAAACTGTGACTCGACGCGTATACGGCGCGCGCTGGAGGCTTAACTTTTTCGGGTAACAGACGGCGTTGTTCCGCCGTGATCGGCATTCGCTTTCCCGTTGTGCTGAAGTGTAAAGGGGTTAGCGTTGTACCGTGCTATTCCCGACTAATGCAGTCGCTGGTACGCCTGGCTTGTATGCGGTAGCATGTACAAGTCATTGCCTATTAGTAAGCGTAATGGATTCTTTTAGGTCGCCGGGTAGGTTCGGTGTTTCCATGTTGACAAGAGCCGCCATTGTTCTTCTTTTTCTCTCTCTCTTTTTAAACCGCGTGATGGACTTGCGGATATTGCGATTATATTCCTTCAGACAAGTTCACCCGCGTGCTTGATGGTTGCTTGGGCCGCGATTTTGTAGCGATGCCTTATGACTTATTCTGTACTAGTATTATCATCCACCGCTCGCGGCCGGCTGATCCCGTTGATAATGCGAACGGACCGTCCCTCTGACCACTGACAAAGCGCGATAATCGCGAAAAGGCATTATTACCGGAAAGGCATAGCTACAAAATACCGGCCTTGGTTGCTTGGCGAGCTTTACCGAAGTACGGCCTGCGAGGCGCTAAGTCAAGACATATAGTGTTGTACTAAATGCACATGGTGTAAGGTTGTGTAGCCACCTTCGCACGTTCACACGACGTCCAATACGGTTCGTCACTTGGCTCGTCAGAATATATCTCGCACTGTCTCTCATAATGTACGTCACGCTATCTCTCGCAGTATTCGTCGCACTCTCTCTCACTTCGTCACGCTCTCTCACAGCCTACGTCGCACAATCTTTCACCCTGTTCGTCGCACTGGCCTCTGACACTGTTTGTCATACTGTTAGTCACACTGTGCATCCCACATTTCTCGGACAGGTAGAGGGCTGTAGCCATAGAGATGAATGACGCCAGTTAGTCTGTGATGTGGCTGTCACGAGTGGTATTTTGTCTATTTCGCTTTCATTTTATCCCCCCCCCCCCCTCCACCTTTGCTACGAATATTACGATAAAGAAATTTAATCGTCATGTAAGATTATGTAAGCGTTGAGCAATATCTACATTAGGCTGTTCTTGACTCCAGTGTCTGAATTTGAAGGAAACGATGGCTCTTATACTTCTCTCTGATGTACGCGTAGCACCACGACTGCAAGAGGAATAACGAAGCTTCGCTCTTAATTTCATCTCGCACCAGAAAAAGAATACAGGTATAAACTAGCGATGGCCTTACTTCTCGTCTCTAGACTACGCAGTTCTTTTCGATGGTGAAACAAGCTTTATAAGCTGATCAGGGGTCAACGTCCTGCACATCCATGAGCGCTGCTCTAGTCTCTGGATTGCCGCTATGCTTCTGACTTTCCCGGATGACGTTTTCTAGGAAAACGTAGCACGCCGATAGCTTTCCGGGAAGAAATAAGTTTTTAAAAAAAGAAGAAAAGAAACGCGCGCGCATCCACGCACAGAAAGAAGAGGCGGCCCGCGATCTCACAGTAAGACGTCTTTACGACCGTATACGGCTAATGTTTTTCCACGCTTATGGTCCATGCAACGATTCCGTGTGGTCCGGATTCCGGGAGATGTCTATATCAGCGCAGCCGGTCTTACGCTCGACTTGCCTCTCCCCGTCTACGTACGCTCTACCCCGCCGAGCGAACACTATCGGCGCAGGAAATCAGCAGGCTTCGTTTCATGCAAGAGCGTCGTAAGAGTTAACTGTCCTTTTCGCCGCGTCGCGCATTTTCGTAAGTGCACGCGGTCACAGCGAGCCCGTTTCCCAGAGAGCTGCTGGCGCGCAGCCTGATTACCAATGCAAACCAGCCGGCGTATAGTTATACGAGCGTATGTGCAAGCCGTGTAGAATGTAAGCGGACCGCCTCAATGGCCCGTGGAGATGCTCCCGTCTTTCTCTGCTCTGAGTTGCGTATAGACCAGTGAGATTGTGAAACTCTCTGTCTTGCCTCCCCGTTTGGTGTTTGTCCGCGAGGTGGTAGGTCCCGGGGGTACAATCTGGCTGCAACTATACATGCAGGCACGTTTGGAAAATGACTTGCCATAACCGTTGCCCCAATTGCATGGTGGAAGCTTGTCCCGCTTTTTTTTTTTTTTTTTTTTGTAATACCCTTCTTTTTGAGACGCTGTCTAGCAATGTAGTCTGTGACTGACTTCGAGTGCTTCTCTGGTGAAATACATAAGGCTGTTTTCTTCAACGTTTTTCTTCAAATTGTTTGTTTATTGCTGCCGCGTTCCGCCATTGCTTCAGGCACGGCGGCGCCATTAGGTATTCGAGTGTAGAAAGCGGCGCCACCAAGAATGGGGAAGCTATTGTGCGGAGTAGCGTCACATTTAATCACAGCAATCTGCACCAGGAAGTGTTGTAAAGCTCGGATTTGTTCGGGTAACGATTAACGATTACTCAAAACAGCTGGGTGAATCGTTAGCAGCTGTGATTTTGCACATATAGTTGTGCAATGAGCTCGTGTGTTTGAGAGCGAGGAGAAAGCTCGCGCCGACTAACTAAGCTCTTTCAGTGGGGTGATCAACATTACAATCCGCTATTTCCTGGCATTAATTGCGACCAACACCTCCGCCAACACTTTCGTTTCTTGCTTTGCTAAATGCACAACGGCGGTTCAAAATAGATCCCGTCTTTCATTAGCGTGGACGTTGCGCTGTGTCAGTCTGCAAGACGTAACCTAATCCTGATCACTCAAGCTATAGATCGAAATAGCTCAGTTCATGTTTTGACCAGTGTTCAGCCGACCTATGTCGCTGATATAGTGTAAAGTGAGCTTGGTTGACGGTAACCTTAGGTGCGTCTGCTATCGTCGCCGGGATCGATCATTGTCTGCTATCGAGTCCGAGATCGATCATTGTATTGACGTTTACGCGGTGATGTTTTTCTCGAACGAGCTTGACGTCTGTATTGCTCATCGGATTCGTCCAGGCTTCGTTTACCTTCACGCGTATGTGCGCCCTCGTGTAACACGTGACAACAGTCGGTGGAAAATCGTACATCGTACGCTCCTGTTTCCCATTCGGATGCAGGCGCTTACAGTGTTTATTGCTTAACTTCGCCTGAACAAATCATTTTTCTGTTTTAAAAAATGCATTCGTCTGGTGTTCTCCGCTGTATGCCGCGTGCGCAATTTTAGCCAGTTGTTAGACCGTGTGTCAACTTCATTTGCACACGCTTCGCAAACCCCAAAGGGCCAGCCTAAAACCTGCTTTGAAGGTGCTATACGCCGGGACGCTTGCCCTAAAGCTGTAGAGCGCTCTTGGGCCACGGTGGTGCCTTTCCGCTGCATCTCGTGCGAAGGTGCTGCTCGAGTCCTTGCGGATACACTGACTTCGACAGGCCTTTGTAGATTGTCTCGAGCACACGTGAGCGTTACTTGCATGCAAGTGTGTGTTAACTGTTCGTGTTTCTTCCTTCTGCTTTTAAGCAGTCCGTTATCCTTCCTTATCCTTCAGCATACTCGCATGCTCATCTGGAGTGCCATACTAAGTTGGTAGCTAGGCATACCTCTCCATTGGCAAGCTCTCTTACTCTCTATTCTTACGTCCGAGGACTGATTAGCCCTCTTGGAGCTTCAGCCCAATGCCCAGATAGCTCAGTGGATGCCAGGCATACCGCTCCATTGACAAGCTCTCTTCCTCTCTATTCTGACGTCCGAGGACTGATTAGCCCTCTTGGAGCTTCAGCCCAATGCCCAGATAGCTCAGTGGATGCGGTTAGATGTCCCCTTAAAATACGGCTGCCCGTACATGGACGACGCATACTTCAGCTGCTTCCAAAGTTGTTCTCTCTCTTTCGCTTTCGTTCTTTCTCTCTCTCTCTTTTGAAGCAAACATAGCGCCGGCATCGTGGCAAAACTAATAGCACACCATATGCTCAATGACTGGAACCGAGATGAAGACTCTTTCCTTGATATGAAGCGCGCACGATTTCCCGGGTGTGCCCTACGTCGTTATTATATATATTTTTCTCTTCCCTCTTTAATGTACGCTTCTGTTTTCTCAAGAAATGCCGAGGAAAGTATTGTGCTACAGCTTTCTCGTGTATATACAACGGCCCAGCAGGAGGAAGGATGAATGCTGGAAGTGAAGGAGAGGACCGAATAAAAGTAATGGACCGCCGCCTCCCAGAGCGTGCCGCGTATGGTCGTGCTTGGCTCTCTATTCTGGCTCGGCTGACCGTTCTCCGAGTGTGTGCTATAGCACCTGCGCTTCTGTGTTATACCCCCATGCGCGCCTTTGAGACCCGCGTACGCGTCACAGCGCCTTGCGTTTGTTTTTTTCTTGTCGAGAACTGGCAGCTCGGCGCACAAAGATATAGGTGCTCCTTGTGTCAGTCAGTGAGCACTCGTACTGTTGGGAGGCTTTCCTCGTCGAAAATAGGTTGTCGTCGACGGTGCGCGGACAGCGAGAAAGTGAGCCTGTCGTTCTCTGGCATGATATATACACTACCGCGATCCGTGCTCGCGATGTTGCCAGTCCTAGTGGTGTGACGATTAGCGCACTGAAATTGGATGCAACTGGGTGCTCTGTTTCTCTCTTTCTGCGTGCTGTGTGTGTGTGTGTGTGTGTGTGTGTGTGTGCGCGCGCGCGCGTGTGCGTGAGCGAGCTTTTAGTTGCCTTCTTTTTGGCTGGTGACGGACGAGGAGAGGATGGCTGAGACTTGGGCTGAGCGTTCGGCCTGCGTGTCACGCATCCCCACTACGTCGATATTTCAGGACTTATTCAGCTCGTATTCCACTCTTAAACTCTGTGGTTCTTCATATAGATGGAAGTCGACAAGTCGCTAAAGCGCGCTATGCAGTCAGAAGCAGACTCGCAGCAATCGGAGGAAACGCGTCAGTGGCCATGGAACTGCCGCGCAATGTCGGCCCCTCTCTGAATAATCGGCGCTTTATTTTCGGCCTCGGCGACTCCGGCGCCTACGGCTGCAGCTCCTTGCTCCCTTGTGCAACCTACTCGTATTCATGCGAAACCTAATTTCCTCGCGATGATATATCGCGGTCGCGCAAGAAACTCGCACAAAAGTTGTGTTACGAAACCGCCCCAGGAACAGACAGACCTTGAGCGAGGAACAGTCCCCGCTTTCCCAAGCGCACTTAACGACCTGCGGTATATGCACATGCGCATTCAATTCAGTTCACGAGCCCCGCAGCTCGCGGCGGAGACGCGATGACAAAGTAGCAGAGAATTATTGCTAATATGGCGTTGTGAAACGGTAGTCCTCGACGACATCTGCGTCGCTCGGCGTGCATGGAATACGAAAGCGTGTCTGACGCCATGCGCTCGACGCATACCCTACTACTACCTCCATTAAAAGCACCCACACTGCACGGAAGCGCCTCTGGATCACGCGGAGGCTATCTACAGTGGCCCCCCACACCGCTCAGTATAACAAAGTTTCCGCATTCACGTGGCACGACAGCTGTGAATACTTTAGTCATCCGGCGATGAGGCTAAATGGGCAGGGGTGCCTTGCGACACCTTTCGACGAAGCGTCCATTTGTTTCCGTCAACTTATTTCGTCATATATACGCTTGTCATTGCATTTGCATGCATGTAGTACATGTACACGTTGGATGAAACCGAGGCGCCACGCGCAACTGCTGTAACATTCTGCCATTCGTAAGCGACCTTGTTGCGTCTTTCTATTTCTCATGCTTGCAGACTTCAAATTCTGGGGTATTGGCGTGCCAAAACCACGTGATTACGAGGCACGCCGTGATGGGGGACACCGGATTAATTTTGACCACCTGGGGTTCTTTAACGTGCGTCTAAATCAAAGCACACAAGAGCGTTTGTGCATTTCGCCCCCCAACCGGAATGCGACCGCCGATGCCTAGCTGGGCTGGAACCAGTGACCTAGACCTCAGTAGCACGACGTCACAGCAACTGATGCTGTCGCGGAGGGTCGTAACCTAGGTGTACAGCCTCTGTTAAGATGGAGCCGCATTATGTAGTGTGGTCACCGGACAAAAGGTACTCGACTAGTTCTGCTGAATGGTTTCTGTGTGAATACATAAGGTAGAAAAGCTTAGATAACTCCGCGAAGGACGTTAGAGGGGGAACTGGCAGCGTGACGTGTAGTTCAGAGCATTCGCTTCCCCTCCAGGCGATGCATGACGGGCCCACCTACATATAGTAGCTGCTGGGAGGGCTACGCGAGACTGCCGGCACCGCCGCTTTCAGCGATAATTTTTCTCCCTGGAATTTTTCAAGGTCCCAACTCGCTGCAGGCATGCAGGAAGGCAGGCAGGCAGCAAGGCTTAGTAGAGTAATGACCACAGGGGATGCCGTTTCCACACCATTGCTTTGCGGCGACGCGCAGGGATCCGGAGGCAGGGAAATTGGCTTGGCGCCCGCATTGTCTATGCATGTATACCGTTGAAGCCATTAGGTACACCACCTCGGGCGCGGTTGGTCCGTGGATGTCGCCCGGCACGCTCATCTCTTGCTCGCTTATCTTTGATTTGTATTAGCTGCCGAACGGCACTCAGAAATTAGACAGAAACGCATTCAAGCTCGCGCTTCTCGGCTACCGAAACCGGCTGAACAAGCGCGCGCTCAGAATGATTTTTTTTTTTTTTGTTTGTTATGCGCGCACCCATTGACTTTCAAATAACCTTCACTGCCCCTTTCTCTTCTTTTTGTCTTTCCAGCAACCTCCATCTGCGGCGGCTAAATGCAGTGGCTTTCCGATCCAAGAAAAAAAAAAAAAAAGAAGTAAAGAGTGCGAAAGACAAGTCTTGCTTCGCCTTGATCACCTGACGAGACGGCGGCGAGGAGTAAGCATGCGCGGCCGTCCCAGTCACGAACACGCCTGCTCATGTTTCCACGGTGAGTCTTGTTTCAAGTGGCGAGCCCCCTCCGCTGGTGCGGTAATGAATGCGCGACATTGCAGTGCCCGGGCGTCTCTTCCGCAATGCGCTGGAATAATGCGTTCTTATATGAGCGCGCAGTGTCGAAACATGCAGCAATGCCCGGCGCTGTCTTAAACACCCGTTTTCTGCCTCTTGATTAACACCTGCGCGCAGATACAGTCGCAGTGTACGGGTAGGGTTAACAAGGGCTTGATCGGGCGATCGAGAAAGTTGGCAGCAACTTGCACCCGCCTATACTTCGTCGTCTATTATATACCTGTGTGTGCCACGTTCTGACCGCATTGCTGATAACAGAACATGTTGGGTATTAGTTAAATGAAGTTATTTATAGGTGACATGCTGGAAGTCTGCTGTCTCTTTATCGGCAATTTATGCGCGACCATGCGACCTTGAGTGACGGCTTTTTGCAGGCGTATTAGGATGCATGTTTCATCGGCGCCGCTCTTCGGAAGCGCTTCCCGCTGACCTCCTCGCGATCGCGTTTTAAGGAGTGTAGAGAGGGCTGTAATGCTGAACCAGTTGAAGCCTTTAGCTAAGCGTGCCAGTTCTCCCGTAATTGTGAACGGGTATTTCCTTGATTTTTGTTATGTCTTTATTTTCTTTGTGTGTGTTTTAGAGGGTACAGGAGAATAGGTCGGTGACGTTTCGGATCCGCTAGTTCCGCAACATAATTCAGGGTAGGGAAAACGCGATAACCACGCCTGTAGTATGTACACCCGTGAGCTAAAGTACTCGGGCAAGTGACTACCCGATACAGCGAATGTTATCCTCTGTCTGTGAATGCAACTTGAACACGTGGAATGCATCCCAAACTTGGTCTTGGGAACTTTCGGTTGCGCTCGTACTTTTCGGTTTACGCATAGTAATTAGATTTTTTTTTTGACCCTATGGTCCGTATACTTTTGCTCACGGGTACTCTTATTGACGCACTGTATATTACGGGCGCAAATAACAGCGCCCTGCTTCGTTATCAGCTTGAGCGACGAGGAGTGATGGGTACAAATCAGCCGGCTACGCCTCCTTGATAGCCGCTAAAAGCTCTCACTGCACGCTGGCTTCACCGTTATGTTGCGTCCCTGCTTCGCAATGGGCGTGCTCTTACGCATCTATATTGTTCATGTGCGCTAAAGTTCATACATTTCGCTCTTCTGTGACACGCATACCGTACATCCTCGAGCAGAAGCAGCTCACACCGAAATAGAGAGCCCGTCGTGACTATCGAACATTGCCGTCGAATTCGCAAATGTTCTAGTACGTGGGAAGTGCATCCTACTGGCCGCCCGACATCGCAATTACATTGTACACGCCTTTTATCACGACAGTTAACTGCATGATGAAATAAGAGCCTGCAATTGCTCCTCTCCGAGAAGCGCTGGATGCAATTGTCAGTTACTTTTCTTTCTTTCTTTCTTTCTTTCTTTCTTTCTTTCTTTCTTTCTTTCTTTCTTTCTTTCTTTCTTTCTTTCTTCTTTCTTCTCTTTCTTTCTTCTTTCTTTCTTTCTTTCTTTCTTTCTTTCTTTCTTTCTTTCTTTCTTTCTTTCTTCTTTAAATAGTCAGTGACAACATGTACTAATTACGTCGACTTCAGTAAGCTTTGATCAGCACGCCTGTTGAACAGGCAAAACAAGGAACGGATTCCTTCTTGTCTTTGACCTTCCAGGTATTTTGAACCCAAAGCCCCTGGACTCGAACTTCTTTCGCTCGATGCTCAGCATAAAGAGGAAGATAACGGGAAGTCGTTAAGCGTCGTTAAGCACGACGGGAATAGCGACGGCAGAATCATGATTTGACTTCCAAGATTACCAAAGCCACATTTATATTACTTCCTTATGTTGCTGTCGGTGCGATCCGTTGGCAAGTGATATCCCCCCTATACACACACGCACACATATACTAAACATTCGCTCAATGTACCTAAAGGAATCTGTAATATACAAAACATGTAAAGTTACAGTCGGTTGCCGCACGCATAGTTTACTAATTTTGACCCGTGCGTCAACCTCGATGTAGTGACATCGGCGACCAGACGTCCCGGGTGTTCGCACCGGGCGTTAATCTTCCAAGTTGGCGCCGCGCGGGAAACGTAATTTTCGCGCGAATAACATCGCCCCGCGGCGCAAAATGAGATAGTTTCGCGATGAAGTCAGTCGTGAAAAAAACCGCTTTCAAGAATCGATGTATACAAGGAAGCCACTTAATGGCCCAGAGATCGCGGATCTAGAACACGTCAGCGCAGCCATCGTGTGCTAAGGCTCTCTTACAATCCCGCCTGCGCTCCGGCAGATATATAGCTTAGCCTTGAGTGGAGAGCTCGCTCAAGGATACGCTATAAGGCGTTTTGTCGCGCCGTATAGCGACAGCGGCTAGAAAAGATGATCCCGCTTTTCCACTTGACCAGCAGCGCTGCTTGTGAAAAGGAAGAAGAAAGCAGCGCACTGTTTGGAAAGCGCGTCGAGTTCAATCGAGCGCGTCCGCGAGCTTTCCCCGCATGATCGATTTGCGTTTAATCAGACGACCACACAACGTAGGTCTGATCCCTCAGCAGAGCCCTCGCTGACGGGCCACGGATTTTCGGACGTCCAGCGTCTCCACAGTGCGACGAAAAATAGAAGAAAAAAAAAACGCAGTAAAACGATCTCTCGTGTACAGCTCGCGAACAATGAGATCTGGCGTGTCGCGGGCTGAAATCTGAATCCCTTTGTGTGTGAGCGCGCGACGAGAGGGCATTGAGACAAACGTATATACAAAGCGAGCGTCGACGCGACAGCGATTGTTGCGAGCCTCGCCGACAAAACCGCGGTGTGGACTCTTGAAAGCGAAGGAAGCAAGAGAAACGTTTCAAAAGTGTAAAGCGGGGGATTATCGCAATTTAGTTCGTCGCTTTCACCGGCCTTTGTCCGCAAGGCAACGACGTTGATCCGCTCACGACCGTAGGGATGGATGCTGACTCGGCGACGCATACCATTTTTGCGCTGTATTGTTCTTCTTTTCGCACTGTCGGCTGCGAAGTTGTACGTTCATCGTCGCCGCGTCGCGGTGCGATTGGAAAACGCCCTTTGTGTGGGCGATTCGCGCGTGCGACAAGCAGTTCGCGCTTGTGCGGTCCTCGCGCGAGAGCTACACGTGACAGACGAGGAAGTGACAGCCGAGAACGACTTCTCGCGCGTCAGAAAGCGAGTTGTTGGTCGCGTCCGTCCGCCGGCACTCACGGGTCACTGCGGCGCGCAAGAGCCCAGTCCCCCCTACAGATACGCGAAAGCTTTCTGAACAAAAAGACAGAAAAAAAAAAATTATGTACGCGCGGCAAACGCTGGTCGGGCTCTCGTGCGAAGGCGGCTCCGGCTCTGGACGGAACGCGCGTCCGGACGTCTCGTCGAGGTCTCCTCCTCCACTCGTCTTGCTGTGGCGTGCGTCTGGGCCGACGCTCGCGCCGATTATCCAGTCACCTCTACTACCTACCTACCCACCCGTGAAGCGGAGGCCGGCGCGAAGCCTGAGCTAAACTCGCGCTGGCCGCCGCTTGTGGCGACCCTGTCTTGTCGCCGGCGGTCGTCGTTGCCGCCTGATGATCTGTACGGCGAAAGAGAGAAAAAGAAGGGGCGTTTCTCGACATTAACGGGTGATGCAAAGGAAGGCAGCGTTGACTTTGACGCCCTCTTGTGAAGGAAGCCGCCGCGCGGAGGAGGTTCTCTTAGCGAAAGGGAGCGTTCTCGCGACCTGGAGCGATCGCGTCTGATGAAGAACTCGCGGCAATTTTCGATAACCCGGTCAACGGCGCGGAGCTGTGAGTGAAGCCGCCCGTCGCGACCCGCTTTTTTTTTTTTTTTTTCGTTCTCGTTTCTCGCGATCCGACGCACCATCGCGGCGCAATTACAGCGCCCGCAATGAACGCGTAGCCCGCGCCATGGGTGTCGTCCTCCTGACGTTCCTGTCGTTCTAGACGGGCAACTTGAAGGCGGTGTAGTATGGTGCTAAGAGGGGCCGGATGTTTAGCGAATCCGAGACTCCGGGTCCTTGAAGTATGTAAAGCAAATCAACGCCAGTTTCGATCCTACGGACGCGCTGTTGTGAAACCGAGAATTGAGATCTCTGTTCCGATGGCCACTCACCTTTGCGTGACACGCAGCGTCTCTTAATTAACAGGATACACGATTGTTGGCCGAAAAGAAAGAAATACTTCTTAATAAGTTAGGCGTCACCGAAAAAAAAAGAAAGGATTCAGAGTGGAATAGCTCGTTTTCTTTTGTTTATTGTTTCTTCGTTTCTATTACTATTCTCTTTCTCTGTCGGCAGGTTTCAAATTGTTTCGGAGGCGTAAGGGAAGAGCGACTTAAGTTTACCTCTGCCTCACCATCTTGACACACACACGCACACGCGCACGCGCGCACGCACGCACGCAAGCACAATAATAATAATAATAATAATAATATAATAATAATAATAATAATAATAATAATAATAATAATAATAATAATAATAATAATTAAAACTAACGAAAATACAAAACAATACAATGACCTGCACACTGCAGTTGAGTGAAAATTGTGCTCATCAGCAAGTCCCAGCCTTGTATCTTTGGAGCCGGTAACTCAAACTACGTTGTCGGGGGTCATGATCCCATTTGCACTTTCCCGCTCCCCTATCCACCCCTCCCCCGCTGCCTTACTTTTTTTTTTTCAGCAAGATTGCACGCAAAGAATATCTGCGTGGAGAATTTTTTCAGCTGGAGCACGCCTAAGGAGTAACGACGATGAGACGAACAGCAGCGAGAAGCGGCGTTCACTCATCTCTCAGGAAAACTGGTGTGCCTCGACAGCTTCCGTGAAATGGCACGGAG
Organism: Dermacentor silvarum; assembly: GCF_013339745.2. NCBI lineage: Eukaryota > Metazoa > Arthropoda > Arachnida > Ixodida > Ixodidae > Dermacentor > Dermacentor silvarum. The sequence continues at coordinate 221,735,722 of NC_051157.2, forward strand.
CTGAGATGCACGAAATCAAAAAAAAAAAAAAAAAAAAGGTAGCAACGAAGAAACAATCTAAACCACTGGAACGGCTAGATGCATAGCTGGCCGCGACGCGAAATCATGAAGACGCGAGAGGCGGTCCGAGGCGGCCGGCGACGCCGTGCCCGAAATCTCAAGCCGTATCAACGAGAACGCGCTCGGCGGCAAGCGGCAGCGGGCAGCCAATCGCTACACCACCGGAGAGTTCTTCCGTCCCCGTAATCGGTGGAGCCAGCGTGGGCTCCGAGAACGGCGGCGTCAACCCACACTGCTCGCCCGACAAGTGCCCACCCCCCAAGCATCACAAGCTCGAGAGAAACGCTATGAACTCAGTAGAAACGCATTCGAGGCTCAGTAGAATCATACAAGGGCCAAGAAATACAGCGGTGAAACAGTACAACGTGACTCGCCAAAAAAAAAAAAAAAAAAAAAACGAAATAAATTGAATAGGAAGATTTGAGACTAAAGATCGAGAATACATAAAGAATGACAATTCTATAAAAAACGTCTTCAGAAGCTAGAAAACTAGGAGATTAGTGCTCGAACGACGTCTCCCCTCAGGAGAGAGAACACGGGCAGCATGAAAGTAAAAGGTGGCTACAGAGACTGCGAAAATATTGTACGAATAGAACGAATTCAAAGGAACGCAAGAAATTCATCAGAAACACAATGAAGAGTAAGACCAATGGGAGAGCAACTGTGAACTTGTACTTCAGAAAATAGCATGTTAAAAGTAAACAAAAGGAGTTATGAACATACTGCTGTAAAGAAACGAGGAATAAAGAAGCCACATTGGTAACTCAACGGAATGTCACCAGGAAGTCAGAACGGGTAGCGCTGTGTCGATTAAGATGACAATGAACGAGTGCAATTGGTAAGCAATACAGACAAAATAAACTAATGACAAACTCTTGTACTCAGCATCAGCACGAAAGCAATAGTAAGATAACATCACAGGAAGGGGGAAAAAATACGCTGATTCAACGTGCACATTGGAAATTGTGAAGCGAAGCTTTCGTGGAGCGTTTAAACAAATTCTGTAAATTTTCCCATTTCATTCGTGCGTCTTTGGCGCCATGTATGTATATAACGCGCATCGGGTTTGCGCTGGCGGTTTGATCCTAGCGTCGGGTGATGCAATTCAATTTTTTTAACAGTGGAGATGTTTAAGGTCGAGGTTGATCCCTATATGGAACGATGGTGTTCGCAGTTTCGGGCGAAGTGGAGACAGAGTGAAATGACGAGAGGAGGTGCAGAGAGAGAGAGAGAGAGAGAGAGAGAGCGGGAGAAATAAAGAAATTAATAAAACAAGACAAACCTTCTTGGCGAGGCGGGATTCGAACCCGGGTACCCACGGTCCGAAGGAGAACGTCATAACCACTAGGCTATACCCCCACGCTTGCAGAACATGCATTTATGGGAACCTATGCATATGATTGCGTTGTACCGACGATTGTAACACAACTTGCTATGGGCGAGAGAAAGTGAGAGCGAGAGAGAGAGCGAAGAGAGAGAGAGAGAGCGTCATATCTACTACGCTATACACCCACGCTTGTAGAGCTCCGCTGTTTCATCAGATTTCACGAGCGTGGAACTGGCTTAAATTTTTTTAGTGTGAGCTATTAGGCGAGACTGCAGCAGTACCCAGCCATGCAGCCACGGCCAGGAAAGCCCGGGAGGGTTGGCAACGAAAACTTCGTTTATTCGTCTTTGCAAACTTGAAAGAATGGTGGTACGATAGCTATATTGCAAGGAACATCAGAAGAGACAAAGGGAACTGAAGAAAGTAAGGAGCTCGAAAGACAGACGGAAGAAAGTTGATGACGGGGGAATGGTCCAACACAAAAATAAACGAAAACGAAAGTTCGGGATGCGAGCTGGCGAAGAACAAGAAATCGACAGGGCAGCCAAAGCGAATGTACTACGCGATGTACGGAAAGAGAGTGCAGGACTAGGAGATGTGGATGAGGAGAGCGCGCGCGAGAGAGAGAGAGAGAGAGAGAAGAAAAGAAAGAAACCACGGAAGGCGTGGGCGAAATGATACTTATAAAGAGAAAGGAAAAGGCAACGCGCCGATGTAAGAACGAGCGAGCGAGTGAGTGCGGAGGACCAATATTTCAGCCCCGTTCCCACGACGCCCCCCCAGCCGACGGGCACTGTGCATTGACGTCGGCCGAGCTCTCTCCGAAGAAGGCGGCCGATGTAATCTCTCGCGCCCCTCGCGAGATGCTTCGAGAGCACACACACACACGCGCGCGCGCGCGCGCGCCTAGGTACGCTTTCTACAGACGCGTGCACGCACGCACACGGAGCTTGCGTGGCTGTCGGCCGTCAATAATACACCGCCGCCAACAGTCCGCGACCGCGCACCAACGCACGCACGCACGCAGACCTGCTGCCGCGCGATTTGAAAGGACGGGCACTGTTGGTTTTTGGCGCCCTTTCGCTGCGTTTCGCGTGTGGCCGGAGTGGTGACTTGACTTCGGCTAGGCTCTGCCGAAACACTTTTTCCCTTTGTTCCGCGCTTCCTACACCGCGCACAAAGAGCGAATTTTCGAAAGGAGCAGTTTGTTGCCGTGTCGCTCGCTTCGCGAAAGAGTTGAGCTTTGCAGCGATAGAATCGCTGCAGCGCGTACTGCTCCAGATCATCCCACTGGACGATTCAGAAAGCCGGAAATCTCTCGGTAAACGACCCCTTCTTGAAAGGCCTTTCAGCGGTGGCCGCACATGCGTTGCTGGAGAAGCGGATTACTCCGCTTTCCTTTGGCAACTGTTCGAATGCGCGAGGAGCGTCTCTCAGTGTTAAGAAGCCGCAATGGCTGATATCCAAGTGGGTGTTATAAGGCTGCAGCGAAATGGTGCGTAGCACGCAACGTGGTGAGGAAGAGTCGAAGGCAGCAATAGTTTCGAAGGGAAGCCGCGGGTTACAATGTGTCGCCTTTGTATACGAACCGACCGCATCGCGCGGCCGGTTAGATAATCTTCGCGTCTCGGCCGCACAAAAACGCGCCCCGTGATTACGGTACGTTGGTCGCCTTCCGGTTTGCGTGGTTGCTCTGACGCACGCATAAATGATTAGAGACCACCAGGTAGGAGCCCCCGTAAGTTCGAAGTTCATGCGCCGAATCGGCCAACCGTCCCAAAGGAGGCACCAAAAGCAATGGCGAGTTGTAGAGGAGAGCTTCAAGGTGGGCTCTCACGCGAGACGCGTCCCCCTGGCAGGCGCAAACATCGCCTCGTCGCACTATAGTGTACCTTCTACGAAAAAACAAAACAGAAAGAAGAAAGAGTAGGCGACATATTCAAATCAGCGTGAATAAAAGTAGCGCATGGAAAGGTAAAAGCAAACCGGTGCGCGACAGTCTGGGAATCGCGCGGTCCCTTCCAGCATCGCGGAGCGCGCGTGTGTGTTACCATCGGCGTCAAGGACGTCGTCGCAGCCTCTACAAAGGAAGGCCTCCGCCGCCGCAAAGGAATATGCCGCCATCTGAAACTGTATACACACGCGCGCGCACGCACGCACACACGCAGAAAGAAACGCCGCCGCGCAAGGAAAACAGAATGGAAAGAACGACGCGACGCATTTGCCGACGTCGCCAGCGTCGCGCCAATTCCCCGACGAAAAGGCCGTCTTGCTCTAGTAACGCCCCAAGGCGAAAATGCACAGGTCCCCCTCTCTAGATCTCTCTCTTTCTCCAAACATTCTACGTGCAGGCACACACACAAAACCGCAACGCGCCGGCTGGAACGCATAGTAGACGCCGCGACAGTGCACGGCCCCCTTTCTTTTCCTGTCTCTCCCGAGAGTTCAACGCGGTGCAGAACCCTTGCCGCCGCTGCACCGCGAGCAATTCGAGTCGGTGCACGGGGCAAGAGAAGAGAGTACAGTAAGTGGAAGGGAGGGGCGGAGTGGGACAACAAGACGTGGAACACCGCCGCCGCCACTACCACCGCCGGCACCAAGACTGCAGCCGAGGGTGCAGCGCGGGGAAGGGGGGGGGGGGGGGGGGGGCGAAAAGGCGGCAGAATCGCGAAAGAAGTCCGTGGAGTTTCTCCGGCGTGGACAGGCGCACAAAAAAGGCGCAATCTGCATATCGTTGTTTGGCATCGCAGGGCCGCGACGGCGAGCGGCCATCGCACGGGCCGCGCTCGGCGCTGCCATGAAGTTGGCCGCTCGTTGCGCCGCTGCCGGCGCGGCAATTACGGCGCTGGCACACGGCTTTAGCGTCCCCCGCGTATGTATGTGGCATGCCAGCCGCCGTCGCCGCCGCTACTTTTGCTCCTAGCTTCGTCTTCTTCTTCTTCTCCTTCTTTTGTCTCGATGCTTCTCTGGGCACCTTCTTGTCGGCGCCTGGCTTGCCCGTTGGCGCCCAACGCGGTAAGAGGTCCCCCCCCTACCTCCTCCCGGTTACGTAACAGGGAGTCGCGCCGTTTTGCTAAGCACGCCTGGTACAGTGAGCGCGCGCGTAGAAAACTAAACCACTGACGCCGTACGCCGAGGTCGCGGGTCCCGTGTATTGTGTACACACACCAGACGGGCGCCACCACCTCTCATTTCGCCAACCGTTTCTGGTCCGGACCGTGTGAACGCCTTCCAGAAGCCTCCCTGCCCTCCCTCCTCTCTCTCTCTGCGAACTCTCCTTCGACCTCCTGCTCGGGTCGAGCGCCCTCGGGGAGTGCCCTTTCTCTGACCGCTTTCCGCGTTTGTTACGCCGCGTTCTGTGTCGAGTTATGTCACTTAGTGCTACGTCGTTTGGGAAACAATCGTGGCAGTGTTGACGCAATGCGGACTGACCTTTCGCACTCTCTTAACTTAATTTGGGTTGACAGATTCATTACGAGTTTTTTTTTTTTTTTTTTTTTTTCATCAAGAGATGTTTTCCGAGGAACTCTGGTCGATATGTAAGGAAGGGATTGCAGCTTCCACTTCGTTCTATTTCAATCCGTTTCTCAAAGAAAAGCAGCTTGGTTAACCTGCCTGCCTGTTCTCCGTGTCATGAGGCCCCTGCGGCCAGTTTCACTGCATTTGCTGTGTCTTCGAGAGAAACTTGAAGGAACCAGTGCGGCGTATGCTATGCGAAGAGCTAGCTGCGATTGGGTCTCATTTACGTAGAAGCAGGGGTTGGGACGCGTATACCACACGGTGCTAGTGGTAATCGAAGTGGAGTTTGCGGTAATCGGAGTTTGCGGTGCGTAATGTTGCTCGCAAGGTACAAGCCTCCAGCGTCCTGAGCGACGTTTTCACCGAGCAGGATTACAGCTTTCCGGAGCTGCAGGAGCTGCAGTGTCTTTTTTTTTTTTTTTTTTGACCAGCAGAGGTGAAACCTAGGTTCCTTGGAAAATAAAAACTCGTTGTTTCTGGCTAAAGTATTACCTTTGGATGAGTATTTATACATAATATCGCACAACCATTGACAAGACGTTTATATTTCATACAAAAACCAGTGACAGAGAGCGATACCCATCCCCCTCCTATACATTGACGAGAAATCACGACCATCACAGGCCTTGCGTCACATAGGGGTTTAATGGCCCGATGGGCCACTATGACGCGTCCACATTTGCAACGGCTTTAGAAGTCGCTAAGAGCCAGATTTCCCGCCTCTTAACATTTTTTTTTGTTTATTTCTTTTTTTTTATTGCTCGCTCGTCGACCACCCACAATACTGACTCCTTCATTCCCTCATGGGAGAGATGCCGCGGGAACGAGAAAGATTGGAGTAATTGCTCGCCCTCCCACAGGGCACTGCGGGATCGTGTATAGTCCGTGCGACTCAGTGAAACGAAAAAAAAAAGAAAAAAAAAATTAATGTCCGGGAAACAGGCGCTCCGAAAAACGAGCTGACAAAGCTGTAAACACCCCGTTGCCGAGGGGGAGCAACGCCGGGCGCGCTCTGCAGGTAACACGCGGCTTCCTGGGGTGGCTTGTTACGAAAGCGAATCCTGAGAGAGAGAGAGAGACGCACACAGTCGCTTTTCGGGCATGCGGCGCACGATCCCACTCACGCGCCCAGTTGCACCACTGTGTACGTACTGCGTACACGTTGTTTTCATTCGTTCTTTCTCTTTGCTTCTTCAGTCGTCGTTCAGGTCTCCGGCGAGCGTGCGTCTGTAAGAACCAGATGAGGTTTCTCGAACCCCCTCCCCCCCCCCCTTTCCCTGCCCGCCCTCCTCTAACCTTCCCAAGCCCGCTGCTTGATTCTGCACGCATCGTTTTGTACACACGACGCCGTTGTTTTGTCTGCTGGAATCGCAGCTGCAGTAGACGACGGGGTGCGGGCGGCAGCGGTCGACGTGGACCTCTCCGGGAGAGTCCGATGCTGCGGTTCCATTACGGATTTCCCATGCACGCAGCTCGCGCGCGATCTGCTTGATGCCGGGTCGGCCCATTCGCCGCGAAGAGTCGGCATTGTCCGCGGGCTCCGCGAGGTGCGGCGGCCGCGCGCCGCCGATTTGTATCTGCGGTGTGCGGCCTGGAAGTTGCTTGCCCGACTCATGCCGCAGGAAGGTGAAGAAAGAAGTGTGGCCAGGCCCATCCGCGCTCGGGATGTTTTCCTCGCCGTTCCGTTACCGTATCGTAATGAGCCGCAGTGTGGACGCAAAACAAAGGGGGCTAACGGCGGAAATCATTCTCAGCGGATGGATGAAAGAACGACCCGAGGTTGCTTGTGTTTGTCGTTTTTTTGCGATGTGCGCGATTTTCCTCCGTGGAAATGCTGTGCGAATGACTCCGTGCTTGCCCCCCTCGCCACGTCTTTCTGCTATGAAATATAAATCTGCCTGATAGCGGATTGTTCGACGGTGTTGGAAGTAGGCCTGGGTAAATCCTTGACACAACTGGTGCGGCCGCATCATCTGGCATACTTGATAGAAAGATAGGATGCTACGTGCGAAGAGCGCATATTATACTGCCACCTTTCGTGTGAAAGGGGTCTTGCTCTTGGCGAACTACTTGCCGCGCTCCGTCGTGCTCTGTGAAGCGCCTCGTCCTCAATTGTCGAGACACTTTTATTTTGTCTGACTGGTTGTCACTGTCGAGCACTGACTGCATGGGCAGGGTGGTTCCTCAGCAAAACCTTCTACACTTAGCCTTCTACACTCATCCTTCCGCACGGAATCTAAATTAGAAGGGCCTTAAGGGAAAAGTAGTATAGTACGGCCCATTCGCTGATGGTGTACGTATTTGTGTTAGCTATCGATGTTTACCACATTTGACCAGTTGTGCATTAAGTTATGGGTCAATTTAACACCGTGCTTGCCTAATTTGACCCCAGTTTACTTCAGGATGCAGAGTACTGCTACACGCGACCGCATTACTAAAATAGCTACTGAGCTTTACTGGATCTTTGACGTGCCGCGTTCAATAATGGAAATTTAATTACTGTAATCACGAAGCCGAAATTGGAAATGCACCAGCGATCGTCCTACTAATCTTGCTTTTCTCTCACCTGACTCTGCAGCACCGCGTAATTAATTTATTTAACTTTATTACGGTCGATCGAACGCGTGCTTTCTTCTTTCTGATCGGTATAACATCGAACGCGACGTTCTTCGCAGTGCATTAGGCCGCATAGATGATTCTCCGAGACAGATGTCCTTGAACCATGACCCCCGCTCGTCTCAGGATTACAAAGCAACGCGGGCATTGCTACGGCTTATGAAATCGACTGGGCTGAGCTGTAAACGATTGTAGGCGTGATGGACAGCCGCGCGTGTTCGCATTTCTCTAGCACATCCCTCCTCTTTTGCCCCTTCTCATCCGTACCCCATTTCCCCTGCGTAGGGTTGCAAACCGGACGCGCGTCTGGTTTGCAACCCTGCCTCTCTTCACTTATCTTCCTCCTCCTTAATACATTTACTGAGCGCGCATCATGATTCGCGGCTTAAGGGATATCGTCGTCGAAACACCCCAACTCCCGATTTCAGTTAGAGTAAGCGAAAGTGGTTGGAAAACGTTTTTTATCGAGCGTCTGGAATCCGGCGCAAGAATTTCTCGTTAGTCACATAACCTCGTATAGGTGAGTCGATCGTGGCCCCAGGCGAGGACGACACGTTCTGCGGCGATGTGCGAGACACTGCCGAGTGGTCAGCGCGGCAACCTCGTTTTTCGCGTTGCTTAGATTGCCCGCACGTGCTACCGAGCCACTCGGCTTGTTATGTGCTCGCCGAGCGGTGGACGATATCACCGGCGGTGGTCGCATTCGCCTCCGAGCGAGAGTGCCGGCTGCAGACTGCGCGCGGAGAAGGAGCCCGTCTTCGCGAGGGTTCGGAATTGAGCGACCGGACGGCGAGGTGACCACGCAGATATACCGTAAAACCCCGCGCATAACGCGAAGTATGTGGTTGCGGCTCTTGGGGACGTCATGCATGCGTATCGTATATTCGTCCAGTACTGACCTAAAGAAAAGCAGATTAACGAAGAAACTTGACACAGGGCAAGCAGCTACGCAATTAAGCATGATAGGAGCAGCAGCGTTGAGAGAGACGGACAGGAGGACGGTATTACGGATGATGGAGCGAACTAGCGTGGCTGATATTTATTAAGGCGAAAGCCTTAGACTGCTCATGGGACTGAAAATCCGATGTGCGGTGTGAGGCCGTCCGGCGTTACGGCACCAAAATTGGGGACGAACCCTCGACCTTTGGTGTTAATTACGGCAAAGTGAATTAAAGGTTCATTTCATTATGGTAGAGTTAATTAAGGTACTCAAACCCCATAAGCCGTCTAAGGCTTTCGCCTTAATAAACACACACACACCACATACGTCATCATCATCATTAGCCTATATTTATGTCCACTGCAGGACGAAGGCCTCTCCCTGCGATCTCCAATTACCCCTGTCTTGCGTTAGCTGATTCCAACTTGCGCCTGCGAATTTCCGAACTTCATCATTCCACCTAGTTTTCTGCCGTCCTTGACTAGAAACACACACATACACATAGAGAGAGAGAAAGGCTTAGTAAAGGGAACGGCGGAGAGAATAGCCTGAAAAGCAACTATCTGGCATGCTACTCCACACTGGCGAAAGGGAATTACCAGGAAAGTAGAGGAGGACGAGGTGTGGTAAGAGCGATAGACGAAATTAATGACATAGCGGTTAACATATTAGTTAACGTAGATATCCTCCGGTTAACCGGAGGATATCTACGGTTGGCTACCCTGTACTGCGGAAGGAGGCAAAGGGGCGTGAACGATGAACGGAAAGAAAGAAAGAACTTAACGACATAAGGACTATCTGTGTGGACGCTCTCACGCAGCGTTGGTGACGGAATAATACGACGTAGCCTGCTGTCCGATAACGTACTTCATCGGTGTCCCTGAGAGCTGCACGACCGAAAGAAGGCACATTGTAGTATGCGCACAAATGCAAACCATCACGCAACCCATCGAAGTGTTTTTCTTGGATTTCACGGCTCTCAAATTGCCCCCTCGTACGTGGGTGCATGTTTCGTGTATTGTGCGCCGGATCTTACGGCACACACCCGTCCCGCCAGATGCGAGAGAGAGAGAGGATCGCCTCTCGCGTCGTCCACCACGTACACCGCCTGTATGCCTCGACTTAATTGTCGATACGATCGTATATAGTCTCGCGCGCATACGCTCACGGGACTCGCCCTGAGGCTCGCGTATCGTTCGCTCGCTGCCCCAATGAGCAGCAGGAGCTCGCTGCCGCATATAACGGCTGCGAACTCAGCGCAGCAACGGCATGCATGGATTCTCTCGCTCGCAGCTGCTTGGGGTCCATGCTATGCGGCTGTGTATACGCGACGATGCCGGCCTTAAACGTTGCGAGCGTCCCGCTTCTCGAGACGGGCGCGTTTCATTTCGACCCCGCGGGGACGACGCTTGCCGCCCGCCTGGCACACAGGAGGGGTGGAAGAAGAAAGTGGGGAGGAAAGGGGGGTCGGTACACCGATTCTCCGGCGATTAGCTTGAGCCATTCGCTGTGTGTACTTCAGTATATGCGTGTGTCTGTGCTTATATGCCGTTTCTTGGTGCCTGTCTACGTTTTTGCGAGCGGAGATTCATTTTCGTGTATGTTTGTGTGCGTTGCTTTGCTTTTCTGTGCGGCTGGCTTAGTAATTGCTTCAAGGCTGGACCCCCCCCCCCCCCCTCCCCCTCCACCAACACCACTGGCCGATCTGCGGGATTGGCTTGGCAACGACGGGGCGCTCGGGGGCCGGCAAGCTATTGCTCTCTCTCTCTCTCTCTCTTTCTCTCTCTCTGTGAGCGCGCGCGCGTTTCGAGTGACTTCGTCGATGACTCCACACTATCGCGCGCCTGCAGGCTATGTCGCGAGGGGTCTTAATTTTCAGCCCGGAGCGTTCGTAACGTTTCCACGGCGGGATGGTGGTGGTGCTGAACGGCGATTACAGCGGCGGCTCGGACATCCAGACGCGCACGCGCGCACGGCAGATTTCGTTGCAAACACTTTCGATGCGAATTAGTCTGTGTGGCTCTCGGTGGCGGCTGTTTCTTGTGTTGCTTTGGCTGAGCGGGAAGAAAGGAGAGGGAAAGGTGGTCGCTATGAAATTGCCTGAGGCAAGCGCGTGCCGAAGCTTGACCGTACGTGGTCATTCTAGGAATGTGTGTCACAGGACCGCGCGAATAGTTAGCGCGATTAGGACAAATTCCATTGCGCTATACCTTGTGACACCCGCATTGCGTCGAGCGGAAGCGGTTAAGTTAGGTCGGATCGGCGAGTTCAGTCTGGCCCTTGTGTAAGTGACTTTGATAGAATGTAGAGATGGCGGAGGAATGCGATCAGGACGTTTTAGCATACCGCGATGCGGCGCCTTGAGGCATCATGTGTGCGGCAGTTTGGGCACTAATTGCGAGTGCGTAATCTTGCGTACACATCGCGAATGACGGCATCCCAAAGCAGTCTGTTGATAGGTGACGTACGCTGTTGCGCGATTGGAATCACCCTACCTGAGGTTCCTTTTCCGATCAATATGTTAGCCTCGGATTTGAACATGGGTATAGTAAGTTGCGGTTGCAGTCGAGGCAAGAGGTAGCGGTTCGTTCGTTCGTTCATTCATTCATTCAAATAACTTTATTGAATGCCCTGCGATTTGGTGGGGTGGGCCTGGACCCCGCCAAGGCTTCAACCAAGGGTTGTTGGCCCTTAGCGGCTTCCTCGGCTCGCTGGACGGCCCGGAGTTGGTTCTGCAGGTCCGAGCTGAGCAACGCAGACTCCCAGCGCGCGCGGAGGCTGTCGCTGTTTGAGGCGGCATCACTGTTATTGTGTAGTACACCCGTACATTCCCATAGGATATGCTCTAGGGTGGCTCTACAGTCGCAATGTCTGCACTTGTCAGTCAGTCATGTATAAATCTGTGTGTATTAGGTGCATGATAGCTAGACTCGGATAGGATCTGGTTTGTAACTGCCGCCATTCGACAGACTGTTTTTTGCTTAATTTTGGGTGAGGCGGCGGGAATGTGCGCCTCTGCAATCTATGGTGTTGTGTAATTTCGTGAAATCTGGTCGTTCGATCTTCCCACTCCCACTCGTCGGTAGTCGGCAAGGCGGGGCTAACCGAGTCTCGGTCCTTACGCTCTCGAACCATGCGGCGCGCCGCCTCATTGCTACCGTCAGGTAGTGTATAGTGTGAGCGGGTGTCCAGATGAGATGGACATTTTTGTCGGGGTTATTACCTAATTAGCGGTTCGTTTGCTGAAACTAATTTATTAAATTATCCAGATTATCTAGGCACTTTCAGTATCGTAGAAATGCCTTTAAATTTTTTTAATGGGATTTTCCCTTTCAACTACACGTTAAACGCAGGGATAATCTCATTAGCCAACCCGCTGAAGCGATCTGAATTAAATTTGCTGCATTTAGAAAGAGAAACCTGAATTGCACCAACTGTTGGGGATGCAGAATTTTAAATTGCAAATCCGTAATTGTGCATCAAAAGCGGGTGTTTCAGCTCTGGAAGCTTGCATCTTCTTGAGCGTCTGAAGCGGAGAAATGGGATATAGGTTTACAGCTTAAAATTTTTGGAAGCATTCTGCAAAGTCCTACTCACAAATTATAGTCGCATGTTTCAGAGCTATATACTATATTACACCAATTTTGTCTCATTTAGATGCTTAAATAGGTGTAGATGGCCCAAAGCTTGTGGACATTGCAGGTTATAGAAGGTTCATAGATTTCGCTATCGTTTGTGTATAGACGTCAGTTAAAAAAAAAAAAAAATCACCAGCTCTTTCACTGTCGAGAAAATGCGGGTAATCGAAGCTTGCCGTGTGCGTATCTCACTTTGGTGATGATTTTCTTTCTTTGTTTCTCTTTCTCTCTCTCTTTCTTTCTCTTTTTCTGTCTCTCTCTTTCTCGGTCTCTCTTCATTTCTCTCTCTCTCTCTCTCTTTCTTTCTCTTCTCTCTTTTTTGTCCCTGGTATGTGCTATTCAGCTTGGACCCTTTCTGCACTATCGCCAGGATCGGCCCACTTTTCAGCGTGACACTGCAGCCACCACCACCGCCGACACTTGTGAGCCTATAAAGCTTCGCTTAAAAAATCTTGTGATAAGTAGTTGTACGGCAATAGCTTCTAAACTAGCCTCTTAAAGTAAGGCTAAAGTTCATCTCATGCGCATGATTCAGCAAGTCTGGCCGCGTGAATTTACCGCATAGAATTTGATTGTGGGTTGTAAGCTATCAAGCGGCCTCCGCAGACATTTGCTTCACCCTGCTTGTTGACGTCGCCACATTATATATAGCATCCCTCGCCCTTGCGACGGATGATTAAACACCGCACATCATTATCATCATCACCACGATATAGTATTTACTGCCATTCGACGTTCGAGAAAATGCGGCTTTCAACGACTGCCCGGCCAGTCTTTCTCATATATGGCCTGCCGCGCTGTTGGACGTGAAAAATGGCTTCTTCACGCAGGCGTTTTTTTTTTTTTTTTTTGTGCCGTCCAGTATGCGTGTATTAGTTGTTGTTTTTTTCCCCGTGCTTTTTTGTTTTGTTCGTACGGGCGGTTTCTTTAACTATGCCGCGTCGTAACAGATGCCGCATGGTGCGTGGACTAGCTATTACCTCGGCCATGCATGTGTTGGTTGCGGCGCAGCACCCAGACCGTCTTCAAATCGGTTGATTGAGATGGATCGAGATTGTATGCATGTATCCTCCTCAATACACCCTACGTCAACCCGCTGCTATCACCATCGCATATACCGTGTTTATCCTGTATTTAGGGCAACACTAATGACACACTAATTCAGTTTAGAGAGATAACGTATTATTTCAGTAATCTATTTTCGTTATATTCGCTGTAAAAGGTTGATTACTGGAATATAAAACGAAGCAAAACGTTGTTGTTGTTTTTTTTTAATTGGCACCGAAAGTCCTGCACCGGTTACTTTAGTGCGACGTCGTGGATATTATAATGTATTTCCCCGTATTTGGTCAGTTGGTGGCGTACCAAGGATGTCTGCAACACTTGCTAAGTTTAGTTTTTGACTCCTTCATAAACAATGTAGGCCATCTTCACCGATAACTGCCTCTGAGCAGAGTAAAAATCCGTGACGTTGCAGGAACTTGAAAGCAATGTCGCCACTCGTTGTTGGTTCATATATATATATATATATATATATATATATATATATATATATATATATATATATATATGGTGTGTGTGTGTGTGTGTGTGTGTGTGTGTGTGTTGACGTTTACTCTTCTCTAGTGTCCCTATATAGGTATCCTCTTGCGCATACTGAGATTAGAGCGGAAGAGGCTTCAATCCGTAAACGGCTTCTACTCGAGAATAAATGGTATGTAGCAGTGGTGTGCTGTTTTACTAAAACCCGGCATGGAAACCAAACAGCAATAAAGCAGTATTCCGTACTGCGTAGGCCTCTTTTGCGCTCATAAATTGTGAGTAATGCTTTCGTCACAGCGGGCGAACCAAAGCCGGCGAAAGAGCTAGGTGTGCCGGGTCGAATCTAGCGACGAAGTTTTTTTCTTGTTTTGATGACGATGACGTCGGCAACTGTGGCAGATACCGACTGTGCGGGATCGTCCAAATATCGTGGGGCGTGCGGAAAGCAATGAATCATCAGATGCGCCGAATCGGCGGCGTTGTTCAAGAATGCGCTGGCAGCACAGTCATAACGTGAGCGCCAGCGCCATCTACTGCGCGCGATCACAGAGCGAGAGATTTCTTTCTGAGAGGTGCTAACACGAGTACTCGTCTACTGTCTCTCGCTCTCTCAATGTCAGTCAATCGCTCACGCTATTGCAGTCTCTGAACGTTTCATTTCGTTTCGTATTCCTTCTATGATGGCGCATATCCACTGTATAGGGGATTCCATGGCCAAGATTTGGATGGTGTTAGGAAATTGCAGTTAACACTAAAATTAGCAAAGATTCTCAGGAAGAAATTAATGAAAAATAACGTATGAAGAACTTAAGAAAATGTCCCCGAAACAACTGCGAATTCCCCCACAGCTGAGCAAACGTCCCTGTAGCAGTTTCCATGAATGCATGAGGCTCTTAGAGAAAGGATGTCCAGAATGAAAGAAAAAATTTAAGCCAAGTTGTCTTAACCGTTATTCTAAAAAGTCTTTTTTTTTTTTCATTAAGGAAGAAAAATGGCGACAGAATACAAAAAAAGAAAAAAAAACCTATAACAGAGTGGGCACTGAGGGGGAGGGCGCCAGACCAGCCCTGTGACGGTAAAAGATTTAAGACCGGTATGTGCACCACAACGTAATAGTGTAAAAATTACTTAGTCGCGCCGCTTCTTCTTCACTTCGTGAGCGTTGCGTGAAACACCCTGTATATACGAGTATTGTCGTCACGTTACGCACTGCAGTGATTGTGATTGACCCGGAGACGTGTCTCGTGGCCGTGGATTCGACTGTGGCCTCCGAGACCATTGCGATCTCAGAGGCCGCGCCAGCATATAGGCCTTCCTGCAAAGGTTACTAGAGGGAACTCTGGCGCGCTAGTGTCTTCTATGGCAGCCGCAAGTATGCCCGTTCAACTAGCATTGGAATGACGGGAAGTACACATGTGTTTGCCTCTAAGCTTCGTCTTTCTGACTTCGAACGTCTTTGTGACTTTGCAAATGGATCGTTCGAAACAAAATATTGCACTATACCTGCTACAATTCACTATCATTTATTCATGTGTGCCGAGTCTAATCGCCTTCCTTTGTTTAGAAAAACTGTGCTATCTAGGAAAATGACGAGTGATAAATAAAGGGGAAAGACAAATACATGGATTAACCATCATTCCCGTGGTATCTACGACAGTCGCGCCGTAGTATCCTCTGGTAATTTTTGTGTAGGGTACTCTGTAGACTCGAGAACGAAAAAAAAAACATTTTTCTCTTATATATATATATATATATATATATATATATATATATATATATATATATATATATATATATACCACCGCCGACATTGTTTTGTTTGCGGTCGCGCGTAATCCAGTCTACGAAAGAACACGGGACTAGCGTGGTCCCGTGTTCTTTCTTTTGTCCTTGCCTTTTTACGCTAGTAATCATGTCTTATCATCATCACCATCAGCCTATATTTATGTCCACTGCAGGATGACGGCCTCTCCCACCGATCTCCAATTACCCCTGTCTTGCGCTAGCTGATTCCAATTTCCATCTGCATATTCCCTAATTACATAACCCCACCTAGTTTTCGTCCGTTCTCGACTGCACTTCCCTTATCTTTGTGACTTTGCAAATCGATCGTTCTAAACAAAATATTGCCTTATACCTGCAACAATTCACAATCATTATGCTCGTTACCAGCGAGCCCAACCTTCTGCCTTAGCTTCGAATCCCGTTCCAGTGTCTCTGCAGGAAGAGAACAACACGATGGTGGAGTGAGCTGGTATTGACGATGATTTCCAAGGCTCGCGGGCTGTTGCAGCGCCGTGGCGTAAATCGCCCCAGCTGCGCTTTCCGTGCCCTCGAGGGGGGAAGGGGTAACGGCTGCGTTTTGCGCGTCGCGGTTCCTCTCCTCTTTCCGTTTCTTCTCGTTTTCCTCTTATTGTTTTCATTCGACCTTGTTTTTCAATTCGCAGTCCCCCGTCTCCGCTCGTTTCAATCGCCGCTATGCCGATTCCCGCGTCGCGCCCTGCAAATGAATGCCAATTTAGTCTGTCTTCCCGCGCGGTGAGAGCAACTCACGCACGTGTTCGAAACGAGGCTTACCGCGGTGCCTCCAGCGACTGTCGATGCTGACAGCTTCCAATGAAGCGCGTTTCATCGCGGGGCGGCGACTGCGTGCCGATTATCGCTTCCTCAATTTTTTTTCTTTTGACACGACCGTTTTCATATGTGGATCCCCGTTTGAGGCGTCGCATCCTTTTCTTTTCTTTCCTTTTCTTCTTTCTTTCTTTCTTGCTTGCTTTGTTCCATCACACGCTGCGGTGTGTCTCAAATACTGTGCCGTCGAAGCACCGCGCGAATGGCCGGCCGGCTGCGAAGACCTGTCATTGGTATATGCGTGCGTGATCGCGAGGTTTGGGTCGGTGGGAAAGCGAGCGCTTCGCGTGATCACGAACCGAGGCGTTCCTTGGCGCCGCGCCAAGTGATCAGGCCTGACGCTTCAGTCAGGAGGGAGGGTAAAGCCTATACACTATAAATGCGCGTCGTTTCAGCTAAGTGGGTTAGCCGTGGAATGTCTGTGGCGCCTGTAACGTGTAGTTTTCCTAGGCGCGAAACCACCACTCTCGGTGCGCCAGTCTTGATAAACATAGCGGCGTGGGTAACCGAAACGTCTATTGTTTGCGAGGAACTGCTTATAGGGGTGCTCTCGCATTGGTGGGTTGGATGGACTGCAGTCGATTACGAGGAAAGGGGGCGATGGGCCTGTACCTCGGAGCACGTGATTGCACGTGGTTAACGTTTCGTGAGCGGGTGGTAATCGATACGCGGAGATTGGCCGCCGTTCTGGACTCCACGGGCTATTTCCCAGCGTTTTCTCGTCGGTCTCACCAGTTGCCCGTTAGTGAGACGCACTCAAAGAGCGCAGTGCTACGCAGCCTTATATGCCGAGCAAAAGTTCAGCTGCTTTCGTAGAGCTATATAGCGTAATTGTTTTTTTTTCTTCTGTTTTGCGTAAATTTATGTGTTTATGTTTATTTAAGTCAAACGGCGACGGGTATTTTTAGCACAAACAAAAGTTATTACGCAAGCTGAGAAGTCGTGAGTGACAGTTTAAGATTATAAGAACATTGAACGCATGCATGCACCTCTGCTGTACCGCATTAGAGTGTTGTCGGCGCAAGCTGAATAGAGCACGCGCCCCCTTTCTTGCACCGTGTGGAGCCTAATAACTGCATAATGTTTGCATACATTTTCGTCTAATTTCCGGAAGAAATGCACGCACTGCATAAACAAATTTGTCGGATCTCGTAAATCGCTCGCTTCAGGAGGGGGCTCGTGGAAGCTTCGCGCGTATTTATCCCCGAGGCTCTTGTTTCCCATGCCAGATGATATCGCATGGCGCTTGCCTCCGAGGCACAATCCTATTACCGCCGAATCGAGGAAAAATGACTTCAGGGGCAGAAAGGGAAATGGTGGGTGGGCGATCGCCTCTCTGTAAGTAAAACCTCCACGTATACCGCTAGGCGGCGCTTAGTCCTTGCTTATACTTTGTGCCAGGTACCAGCGTTGCCTAATTGGCCGGGCGTCAGATTCGTGACTTACACCCGCCTTAA
Source organism: Dermacentor silvarum (assembly GCF_013339745.2). NCBI lineage: Eukaryota > Metazoa > Arthropoda > Arachnida > Ixodida > Ixodidae > Dermacentor > Dermacentor silvarum. The sequence continues at coordinate 221,753,452 of NC_051157.2, forward strand.
CCCCCCCCCCCCCCCCCCCTCTTTCCAGTATACGCGCTGTCCAACCGCTCGGCCGTGCACTTCTTGCATGCGTGCGGCAGCCGACGAAAGTCCATAAATTTAGCCTCCCACCAGAGGGGCCTTTAATTAGCCAGCGCAGTAACCTGAACCTTTGTAATCACTATACGCTGCTAGAGCCGCCTTTCTTGACGGCACTAAAAATTCGACTAGGCGCGCGGACTCTTGCAGCTGCCGTCTAAAAAGCAATACATTTTTCGTTTACATTAAATTTTGCTTGTTGCGGCTGTACTTTCTTTATATATATATATTACACAAATGCTTCTGACTGTAGAGACAGTGCACGCTGGGCACTGCGGCACCTTAGATGCGGAACTAATTTTGAAACTCGTAAAGGTGGCTCTTCAACAAGTTCGCGCCGCGCGCGACCCGCGTACACTTTTTACAGAGCAACACCCCAGAACCAAAGGGCAGAACCGAAGCTAAGCCAGAGTGCTTCTCTAAATCACTCCTCTCCGTCTCAGTCGCGCCGCTATTCAGCAAGGTTGGCAGTTCGAATGTAACAATGTTCTAACCTTGTGGAACGCGTTTCAGGTGCTTTCAGAGCTCGTCCTCTTCGGAGGAGAGAATCGCCATCAGCGACCGGGTGCACTGAGACCTGACGTAAAGTAGAATGGATTGGCTGGAGGATGTCGCCGCCGTCCGCGGAAACCGGCGCGAGCTAAATTAACCGTGCCGAACGCTAGACGTGGATGTATAGCGTACACAAGTGCTTGCGTCACGTCTCAGGACATCTTGACCCCTTCTTGCTATCGATTATCGAATGTGCACGAAAAGCTTAGTGAGCAAGCCCGTCAGGCCTCCTTCCCGTCATGGCGACCCCGAGGAGAGATAGCTTGGTCACGAAGGTGGCTTAAATCACGTCTTCAAAATGGCTTCGCGATGCGTCTTTAAAATAACCGCGCCGGACGCTGGGCACTGCGGTACCTTAGATGCGGAACTAATTTTGAAACTCGTAAAGGTGGCTCTTCGACAAGTTCGCGCTGCGCGTGACCCGCGTTGGAAAAAAAAAAAGTTTCCATTTTGCATTAAAGGTGGCGGTCGAAACTAATGACAGCGTGAAGAACAAACTTATTAGCTCTGAAGCAATTAATGGCTTACGAAAGTGCTTATTTGCATTGAGCCGAAGATCCTATTGCCGTCGGTAGACTTTAGGAATTTCATCCATTAGGCAAATGCTTCAACAATGATTTTTATCTCTCAGTGAAACGAAAATGACGCTCGTATTTTACAAGGGATGTGCCAACTATCGAGAGAGAGAGAGAGAGAGAGAGATGGAGAGGAAGGCAGGGAGGTTAACCAGATGTTAGAATCCGGTTTGCTACCCTGCACTGGGGTAGAGAAATATGGGTTAGAAAAAGGACAGAGAGAGGGTGAGAAAGGAAAGAAAGCACACACACACACGTCGGAAGAACGTTCTAATCACAGTCGTTCAGATAGGCCGGTGGCTCGCAAGAAGCGCAGAAGCGCCTGCACATCCTTCTTCTGTGACGTAAAGTCCAGTCTGTGGTGGAGAATTCCTTCTTCCGACAGAGGCCGGTCGTCCAATTGGTTGAACGCGTTGTTGAGAGATTGTCTCTGCGCTCTGTACTGCGGGCAGTCGCACGAAATATGTTGAATCGATTCTTCATTGCCGCAGTGGTCACAGGCTGCGCTGTCGGCCATTCCTATGCGGAACGCATAGGCGTTGACGCAACGCCCAACCATAATCGGCACAAAAGGGTTGCGTCTCCTCGGCGAAGCCTTGATGGTACTCGAAGGCTCAGTGTTGGATCCAGAGAGTATAAGCGAGCATGTCAACTCCGTTTCATTAGTGATCAAGTGACAGACAAATGGACGATTTTCTGCGACTCAAAGGCGGCTCGGCAGTCTCTACTATCACCCTTACGCCGCGGACCGCACGAGCAGGTGGTCTTTGAGATTGCCGAGGCAATACACAGTCTGAGATAGGGCATGGAATAACTTTTCAGTGGCTTCCAAGTCACTGCGGAATTATCGGCAATGAACGGCCGATCAAGCTGCTCACACAGCTCATAAAGAAGATCGCAAACGACCCATACCACTTTCTAGGACTGACAAGGTTACAATGGAATGAGTCGCACTTCAGACATCGAGCAAGCTCTAACGGTTCATTAAACTTAACAGTGTAATAATCCAAACTAATCTGCAATAATTTTGAGAATTGTTTACGATCGATGTATTCCTGTATGTGCAACGTTTCGTAACACTATACCTTAACAGGCGCGCACACCTTGTATGTGCTCCATCTGTTCCATTATGATGCTCACCCTGCATCGGCCTTGTAGTCCAAGAGTATGTATTAAATAAATAATAAAAAGGCTGCGTTATTATACCCTTCCAAAGGTTCTTCTAGCGGGTTTGTATGTTTACGTTGCAAAACATGAAATTTGCAGGCTCACATAAGTGCGCACGCTAGAGGATTGCTTGTTTGAATTGGGCGGAGCACACTGCCTACACCGAAAGCTCCGTGTTACCTCATCTACCTGCCTATACTGCGATAATTTTATGGACAGTCCAAGTGCATTTCTGCGTAGCCGTGATGTTCTGTATAATGTCCACGGGGGATAACACCGTCGCCGCGCGTCGTATGCTGAACGTGGGAGTAAAATCACGCGAGGGGAGCCGACGATTGCGGCTCAATCTGGCGCGCGCAAAAGAGGGAAGCTGACAGGAAACGCGCCGTCGTCAGTCGCGCCAAAGGCTGGGGGGAGGGGTCAGAGGGAGAGGAGGGGGCGTTGTTCTACAGCAACTGCGTATTTCGCGACCGCGCGCAGGGAGGGAAACGCACAGGAGGGCGGGAGTGAGAGGGCGGCGTTCTACTCCGGCCCGACTGCGTACTTTGCGCGCGCCTTATCTTGAAAACGATCTGCAGGAGGCTCATGCCTTTCTGCATACGGTGTTCTCGTCGCTCAGTTTGCGTTGAAGCGATAGACAGCACGAAGGTCCCTTTGTTCCCTGCTGCTGCGGCCGCGCTTGCTCACGCCAGCGTTTTGACAGCGAGTGTCCGCGGTCATCGAGTGTGATGATGATGTGTTCATATTTGCCTGTGCGCGCTGACACCATGCTTCTTTAGTTAGTAAGCGAATATTTCCATGTTTATACGGCCGATAAAACGACTATCTTTACTTCGTATAGCTGTCTACTATTGTGCCATCACAATCTATGATGAGCCTTTCGGGCAAAACTGCGGCTTCTATTCTCTCTCTCTCTCTCTCTCTCCAATTTGACCTCTTACCTGTGAGTCTTAGCCGTGCTCCCGTAAGGGCTGCAGAAGATAGCGACAACCTTTCTTTTTCTCATACCGAACCACTTCTCTATCTCTCTCTCTCTCTCTCTGTTTCTCGTTTTGCCACAACGGATCCACTTTTCTCGTAAACCGGTGTGGAAAAAGCACCGAAGCATTAAAGAGAATGCAGGCGCCAGAGAACCGACAAAATAAAAAGCGAAGGACACGCAAAAGTTTACACACAGCGGCGTGTCCAACTTGTGTTTTCTTTTTCCCGCTACATTTGGAACGACGCAAGCGCGGCGCGTGTGTGCGCTAGGGTTGACGGCCGAGCTCAATTAGGCAAATGAACGTCCTCCCCAAGGAGGTTATATAACCTCGTTGGTCCTCCCAGTGACCTGTCGCCATGTCCTACCACGTTAGGCGCTCGATGGTCGCGCCATCAACGGAAATGCACTTGCTCCGGCGTGCTCCGACTTGATCGCCGGAAGAGTCGGCGGCCGCGCGCTGTTATTATAGGCGTGTTGTGTTTGCACTGGTTGCTTCGCCAGGTCTCGCAATGCTTGCCTGGCCTGCCTACATGCGGGCGTCGCGAAAAGGCTCGCTTTCTTGCAGACCGTAAATTTTCGTGCACACCGCTTGTTTTTTCTTGTGCTCCCCGCGTATGCTTTTTTCTTTCATTTCTTACAGCAACATGGGGAGAATCGCGGAGCGGCCTGCAGTCGCAGTACGAGTGTTAATTAGCCTTACTTTTTTGCTCCTAGAGGTCGGCACTGCTGTAGTTTGCTCTGACAGCTTTGCAGAGCTGACGGTTTATATACCATACAGCGGCTCCTGGAGGTCGTGAAAGGTAACCGGGAGCAAAGTGGACCCATCAGTTGGGGTCTCGGGCCCTCTCTGATTCGTTTGGTTTGGTTACCCTTCTCTTCTGCTTGTTAAGGATAATAACAAACAGCTTCAATTACGCTGTAGTGGTGCCACGTTAACGCTAGGAAACAGATGGAGACGGAGAGGCAAATGGGTTCAGTGCTAAGAAAGAGAAATGGTCGGAAGTGAACAGGCGACAGCAATGAGCGCCCTCTTTGGACCGTTTCGCTTAGTTAACGTCTCGTTCGGATAGTTTACGGTAATGACCAGTGACCCGATCCAGTATGTCAGCGACGAAAGAAGGAAGAGTTGGGAATGGCTATGTTCTGTGTCGCAGAAGAAATAGCGTGTGTAGAAAGACGGCTATATATATAGAGAGAGGACCGCGCGGCTGGCCGGTAGCCCTCTGAATCGTTAACCGCACCAAATTGTCTCCGTTTAGTTAACGTTTCGGTGAGGTCGTTAAGCCAGTGATGAATGCCGATGTGTCGTGAGCGGATCCATGTGGGTTTTAATAACTATACAGCATCGCCACGCGCCCTCCAAAGGTCATCGCCTCGAAAATAGCGCCGGAAGAGTCGATGCTTCTCGGAAAAGCGGTGTGATTTGGGCGACCTGTGTAAATGCGGCGAGGAGAATAATAATAAGTGCCCGGAAAATGGTTGCGCTTGAAAGATGCGAACGAGTCCATTTTCGTGGCATCTTTTACGACTGTTTCGCGTGGCTACAGGCCGTTTGCTCGGTTTCCCTGAGTTCAGTTAATGCGCTTGCGGAAGGAATGATCTTGTAGCGTGTAACGACTGTAGTCAATCGCTACCTTTACCTCGTGGATTTCTGCAGAACTCGCTTGGTCAAGCGTAGTCGTGGAAACAAACCTCTTTCGAAGGGAAGTCATCTGGTTCGTCTTGCTTTTTCGGGACACTAGGCTAATGAAGGACTCAGCGATGGCTATGTACCCGTCATCGCGTACTTCATGCACTATAGGGGGCTGATTGTACCCTGAGCTCACGACCTTGTGTGACAGCTGAATGCGAGTTGTTTTCTTGTTCTTTCCGCTTAGGCCTTGCGTAAAAAGTCGGAGAAACGATTACACATATAAACGCTCAACAAAATCAACTCGTCTATTCTAACCTGACGCAGTGCGTGAGTTCATCTGATCGCATAGTACATCACTTTGTCTTAGCTCAGTGCTAGAATTCGTCCCAGCTTATAACTGCGGAGCGCGAGTTCCTCGGCGCGCACGCGCATGCGTGCACAAAGAGCCCGTTCGTATCAGCTGCAACACCTTATAGGCTATCTTAATAGACTTATTGCTAGGTTTAGGGTAGGTCGGGTATACTGCACTGAAAACAGCGGTAATACTCCAAGTGAGAGGCTTTAACAAGGTAGCCTATCTGGTGGCGATCGGCAAATTCAATAGCCCTACATGTGCACAGTCTTGCTTTCGTTCTTTCTTTCTTTCTTGGCGTCGTAGATAAAGCGTGCACCTTCTGCCTCCGTGACGAGCGGTATGCACGTCGCGAGCGTACGACTTTGTACCCGCCCTGCCACCACCCGTCGTATTCGTCGTCCAGTCACGAAACGCATGCTTCTCAGGAGAAGGATAGAGCCAAGGAAAGGCGCGGAAGAAAGGTAGGAGACGGAAACGGCGCTCGTATAGGCTGTACGTGGCGCACTAACGAGATCGCACAAGATCGCGCGAATATATCAGCGCGAAAGGCTTGGGACTCGGCGCGTTATAACGCCGAAGGAGGTAAACTGCTGCAGTGAAGGAAGGAGTACGAAGGAAACATCGAAGAAAAAGAACGCAACCACATTACACCGCACGCATATAACCCGCGTAAGCAAACGCACGCGAGAGAACAGCCCAGCAACGCGAATCGCCTTTTCTATAAACGTGGCCGCGGGTACCGCTTGTACGGCTCGCCAGTACGCGAGTAAGGGAGAGAGGATAGCTGAGAGGATAGAGCACGTTGCGTTTAACAACGTGTATGCGGTGTTCTGCATGTGGACGTATGTGAAAGACCTGAAATGAGTGGAGATTCCGATAGGACGAGGAGGCAGACTCAGCACACACGAGTCAAGGACTGCCCTAAGCAGTTCCGCTGCAATGTATACCATTTCGTGTGTCATATAGCAAGCCCAGTCATACAGCCGAACGAGTACAAAAGCACTGCTTAGGATCTGCGTTCACTTGAAAGCCACTGCGCTCACTTGAAAGCCACTGCGCATTGCTCAGCAGCCGTTGTCACCTTGTGCCGCTCCAAGCCGGCAAATTCATCCTAAGTGGCGGTTAGGGTTTTCGGGTGGGAGAGCAGATAGTTTACGAAGCAGACAACCTTCTTTTGAAGCTTAATTCGGTGCTGTGGCTGCAGTGGTGTAGGCCGCTTCTTCGACGCCATTTTGGAGCCCTCGCTCGCAAGCTGCGACCGTGTCAGAAGGCACTGCGTCGCGAGCTATATGCCGTACGCCTGCCCAGTATCACTGCCCTCCGCGTCATCATGCGAGAAAGCTTTTCCTCGCCCTGCATGTAGAGAGGCAATGGGTCTCTCCCAACTCTATCTATCTATCTTTCTTTCTTTCTTTCTTTCTTTCTTTCTTTCTTTCTTTCTTTTCTTTCTTTCTTTCTTTTCTTTCTTTCTTTATTTCTTTCTCTTTATATATCTGCGTGCCGTGATGGTGTTCTTGCTACTGCTGCAGCTGCTGGTGGAACGAGGCGTCTAGTCGTGATTCGGGAGCCGACACCGTACTACTCTGCCGCCCGCCTCACGTTCACGAACGTTCTCGACTGCGCGAATGGCAGGGAGGACGGCCGGGGCGCTTGCGCGTGATCGTCTTGGCCGCCCGCGCCTCGCTGCTGCTGCTGCTGCTGCTGCTGCTGCCGTCGCCGCCGATTGCGACGCAAGGTGCAAGAAGAACGTACATGTGCAAGGAAACTAAAACGCAGAGAACATGCCTCCCTTCCAGCCGACCGCCTATCCTCGCGTGCTCTTGTTGCTTCCGCCAACCGTCGCCGGCCGTCTCTTCAACGCACACGCGTTTTAGTATACGTGCCCGATGACGAGGAAACGCTGCGTCACACACCTGAGGGTGGGTGGGTGCATATACGACACGCCGGACGTCCGCTGCGGCATTTTGCATAGTAATCACCAAGCCGATGACGATCGCAATCTCCGAAGTGTCCTGCGTTACCAGATTGCTCGCAACACCTTGCCACTTTCGACCTCGTCTTCCTATATAAATGTGCCCCGCGGGACTCAAGAGTTTTCACCGTGTCTCGTTTACGTTCGTTGAAGTATAAGCCTACCGCCCGCGTTACCACGACGCGAACAGGCCATATGTTTTCGAAGTCGCATTTGGCAATTTCTATGCTTTCATCATTGGAATGACCGACAGGCCGCACGTGCGACACATGTGGCTGTGACAACACGTTCAGGCATCTGTTGTGGGTCTGCCCGTGCTATAGTACCGAGACGCAGTACTGCGATTTGAGCAGGGCCTTGTAGGCTGAACAATCGTCCATGACCTAACAGAAATTTCTATATGCCACTGCTGCTTCAGGAACTCTGCGCAGAATGCAATATCCGTGCTGCTTAAATTCCCTGAGGTCGTGGGTCTTCTCTCTCCTGATACCCTCGCCTTGTGCAGGGCAGCAAATCAGAAATGCCTGTGGTTAACTTCGCTGCCTTTCTATATATCATTTGTCTCTCTCTCTAATTGTACGACAGGCGTGTCGTACAGGCGTAGTCCAACCGTTTCGCAGGGCTTCTTCCAAATCCACAAATGTTCCCGATATTTAGCGTATTAACCACTAGCGGCGTCCCATATGTTCCGGCGCGTGGTCACTGGTGCGCTCCTTCGACGTGCTCGCCTCCAGATATCCTTGCGCAAGCTCCGAAGGATGTCTGCGCTGCCTCGCGTCGTGCAAGTTGTACAGTATATACGCGCACTCGCTCAGCTGGTAATCTCTCCCGAGGCTCACAGCGAGCCAGGCGCAAGAAAGTGACGTACGATCTACAAACAGTGCACGCATGCACACAATACACACGAGGTGGCGGTGATGTTGGTCTCCGGCTAACGTGTATTCCGTAACTGTTGGCGAGAACGCTCTCTGAGCTACATCGCGAGCTCTGTCGCAATAACGGCGCCGGCAAGCCAGCGAACGGCGGCCGTTGCATCGCGCGCTCCCTTTCGCCAGCTAACGGCGTCATCGGCGGCAGCGATGCGGTTCCGTCGCTTCGCACGCGGCCGCGATCCACACGGACGGCGCAAAGAGCTTGAGCGGCGCGTTTTCACGAACATGCCCTTCGCAAGTGTTGTCCCTATGGCTCGGTTGTGTGTACTACGACGATCAGAGTCGGCAGGCGCAGCTTGCGATGGACGGGGAGTGAGGGGAGTGTGGTCGAGAACTTCGAAGAAGTGTTGTGTGCACGAGGCCGCGCTCTCCGAAGTCCTCGAAAATCGCGCTCACGATGCCAGGTTGGCCAAGAAGGCAGCTTGAGTGTGTACAGGTGCGCGCAGTTTGTTGTGCTCGCTGTCTTTGCGGCGAAGACTAGCCGACGTTGCTGCCTTTTGTCCGGATGTTGGCAGCTCCGTCCACGTGATACACAACGAGAAGTACCCCCCTCCCCCACCTCTCTCTCTCTCCCTTGGCCGTTCCCCATCGCAAGACCGCACCTTTACGTTCGACGGTACCGGCGCGCTCTACTTCGGCTCTTCGTCGATTCGCTCCGCACGCAGCGATTGATGAGCGTGTAGTATATTACTTTCAGTGGCGTTTCTCAGAGAAGTTCTTTGTCGTTTTTTGTTCGCTTCTTAAGACTCTCTATCACTCTCCTGATAAAACCATAGGCGGCTGTGCTGTTGCACTTCCGGCCTGCGCAAGAGATTCCGGCATGTGCAAGAGATTTGTCGTTGCTAATAAAGAAGATTGTAGCTGCATGTCGTCCCGCGTCGCGGGAAATTTAGCGTCTCTTATGTGATTTTGTCTTCTTGATTCGCTGAAAGACACCCGTTGCGGTTGTAACACGAGCGACAACTATGCACAGAACACATTGTACCGTGACGAGTGCGTATTGCGCCGCACGTGCTAGTTGAAATAGATGTTGAGAAATGTTTGTGTAGAGAAACGCAGTAGATACGAGACTGGAAAAATACGTGGAAAAATGAAAGTTTCATGCGATGTGCACATAGCGGTCGCTTGGGTCACGTGCAGTGGGCTAGCTGTTGTCGGAAGACTGTTCTTCTTTTTTTTTTTTTTTTAGACGATCATTCATGGGAGCTCACAGCTTCTTCTTTGTTTTTGTTGTTATTATCCTCTTCCTTTTGTCGTCTACTCCTTAGTTCTATACGCAGTTGACTTTGGAGGGAATCAGCTAGCACAAGACAGGGGTAATTTGAGATCGCAGGGAGAGGCCTTCGTCCTGCAGTAGACATAAATATAGGCTGATGATGATGATGACATTCATAGGCGGTGAAGAAGATCGGCTTTATCGCGGAATCCCTAGCCCGTGTACTTCTTGCTCAAGGGATACGTACATTTGCCAAGGACTGTATAAGTTATCTCTGTACTCTAGAAGAGGGCCCCGTGCGTGTTACAAGAGATGTTCCCGGTGTCACGAAAAGTCGATCGTTGCGCTCTATTAATCAAACAACAATCAACCGAGCCGAACAAACTGTATTTCACAACAGTCCTCGTCTTCGGGAACGCCGCATAATGCCTGACCAACGCGCGTTCAACAATCGGCACACACGGAAGCCGCCACCGCGCTCTGGTGCTCTAGAAGACTAAGACACGGAAGATACGCTCCCCTGGCGTGGGAGACGGTGCGAACGCGCGCACGGCGCAGCCTATCATCTCCGGCGCGTCTTCACGCGCGACTCATATCCGCGTTGCCGCAACTCTTAAGCCGCGCGGAAGAAGCATGCGAGGTGTGTTTCTGGGCGCGCGATGCGAGGCACGTGAGACTTCTAACGCCTCGCTGGCGCGTTATATGCCGCGGAGCAGCCATAAAACTGGCACTCCGGCCGGGTCTTCCCCCCTCGTAGAGGAGACGACGACGTTCGTGAGCAAGAAGATACCGCGGCGCTTGCTTAGCTTTATGTCGCGCCGAGCTTTGGGCTCTGCGCAAGGGTTTTGCAATCTGCGTGCACGGGCTACGTGCGGCAGCGAACTGCTTGCTCTCCGCCCCGCGCTCGTATATTGCACGCAGCACTCCGGAGACGCTGGCTGGAACGCGAGTCGTAAAAATTAGGAATATGTTGGGGGGGGGGGGGGGGGAGACGGTGAACACGAGGTGTATGGTGTGCTTATAACGTCGCACGCGCGAGAGCGATGGGTCACGCCTTCGTGGCAGTCGTCGCCCCGCACCCCTTTACAACGACGTTCTCGGCCGACGGCCGCTATGCTCTTCTCGTTTGGATGCATGTCTCGGTGGGTCCTCGTGTGTGTGCCACATGCACTAAGCGTCTTTTGTGTTCTTTTAATTTGAGTAGCCTACTTCAGCCGCTTTGAGCCTGCCTATCTATATCTATCTATCTATATATCTATCTATGCCTCTTGCGCCAACACAGTGGCCCAAGTTGTCTACTGCGCCGTTAGGTATGTGCTCTTGGTCGAGATGCCGTCGTGGTCGTTCAATTGTCTTCATTACAGCCTCGTCATGCCGTCGTCGTCACACCACCATCGTCGCCCACTGAGCACAAGACGTTTTGTAGCCGTCTTGGACAGCCAAAATGGACTATAGACGTCTACAATTATGCAAGACTGCTAAATACTTCCTTTCCTGTACGTCTAGAGCACGTCCAGCGGGAGACGCCTTGACTACGTCATGTTAAGCTGTTTTCAGATTACATCTTGCTAAGAGGGCTAGAAAACGTTTTGCAAGAACGTCTAGAAAATATCTGTGTTAATCTTTATCTAGATGTAAGTATGAAAAAGACATTTCTACGCTTTCCTCTGTTTTATACGGTTGTTAGATATCTAGCGCACGTGGAAGCGCGTTGCGCTTGCATAACTCTTCCCACTGCTTCGTGTATCGAAGAGCACTTGGTAACTTCAGAGTACGTTGCCTAAAATGAGGCTTAAAACACATCAGTGTGGCACCTTATAGTGTGGCACCTTATAGACACGGGCAAACAGCCGTTCATTTCGCATCTCCTTCGACGGGATGGCAGCGAAACTTGTTGGCGTTTCGCGGAGTAATCGCGTACGCTAAATGTCGCGCACGGCAGCGCGTTCCGCTCGTCTCCTCCAATGCGGTGAGTCAACAACCCTCCAAGAGGTTAGATGTCAGTGGGCAAAGCACTGCGGAAGTGTGCTGGCGCGATGGCGGTCCGATGCTCTCTCTTCGACGTGGCAGCAGCCGTTGTGGCAGGAGGGACGCTCGCTCTCCCGCTTGACTTGTTTGCCTCCCGATGTTATACGGGCTTTGCCTCTGCCTTAGAAGCTCGTACGCGCGAGACGTCGTGTCAGAAGAGCGAGCGTTTTAAAAAAGAATCGCACGACGCCGGTGATTGTGCTCATGGTTTCGCCGGAGAGCGACGTTGAGCTCTCCGGGAGTTCTCCATGGTCTGCACCGTAGAACGTAATCTCTCGTCACTACAATGGCTGTCATCTGCGTGCTGTGTGTGCTCGATGACTCGACAAATGGTCTTTTCGACGTGTTCGTCCGCGCTATCGACACTCTGGGATGCGACTTTCAAGGCGTGCGAACGTGCTTCTGTGTGCGTGACCCTCTTCGTGTGTGTGTTTTCGTGTATGTGAGTGTACGTAGATGGACGCCTGTGTTCGTTTATAAGTGCGTGCGTATGGCGGTGTGCGTATCTGGTTGAGTAATATATGTGGGTGAGCGAAGACGCTAGCAGGCGTAACGGGAATTCTCTTAACCTTAGGAAAAAGCAAGAACCAGTAGGTTTATCGAAGCAATGGTTCGCGATAGCTAGCAGCAGAGATAAACCTGATTTTATCTCGCATTTTCTTTAACAATTTGTCTTAAGCTTTGCGATAGAGCTTGCGTTTTTCATTTTCAGATCACAGTGCATACTTAGCGTCGCGATCAAATTGAGCGTAGTGATGTTACTAGTTGCTTGCTAATTCTGCAGCAAAGTGCATTGTTCCTGGAATGTACAGATGAGAAATATATAGCTTAATAGTTAAGAATGCAGAGTTTCATCTTTACTCTCGTGATATCGTAACCTTACCTGTTATCATCTCGCAACCACACTACCCAGTTAGCTTTACTTGATGAGACAAGTCCACAGCTTACTTATGGCTTGGTAAGCGCGCCTACTAAACGTGAAGCCGGTGCTTCACAAGTAATTCGTTCCTTAAATGTATAGCCAGCACCACGTCTTCCGATCGCACGCTATGTACTTGTTTGCCGAATAGGGTCAACGGCTCCTCGGCGCATCCCTAAGAGGTTTTAATACGCGAAGAAAGGCATCGAGCGCAATGTTGCCGCAATGTTGCCGCAATGTTGCCGTAAAGCTACTCGCTTGCCGCGCCTCTTCGCTGCGGTCTTACAAAAGGAGACCGGTAGTGTAAAGTGTGGTGGAGGGGAGGTGTTATGTTTGTCGATGCGCGTGCACTTTACGACGCTATATAAGTACGAGGTTGGCGCTCTGCATATGGCTAGCGCAGCATTACACTGGACTGTTTTCAGTGTGCTTCTTTTTCTTCTCTTTTTTTTTCTGACACCCTCCGCGCGTTCGCGAACGTCCCGCTTTCAATTACAGCTCGCCAAAAGGCCCCGCATAGATCGAGCGTCGCGTTTGAACGGACTTGTGTACATGCGTCTGACTTTTACAGCTGTCAACCTAGGACCGAGCATGTATGCACATGACCAACGCCGCCGCCTGCTTGTCGCAGCGTCCGACGCAAACACTCTCGCTAATGAAACGTCTGGGTGTTCGCGCGAATGTTTGCGGTTTACTGATTTCTCTGCTTTTTTTTTTCGTTATCGTTTAACTAACACCGAGCCCAGCAAACGTCAGAGTTTTCTGAGTCAACAGCCCCTAACTTCTTGCCGCTCTGTGCTTTAATTCTGGTTTGTCGCAGCACGCCAACTCATTATCCGTGTGGCCACTCGTGCGATGCCTTTGTGCGTTCAACTTCGTGCTTCTGTGTATAGCAGACGTCTCTGGGTAAACACTGCGGAACTTCGCGAACTTCGTGGTGTCTCTACTTCCTGATATGCATGCATACACTTGTCTGTGGGACTATACATCTATTAGTGCTTGATAAGCCAACAAGCACTTGATTCAGTAGAGATACCAGCAGTCATAGAGGCACTGCGTAATCTAGCAGTACAGGAGGCATACGTGAATATCTTGGCACATATCTACAAAGATTACACGGCAACCTTGGTTCTCCACAAGAAAAGTAGAAAGTTACCTATCAAGAAGGGGTCAGGCAAGGAGACACAATCTCTCCAATGCTATTCACTGCATGCTTAGACGAAGTATTCAAGCTCTTAGACTGGGAAGGCTTAGGAGTGAGGATCAACGGCGAATATATCAGCAACCTTCGGTTTGCAGATGACGTCTTATTAGCACGAGGTTGAGGTCGCGGGATCGAATCCCGGCCGCGGCGCCCGCATTTCGATGGAGGCGAAATGCAAAAACGCCCGCGTGCTTGCGTTGTAGTGCACGTTAAAGAACCCCAGGTGGTCAAAATCAATCCGGAGCCCTCCACTACGGCGTGCCTCATAATCAGAGCTGGTTTTGGCACGTAAAACCCCAGAAAGAAGAATGACATTGTCCTATTCAGCAACAATGCGGATGAATTACAACAAATGATTGAGGACCTTAACCAAGAAAGTGTATTAGTGGGGTTCAAGATTAATATGCAGAAGGCAAAGATAATGTTCAATAGCCTGGCAAGGGAAGAATTCAGCGTCGCCAGTCAGCCTCTAGAGTCTGTAAACGGAGTACGTTTATCTAGGTCAATTACTCACAGGGGACCCTGATCACGAGAAAGAAATTTACAGAAGAATAAAATTGGGTTGGAGTGCATACGGCAGGCATTGCCAAATCCTGACTGTGAGCTTACCACTGTCGTTGAAAATAAAAGTGTACAATCATTGCATTCTACCGGTGCTAACATATGGGGCAGTAACTTGGAGGTTAACAAAGAAGCTCGAGAACAAGTTAAAGACCGCACAAAGAGCGATGGAACGAAAAATGTTACGCCTAATGTTACGAGACAGGAAGACAGCGGTGTGGATTAGAGAACGGGGATAGCAGATATTCTAGTTGACATTAAGCGGAAAAAGTGGAGCTGAGCAGTCCATGTAATGTGTAGGATGGATAACCGGTGGACCATTAGAGTTACAGAATGGATACCAAGAGAAGAGAAGCGCAGTCGAGAGAGAGAGAGAGAGGGGGGGGGATATAAGGAAGGCAGGGATGTTAACCAGTCAAGGACGACAGAAAACTAGGTGGGATGATGAAGTTAAGAAATTTGCAGGCGCAAGTTGGAATCAGATTGCGCAAGACAGGGGTAATTGGATATCACAGGGAGAGGACGTCGTCCTGCAGTGGACATAATAGGCTGATGATGATGATCATGATGATGAAGATGAAGCCAACAAAGGCGCTAAGACAAAACTAGGGGCGAAACCACCTAGCAGTTTTCGCAACAGGTCACCGTGACGTCATCTGTTTCGACAGCAGCGCCTACTGGGGTCTCGCTAGCTGTTTACGGGCAAACGATGGCTACACTGTGTTATCAGGAACTCCGCATCTCAGTTGTGGGAAACCAAACCCGCGCACGTTCCCGTGACGAGATAATCCTCTTTCATCCCCGAGAAAGCGTCACACCTCTATGACCTGAGTAGACACAAAGGGCGAGCTACCAAAGAAGAGGACCCGAGGGGGAGGAGGTCGTCAACTTGACCACCCGACAGAGGACTGACACTTCCACAAGTTCCCCGAAGGAGACATCGGCTACCACAAGACCACGAGGGGTTATTTAAGGCCGTCCTGGCCCCAGTGTTGGTCAGAACCGCTCGAGACTCGGATAGAGTCAAAACCATGTACCAATGAAGTGAATACAATCTTTTCTATTCTTCATCATCACGATGCCCGCCTTCATCGTTGTCTCCTGATTCCTGCGGTGACGACCCACCTCACCCGGCCGAGATTATATCAAAACCAAAAACTCTTCAAGAAGTTTTACTGCTTCAAAACACCCGGAATGGAAGCACATATATGGGAATCTGTCACGCGTCACGCTGACGCACATACGCTGTCGTTTCGGCGCGAAATTTAAATGTAAGTGCTGACTTCATTTGTGTTTATAGTAATCAACCTCTTTCTGGGAAATTAATAATTTTTTGAAGAATACATTACAAGTCTAAGCTGACTTAGTGTTTCTCCTTAGTGATCCTTGATGTGCTGTGTTGCGGTCGTCGGTATTATTGGTTTAACGAAATTCTCCATATAACGAAACAGCTCTCCATGTCCGATGGATTTTGTTAAACCGAGGTTTAACTGCATGTCACTGCGGCATATATAGCGCTCTCGAGGGAGTGTAACATGCAAAGGCACGCCAAACTCGGCGCTATTTTCGCGTTCGCATGAAGAGCGATAAAATTTTTTTGGACCGTCTTCAGCTGCGCAGTGATTGGTACGTTTATCAACACCTCGCGCACCTCCCTTTAAGGACGTAGCGGACACGAGACTTCGACCCCTTCACGCGCGCGCGCGGGCGCCTGGAGACGACGTCGCCTTCGCGCGCTCATTTCCGGAAGAGATTGATCGCTTCCGTTCGAGGCGTTCCGCTGAAAGCACGAAAAGGGGTTCCCGGTTCCCTGAACGGGACGTTGTCGGCCTACCCTTTTTCTTCGGTCGCGTTCGGTTAGTCTTTGTGTCCTCTTTTTTTTTTTTTTTCTCTCACTATTGGCGCTCCGGTTGCCTAGAAACCCGCGAAGACACACATCGCCTGTGAGCTAGTGCCTTTGTAGCACCGTTTCTTCGTCAGAAGCAGGAATTGCGGCATTGTAGTAGAGCTTCTCACTGGTATAGTATGGAAATGTATATACGTTCCCGCGACTGCAATGCGTTCTTGGCACAGCTGGCATGAGATAGATAGATAGATAGATAGATAGATAGATAGATAAGATAGATAGATAGATAGATAGATAGATAGATAGATAGATAGATAGATAGATAGATAGATAGATAGATAGATAGATGCTGGGAATTGAACCCGCGACCACGAACAAATTATACGTTTTATATGTATGTACACTGTAAAATAATTTACACCATTAAAAGTGAAAACGGGTGTAAATATGTCTTACTCACACCCTTAGGGTGCGAGTTCTATAATTCACACCCTAAAGGTGTGAGTTATAGACACATGTACACCCTTTTTCACTTTTAAGGGTGTAAATGATTTTACAGTGCACAACGGGTAGGGGGCTTTCAAAACAGCGCCTTTCAGATGCCAGTCTTTCCGAAAAATTAGCCACGTCACGATAGAATTCGGTCATACGTCGAAAGACACGTGCGTGTGCAGAAAACGTGCGCACCGATGCAGGAAAAAACATCTTTCTTTGAAGATATGCGATGATTGCATTCTAACTTTCCCTTCGGTATACACTCGCCCGCATTTTCAAGAAGTGTGCAGGCCAGGCGCCGAATACAGGCAAGCTGAGAGCTGCGTCTGCGAAGAGATTGATTCCTGTTCGAAACAAGTATGTATCTATAGTTACGCGTTTCAACGTTAAAGCCGGTATATTTCTTTCGAAACTTTCTGCCGTCAACATTCCATCCGTTCACTTTATCGTGCGCATTTGCTCCGGCTCCAATTAGGTGTCGCTGCCATATATCCTCTGTCTGTACCTTTCGAATACGTGATCTGCCAGGGCTAAGACTTCGCCAAGATTCTTTCCCTCTCTCAGGCGCCGCTTTCTTGCGTCACCTTCTCTCCCTCTCTTGCCTTCGAGTACAGCGCCCCCGTGCGGTCATTCCGCGCATTTAACTTCCAAGCAGGAAGGCACGCGCGCGCATGCACCGTGCTGACGTTTATCAATTATTCCCGTCTCACGCGCGGAAGTGGCAGCAGGATTGACAAACAGTACAAATAACTGAGCCCAATGCGAGCGTCCATCCCATGTCAACCACAGAG
The DNA here is from genome assembly GCF_013339745.2 of Dermacentor silvarum. NCBI lineage: Eukaryota > Metazoa > Arthropoda > Arachnida > Ixodida > Ixodidae > Dermacentor > Dermacentor silvarum. Next base: position 221,770,758 of record NC_051157.2, read on the forward strand.
CCAGGCTGCTTAGCTCGAACCTCTGATCTCATGCGGACCGCAGATGGGATCAGTACCTATTGTAATTCCACAGTGGCTGCATACCTTTAGCCGTGTTCCGTTAGGTACTCAGCCCCATTGGATCGTGTATCCTATGCCGCGCCGCGTCATGACTGCCGATCCTAAACTTCAAACCTAAGTGATGTCCATTAATCTATGGCCAGTACTCATCTGCCGAGAAATCCAACCAAGGCACAATCTGCAGCATGAACAACAGAGGTGATAGCACCCCTGCCTAAGCCCCTGCTGTAAAAAAAAAAAAAAAAAAATTACCTAGGAGCCTTCGAGTACAAAAACACTACAGGAAGGCTACACCGTCCGTTTATCAATATTCCCGTCTCGCGCGCGAAGTGGCAGCAGGAAACCTCATACTCTAGGCCAGTCTATGCTACACTCCTACCACCTCCTCATCTCTAGCCACTATCCCTTGGTTTCCATATCCCTCCCCCCTTTGCTCCCCTCCCCACCCAGCGCTGCGCGGATACTGTTCCCTCATACTTTCGCCTTTGCTTTAATATTTGGTTAGCCGAGTTCGTTCGAATCGTATGTGCTATGCGTGAGCGATCCAGATCGATCCACAGGAAACAAGCCAGCCGTGCGAACGTTTATTTTCCTCCGTCGTGTATATATATATGCACACGCTAGCGATTCGTCGGCGCTTTTCAACCAAATTGCGGCGCGTACTCAGCGTCGATCGCTGCGCCGTTTGACGTCGGCGAAGAGTTTAAGAGGTGGTACCGGCTCGCGTTTTCCTTCTTTTTTTTTCGCGGACGTGGCATGTGTGATTATGCTATTGTGAAGGGAAGGGACATCGCGTGTCAACGCGGCTCACGCACGGCTGGATTGCCGTTGTGGTGTGTGTGCGTCTGTTTGTGTATTAGACAACGCGAGAAGGTTATAGGAGGGATCGCGTAACCGGCGTTCGGTGCACGCGAAGGCGTTTTTTATTGGCGTCGGATAATGATTAAAGTTAATGACAGTGGTTAGGAACTCTCGGCACATTAAGAGGAGCACAGAGTGAACTTTGAATGATGCAGTGTCTGCAGGAAGAAAATCGCGCTGGTTCATATCCATGTGTTGTCGTGCAACCTGTGCGGGAGTTTTCACAGACCGTCGCGTCGTGTGGGCTTGAAATGTCCCGAAGAAAGCTTTGCCTTCCAAACATATCGTGACGATTTTATGAGCATGATTTAGACGCCTCATTCTGACATTTTTTTTTTTTGCACACTTGGACAGCTAAAGCTTATTTTCGCTGTCCTTGAAGAAACAAACAAACAAACAAACAAACAAACAAAAACACCGCATATCCACGGGGTGAATGATGATGAGTGGGCGAAGCTCCGGAGGGAATCATCAGTAAACCGTGAATCTTCCGTGTAATTCCGGCCAGTCTCGCCGCACTAAATCGAACGATTGACTTCCACCAATGACACGCGCCATATGTGACGCCATTCCTATTTTATAACAGTGCCCTTCATTATAATTGCACCATCTCCCGCTTAAGGGGACGCTAGCACAAACGCGTTAGAAACGTGCAGTACTCTAAGGGGGAGAGGCCACAGTATCTTACGCAGCCGTTTACACATGCCGGAACGTGCATCGCGTTTGCCGACGCCATCATCGTTTATGAATACGGGGGTAAGGCGGAGAGGCCACAGCGTCTTACACCAGCTTCTTACACGGGCCGTAACGCGCTAGCACAAACGCGTTAAAAACGCGCAGTCTTTCGTTAATGTTGGGTATTTATTGTCATCGTGGTGCGTGTGTCCATGTGCGCTAAGGCACATGATTGAACCACCAGAGTGGATTCAGGAGCTTGACGTTTTGGTGTCTGTGGTGGCCTCTTTGAAGGCCTTTCAAAGTAGCACAGTCTAGCCAAATTACGCGTTAATATTGTGTAGCGCCAAGTGACCTGCTTTGTATTTGTACGGGTGTATGTATTGTTGCAATGAAGGTAATAAAGAAAAAAAAAAAAAGCTTTGTGGCGTAGTGGTTAGCGCCGCGCGTTCAGAAGCGAGGGGTCCCTGGTTCGATTCCGCTACGGACACAACTTTCGGATTTTTTTTTCTCATAAAAGTAGACGTGGCTACCTACTACGACTACTACTACTACTACTACTACTACTACATACTACAGAGGAGGGACAGACCCACACCCTAAGGAGCTTCGCCCCTAAAAAATCCCACTATGTCGGCTATCCCACTATGTCCACTATCCCACTATGTCGGCGCATTAAATTGGCTTCTTGTAAGTGACACGCCTGGAGCTCTCAATATCGCCAGATGTGTTCCTCCAAACCGCTGGCGTTTGCACGTAAAACACTCCTGGTCTGAACTTCTGAACTCTATCCATCGGTGTTCGTGCCTTAACGCGACGCTTGTCTACCGTGTCCGCCGGGCGCCATTGACTGTTGTAGGGGGTAACCTCTCAAATTGGTTAGTCCTCATGATGCCTCAGCTTAACTTCGGCTGAGAAGGCTACTTCACTGTAGCGCGTAAGCGCTCGTCATTCGCACACGTTATGGCCTTCGAGATCGTCGAAATGGCGTTATAACTCTTGAGAACCCGTGAGGATCAAAATTTGTGTACGTTGGTTTTCCATTTTTAGGTAAAAAAAGGCGCAGCAACGACGACACACATACAGATATATCGACACACAAAAAAAGCGCCACTTCGAACAAACTTTGTCGAAGTAATAAACCTGCACTCGGATATAAGGTTCAAAAGGAAATAAAACATATAATCCTGTTTCCAGACCGCTACGGGTCCCTTGTTCACAATGAAGAGGAGGTATACCTCGCGTCCGGTTAATCGCGTTTTCAGTCGTTGTATATCACCCGCGCCTGGCGAGCTATCGTCGAACTTAGGTCGATTTCCAACAAACGTATTCTTAGCGAAACACGACACTGGTTATACACGAGGCGCTGGTAAAGGTCTCTCGTTGTCGGTGCTGGTCGTCGTGGCTTTTTTTTTTTTTTTTTTTTTTTTTTCCGTGCCTCTTTACCCAACGTTAAGGAACCCGCGCTGCAGCTCGTATAGTCCTGCTCCGTTGCAATGGCGTCACGCCGATGGCGCGAACCGTTTCGATGGCGTCATGGATGCGTGGCGGCGCGGCTCTCGAATTTTCCCGGATCATGCCGTGGCTCCGTGAAGAAGGGGGAAACGGGGCGTGCAAGAGGCCTGGGATGGTCGGTACCCGCGGGGCTCGGAGGAGGGGGGGGGGGGGGGGGGGCGCACACGCGCTCGTCTCGCGTAGATACGGAGAAAATTGGCCATTGTTCGATCCGAGAAGCCCGCCACGGTGAGCAGCGTGTCGTCTCGTTGGACGTGCGTTGCTCTTGTTTCGCAGCAGGTGTGTCTTGGTTTGTTTTGTTTGCGTCTTCCTTATTGTCGAGTCGGTTATTATTTCCTCCCGCTCCTCTCTCTCTCTGCATCCGAAGCTCGTTACTCCTTCAGTTCTCGCGCGTGCACGAAAAATGCGCAGTTCGCCAACGCTCTCGTTTGGAAAAAGGACGTGCGTATCCGTACGCGAGCATCTGTGTGATCCGCGCGTGTGAGTGGTGTGGTCAGTGAGTCTTCTTTTGTTCTTCGTGTGCAGACTCACGACAAATCCCTTCTTCTTCTTTCCTGTCATTTTTTTTTTTTGCGCAATTAGTACCACGTCCCTACAGTGCCGTGTCGGTGGACTTCGAAAGCGGTTCACTACGAAACTTGATAAACCTGCGTTTTAGATATCGCGATTCAGGCCTGATGATTTGAATTATCGCGCCTCATAAATCCTTTTAGAAAAGGCTGCATTTTCCTTCCGTAGTTAGGGATTGCACTGCGGCTAAAGAAACCGCGTTGCCGTTTTGAAGAGCGTTGATGGGACAAGTTTTGTTTAGTCTTGCGTCGCCAGACGTTTCCGCACTGCGCACAGCTGTTAGGCACCTGCTATGATGTAATGGATAGCCTTACACCCATACATTATATTTACACCCTTATTCAACTTTAAGGGTGTAAATTATTTTGAAGTGCTTAGGTTACTCCAGTGTGTATGACTAAAGACAAATAGTAGCCACTTGGCTGCGTGGTTTATGCATCAACATCC